>NC_072479.1:64081759-64386666 GCF_027574615.1 Eptesicus fuscus | reverse complement strand
ATTCTGAAATGTCCCAGGACTCTTTCTGAAAAAGTGTCTTTGATAAAGAGACAAGTTTTCCTTTGCCATATCCTCTTTCATAATTGTCATTTTCCTTATGAGAAAAGACAAGATTGTCATCCATCCTGAATCTTACTATGGTGTATTGCCTCAGGAAATACTCTAGCATAGCCTGGCCAGTGTTGCTCAGTGGTTGAGTGTTGATCTATGAATCATGAGGTCATAGTTCAATTTTGAGTCAGGGCATATGCCTGGGTTGCAGGTTCAACCCCCAGTAGGGAGCATGTAGGAAGCAGCTGAACAAGATTCTCTCTCATCATTGATGTCTCTCTCTCTCTCTCTCTCTCTCTCTCTCTCACTCTCTCTTTTTCTCCCTTCCACTCTGAAATCAATAACAATATATTTTTTAAAAAAGAAAATACTCCAGCATAAATAATTGTCCCTGGATACATAAATTAATTAGAGAAAATAGACTTACTTCCCTCTCATTAAGAGATGTATCACCAATAAAAGTTATTATTATTATATTAACCAATCATTATCAAAATGTATAGTGCATATTCATGTTTTTATCATTTTTGTATTCATAAAATATAATCATAATTATAATTTAATTCAGAAACTTTTGTTACTTAAAGCTTTATTGTCACAGGACATAGGACTTAAAAAAAAAAATCCAGCCCTGGCGTGTGGCTCAGTTAGTTAGAAGATCATTCTACATACCAAAAGATTGTAGGTTCCATCCCTGGTCTGGGTGCATTTGGGAGGCAACCAATCAATGTTTCTTCCTCACATTGCTGTTCCTCTCTCTCTCTCTCTCTCTCTCTCTCTCTCTTTCTCTCTCACTCACTTTCTCTCTTTCAAGTCATTCTATAATAACAAAAGCGTAATATGCTAATTAGACCGGACATCCTTCCAGGACAAAGGTGGAGCTACAGCCCCAGGATGGAGACAGCTGCCACTGCTTCGAGGGAGGGATTGAGGCAGCCGCAGCTGCGAAGGCCTACTCTTGCACGAATTTCGTGCGGGCCTCTAGTAATAACATACCTTCGGATGAGGATTAAAAAAAAAAAAAGAAAGAAATCCCAATTTATATACACATTTTTATAGCAAATGAGTGTGAGAGCGTGCTTGTTTTAGTTTGGATCTGCAAACAAGAAGCCTAAAGTGAAAGTTATGACTTTAATGAGGACTGCAAACCCAGGTAATCAAGAATAAAGAAAAAGGAAAGGGAGACAGAGAAGGAGGGTGACAAATATAAATGAAGGACAGATTTGTTGTACCCAATACCAAGGAGAGACAGGATGGGAAAGGAAAGCTATTTAATCTAACAATCTTGAGCACATCAAAGCAAAAGTCTATGTGTCCTGGCAAGGGTGTACTCTATGTGTACTCTTCCCAGTGCCAAGAGGCTTGGTCTTGAGACTTTTTAGCCAATCACTTCAAATTTTTCTATCACCTAAAGATACAAATTTCTCTGCTTTGTCTTTCTTATTTAATGTATTTGCTATTCTAAAAATATATATATTCTGAGAAAAAAATGTAGATCTAGTTTTACTCTTACAAAACAATTCCTTCTCCCAACTTTACATTTTGATACCATAACCAAACTTCTCAGTTCCTAAAGGAAAAAAAAAAAAAAAACACACCTAAATATATAGCCTTACAGATGTTTAATCTAAGGATTTTGGAACACCAACTGTTTCATTAATCCTAGACTCCATTCAAGTATCCAAAGCTCTTGAGTTATGAAGGGCATTTTCAACAGGAAGACAAATAATTACATTACCTTTCGTCTGGGCATCTGATCAAGGAGTTTCCTGTCACCTTTGAATTTCTATTTAGATTAACAGTCAGATAGATGCCCTATCATCTTTTTAATCAAGCTAAACAACTCTTCCATCAAGGTTACAATGAAATCAAAAGAAATACAGGAACACACATTTTACAGGCAGGAAAGATTCAGGTCATGACAAAGTACAAGTAACTATTAACTCTTAAACTAAAGGCTCTCATTTCTTTAACAAAATTTTTTTAAATAAATTAAAAAAAAACACTAAAATTTATTTCAGGTATATCTTTCAGGCCTATAGCGATATGATGCCAGTTTATAACTTAATTCACAACCTATATTAGGTTATAAAGCTCCATAAACAGTTTTGTGTTTATTATCACCTAGCCTTCTTTGGCTACATCTAGGAAATGTTATGTTATTTTTACTGAAGTGCTACATCTAGGAAATTTATGTTCAAAATCAAATTACATGAGTCAAGTCTCTCTAGCAGTTCCTAGTTAAAACAACTACTCTTTTAGTTCTTGCATTGCTAGACCATGGCAATAATTATAGAAAAGGGCCTTCCCCTCAAAATTGTCTCTAGTCTCAAAAAGCTGAATTTGGAATTTGAAACAGGAGTAGCATGAAAGTAAATAGGATGGTTGGAATAAGGCAAATTTTGGTGTTTCTCTAAATCTACAGCAGTGGTTCTCAACCTGAGAACCGCTAGCAGGGTCGCCTAAGACCATCGGAAAACACAGACATTTACATTACGATTCATAACAGTAGCAAAATTACAGTTATGAAGTAGCAACGAAAATAATTTTATGGTTGGGGGTCACCACAACATGAGGAACTGTATTAAAGGGTCGCGGCATTAGAAAGGTTGAGAATCACTGCTCTAAATGTTTCAACATTCTAGTGTCAGAAGATAAGCCAAGAATCTTTGTTTCTCTACCTCTTAACCCTTAACTAATTTTTCATGCCAAAGGTCCTGTGGCCTGGTTCTTATTGAAAGGTTGTTTAAAACCCCAGAGATGAAATATTTTCTTGAAATTGTACCTAGTTCCAAGAAGCTGAACTTGAAAATTATTTGATGAAAAACTGAAGATTTTCTACTGTGTTTCCTGTTAAGTGGAGGCCTCTCAATAATGTTCAACCCTCAGTAAGAAAAGTCTGGGTAGACACATCAGCTCTGGGTACATCATTATTTTTCAGGATGATTGGTGATTAACAAATGCATTATATCATCAACTTGCATTTATTAAGTGCCCAAATGAACATAATGTTATGCTGCATTCTGTATGAGGCAAGTTAAATAGGCACAGTCTCTACCCTGTAGGAGAAAATTATTCTTATTTATAAGAGAGCAGCATGATGTAATCCATGGACCATTGAATGAGAGCACATTTTATTCATCTGAATATCACTAACTTGATACATATCCTTTAGATATTCTCAAGAAAAGAAAAATCAAGAACTGGAGAAATTAATCTTGTCTTTTGTCTAAGTATTTCAATCAAGGCTTTAAATCACTGCTTCATGTCACTAAGATATAACCCAGCTACCATAAAATAAATTTTAGGGAAATATCTATTTCATCAGTAAATTGTGCTGATTATAGCAGAGAATCCCAAAGAGTAGTAAACTTACGATGATCTAAAAATACTATTAGACGGTACATGAAAGAACATTTTAATAATAACATATGTAGAGTAAAGCACATATTAGGAGTGATTTATGCATTTAATCCCTAAATCTTTGATATAAAATTTTCTTTCAGATAAATTTACTAAAGTTTAAAAAGTGATCATATATTTTTTTTAATATATTAAACTAGAGGCCCGGTGCACGAAATTCGTGCACAGGAGGGTGTGTCCCTCAGCCCAGCCTGCACCCTCTCCAATCTGGGACCCCTCAAGGGATGTCTGACTGCCCGTTTAGGCCTGATCCCAGTATGAAGGTAAATAGGATGGTTGGAAGACAAATAATTACATTACCTTTTGTCTGGGCACAATCCAGGACTGCTGGCTCCCAATGGCTCACCTGCCTGCCTTCCTGATTGGCCCTAACCACTTCTGCCTGCCAGCCTGAACACCCCCTAACCACTCCCCTGCCAGCCTGATTGATGCATAACTGCTCCCCTGCCAGCCTGATTGCCCCTAACTGCCCTCCCCTGCCGGGCTGGTCACCCCTAACTGCCCTCCCCTGGAAACCCCATCACCCATAACTGCCCTCCCCTGCCAGCCTCATCACCCATAACTGCTCTCCCCTGCTGGTCTGGTCCCCCCCAACTGCCCTCCCCTGCAGGCCTGGTCCCCCCCAACTGCCCTCCCCTGCAGGCCTGGTCCCCCCAAACTGCCCTCCCCTGCAGGCCTGGTCGCCCCTAACTACCCTCCCCTGCAGGCCTGGTCCCCCCCAACTGCTCTCCCTTGCAGGCCTGGGTCCCCCCCAACTGCCCTTCCCTGCAAGCCTGGTCCCCCCCAACTGCCCTCCCCTGCAGGCCTGGTCCCTCCCAACTGCCCTCCCCTGCTGGCCATCTTGTGGCAGCCATCTTGTGTCCACATGGGAGCCACCATCTTTGACCACATGGGGCAGCCATCTTGTGTGTTTGAGTGACAGTCAATTTGCATATTACTCTTTTATTAGATGGGATAGAGGCCTGGTGCACAGGTGGGGGCCGGCTGGTTTGCCCTGAAGGGTGTGCTGGATCAGGGTGGGAGTTCCCTTGGGGCATGGGGCAGCCTAGGCGAGGGGCCTGTGGTGGTTTGCAGGCCAGCCACGGCCCCTGGCGACCCAAGCATAGGCCAGGGTCGGCTGGAAGCAGGTATCTTGGATTTATTTATTTTCTATAATTGAAACTTTGTAGCCTTGAGCGGAGGCCAGGGAAGGCCAGGGTGGGTGGGAAGCTTGGCTTCCTCCATCGCCAGGGGCAACCCAAGCCTCCTGCTCACTCCAGCTCTGTGGCAGCCGCCATCTTAGTTGGGTTAATTTGCATACTCGCTCTGATTGGCTGGTGGGTGTAGCAGAGTGATGGTCAATTTGCATGTTTCTCTTTTATTAGTGTAGATGGCCTGCAGATATGGCCAGAATTATGAAGGTAGAAAGAAAGATAATGTTGGGAACCATTGAGTTAAAGTATGAATTTAGCATGTAAGTAGCAAGAGAATAACGCCAAAATAGTCTAGTTGGATTTTCACATGAATTGTCTTTTTTGAAGTTGTGATGTCATCTTTTTTTTCACAGAATCATAATAGCTAAAATACAGTGTAAGAAACTATGAATACATCAACAAAACCTATCAAAACTGCTCATCAAATAATTCAAAACATACATACTAGGAAAACAGAAACCATTACATTTACAATAATATAAAAAACAATAAAATACTTAGAAATAAATTTAATAAAAGAAGTGCAAAATTTGTGTGCTGAAAACTATAAAACATCATTAAGACAAATTAAAGACCTAAAAGATAGAAATATATCCTTTGTTCATGGATTAGAAGATATAATATTGTTAATATGTGGTACTCTCCAAATTGATCTATAGTTGTAGTGCAATTCTAGGAAAATCCCAGCTGGCTCTATTGAATAAGTGGACAAGATGTTTCTAAAATTCATAGGAAATTATCCTATATAATAAAAAGGTAATATGCAAATTGACCATCACATCCTCACACAAGATGGCCACCCCATGTGGTCACAAGATGGCTGCCACAAGATGGCCAGCAGGGGAGGGCAATTAGGGGCAACCAGGCCAGCAGGGGAGGGCAGTTGGGGGCAACCAGGCCTGCAGGGGAGGGCAGTTGGGGGCGACCAGGCCTGCAGGGGAGGGAGGGCAGTTGGGAGGCATCAGGCCTGCAGCGAAGGGCAGTTGGGGCGACCAGGCCTGCAGGGGAGGGCAGTTAGGGGTGACCAGGTTGGCAGGGGAGTGGTTAGGGGGCAATCAGGCAGGCAGGCAGGCAGGTGAGTGGTTGGGAGCCAGCAGTCCCGGATTGTGAGAGGGATGTCTGACTGGCAGTTTAGGCCCGGCAGTTGGACATCCCCCGAGGTGTCCCAGATTGGAGAGGGTGCAGACAGGGCTGAGGGACACCCCCCCCCCCAGCGCATGAATTTTGTGCACTGGGCCTCTAGTTACTTTATAATTAAACTGTATATGTTAATAACCTATAAATAAAGGTGCCAAGAAATTATGTTTTTTAAGTAAAAATACTTGCCTGCTAAACTGATAAAAATTATTATATAAATTCACACACAGGCATACACTCTTCAATTCTGTATTTTGTAATCTAGGTTATGAGGAGCTCACAAGGGTTATAATATGTGAGTTATAGTCATTAGATTTTATCGCATTTGGATTTCTGTTTGAAATACTTTATTTACACTGGCTAATCAATACACATAGGATGACTGGACACAATTTAACATGATTCTTTACAAGAAGAAAGTTCATTAATCATTCTCCTTCCAGAAAAAGGCCTTATGATCCTTTGTTAGAAAGAAAACAAAAGAGCAATGGCTAGGTTCCAGCCCATGGACTGAAACAGGCTCTGCAGGGACTACCCAACTTCTGTTCTGTGATATAACAAATCCAGTGCTTAGCCCAAGAAAGTCCATTAAGTCAAAATGGGGACCAAGTATACACAAATCAGTAGCAAAACCCCCACAAAGTCCATCTGTAACAACACTGTGGAGCGACCAGAGGCAAACCTACCACAAAGCTAAATACACATCAGGGCCTCTCACACAGGCCACCTCCATGATCCCAGACGGGACCTATCAATGTGGTCACATGGTCATTTGTTTTAAGCTTATATTTTTGTATTCTGATTCTTAAAGAAGAACCCCCTCCCTGCTATGTCAAATAAACCTCAGGCCCCCACAAACCTAAACACAACCCTGGTCTTCACTCCTCTGAATATTGTTTTTACTTATTTATATATTTTGGGAAACTTCCCTCCACTCTTGGCTCTGTCAGCTCCTCATCACTCCTGGGTATCTGCCTCCTGTCACCTTGGTAAGCCAAAGGAAAGAAGAGAAGGACGAATAACATCTAACTCATTTAAACTTCTAATTTAAAAAAGAAAAGAATAGTTTGGGGAGAAGCCCAATTTATTGCACAAAATGTTAATGTCTAACAGATAATATTTGTGTACTACAAAACACATTATCGACATTATAAATTCCTGGCTATAACAGAGGAAGAGACCAAGAAAGCTCTCTTTGTATTATCACCTCCACCCCCCCTTATTCTAAAACACAGCTGCTTCCAGAGGCAAAGAAAGGAAGGGAGTGGGCAGCAGATGCCTCAAACTGTCCTTAAAGTTTTATTTTGGTTACATTTTCATAGCAAGACAGATGAGAAAAATGTTAAGATTAATGAATAAAAATAACGATTTAATAACTGACATCTGTTTGAAAGGAACCTTAGAGAAGTCAATCTTTTCAAGTGTGAAAGCACACTCTCTCTCTCTCACACACACACACACACACACACACACACACACACACACACACAACCTCTAAGCTTCCCTTCACAAAGTAAAGTATAAATTGAGCAGAGTGCTTCGATAGGGGATTGGGATGGAAGAGACTGTAGCACATTTTTCATCTCTTGTAAATACAGGTGCACAAAAAAGAGAGAAAATTGTGCAGAACAAGTGATACAAATAACAAAATAAGATCACCAAAGTTGAAGCATTCCTAAATTAATATTTAATCTTATAAAGGATATGTTTCTGGACATTTCTTCATCATTTTAAAATGTGTACATTCACAATATGCAACTATCAAAGAAATGTAAGATCTAATATTGTTCCATTCAGTGTTGTAAAGTTTTTGTCCTGCAACATGTTTACATCTTCCTAATTCTCTTTGATGCTAGCCCAACTAGCCCAACCTTCTGATAAATTATGCTCATCAAGATTCTAGTTCATATGGTTTGTTTTGATGAAGTGCCCTATTCTCTTTTTTTTTTTTTACCCTCAAAGCAATAATGTAGGAAATATAAAATTACCTAAATGCAACTTTACTAAGGAGCTTTATTTTAATTTCAGATAATTTTAAGCCATTCATGTTCTTTATACTTGACCTGGTTTGGTAAATAGATAATTAGAAATGATGACTAATGTTTAACTTTTACTATTTACTTTTTTTCCCTATGCCTTATTTCAAATATATTTTTATTATAAAGTTGACAAGATGCACATAGTAAGTTATATTATGTAAATACATTGCAATTTTTATATTAAAAATTTACAGTGACTACCCTACAATATTTTTCAATGACTAATCAAAATAATTACATCCTTTAATCTTTGTTTTCAGAGCATCATCAAACTAAAGTAACTCATATACAGTGGTAGAGAATCATTGCCTCCCAACAGTCCTTCTTTGAAGAGCTTCTGACATTTTATTTGTAAAATTCAGGGATGCCCAGAATATGAACTACATTTCTTGGTCTGTCTTGTAGCTCAATATGGCATAGGACTGAATTCCAGCTAATAACATGTAAGCAAAACCTTGCTTTAAAAATAACTGGCCCACACCTTTTGCTCCTTTCTGGGTCCATTTTTCCCTTCCTGTCTTTTAGAATGTGGGTGGAATTGCCAATTATAATCATCATAAATGTTGGGAATGGAAATCTATGTATGACAGAACAAGATAGGAGGAATCTGGGTCCTGAGGACTTTGTGAAACAGGTCTCCCTTACAGCATTGCACTGCCCATTTTGGAATTTTACTTGAGAAGTAAATAAATTTCTTTCCTAATTAAACCATTGCTATTTTAGGGTTTCTGCTACTGGCAACTGAATATTACCATATCTGATACATGATTATTGTATCAGTTAATTTTCTGGGACATTAGTGCAAAATACTAAGATCTCTGTCTAGCATGTATATCCTATTAAAAGTCTCAGTAGAGATAAACATTTTGAATACTATTTACAAGGTTCATAATGGCAATGAATTGATAGTTATGTCTGATATTGAAAAATGCATACCTGAATTTACTACTCCTAGATACAAAAAAATATAGTAAATATATTCAATGAAATCACTTCCTCAGATTTGTTCTGAGAAATAAAAACTCTGCACATGTTTTTCAATAAGGCATGAGTTTTTTAAATCATTTTTGTTATCAATTGGCCAAAAATTCAGCTCCCTCATAATTTTGAGGGGGGGAAACAGATATATATACTATATATGAATAAATAAAATAATGAGGTCCAGAAACATGTCATGAAAAATAAATAGTATGGTTAGTTGAACCATTCATTCATTTATTCAATGAACATTTATCAACCTTCTGTGTATAATTTCCTATGCTAATCTATTCTTATACATATAAATAAGTCTGTGCCAGGGCATTTCATTTTATATTTAAAGAGAAGCAACTGCTTCATAATTTTACTGGAAATTATTATCACTTGCTCTTTTAAACTTATAACTAAAAATAAATCAGCCCTAGCCGGTTTGCTCAGTGGGTAGAGCATCAGCCTGCAGACTGAAGGGTCCCAGGTCGATTCAGGTCTAGGGCATATGCCTGGGTTGCGGGCTCGATCCCCAGTAGGGGGTGTGCAGGAGGCAACCAATCAATGATTCTCTCTCATCATTGATATTTCTGTCTCTCCCTCCCTTTCCCTTCCTCTCTGAAATCAATAAAAATATATTTTAAAATAAATAAATCAGCTTTGATAAGATCTGCTTAAAGCCTGAGTTAATAGTATAGTGAAGATATTTAAACCATTCTGATTTATTGAATGAAAATTCCAATAGTTATGTTACCATTCCATAATTGTAGATAATTTAATGTATTAATTCATAATAAGTATGTTGACATGTGAGCAGTCATCATTCTTTTGATTGACTACTTGGTGTTATATCTGATTAAATTACAAAGGAAGTACACTGAGAAAAACAATAATCTTCTTCTTAAACATAATGTGCACGTTGTAGAATGACTAATTAGGGTATTTAACCAGAGCTTAGTTTGAAACAAAAAAGGATAAGGGCTACAAGAGCAGATCTAGGAATGTAGTTATAAGAAAGTAAATGTTAAGGCTCTGACTAAAGAAGATCTAGCCAAGCAAAAATCCAAGTCAAGAAAATTAACAAAAGCAGGCCAGAGTTGGCAAGTACATTGGACCCTGATTATAAATCAGGTGGATGTAGCATCTGGGAGGACTTGAAGCCATGCTAGAAAACTGAGTTAAAAGATTAGAGATTCTTGGCAATATAAGTTCAGAAACTCAAGCCAAGGAGGTTAGCAGTAAGGTTTCAGGTTCCCATTAGATGACTCTGAGCAATAGGCATGGGTAAAAATGGGGTTTATTATTGAGCTGAAGAGTTTGTGAATGTTGAGCTTCCTATAAGTTTAGCCTGAGGCCAGAATTTGTCTCATAGCAAGAGACTGACCTGAAACTTCAGATATCCTTGCCTGGGAAGAAGGAGTGAGAAAATAAACAATAAGGTAATTTGTGATTATAGGAAACCCAACTCTAGGTATGTTAGACTTTCTTGAGCTAATTTATGAGCATGACAGAGTTTTATTAGTTACAAGACAACAACAGTTATCAAATTAGGATTCCTTAAAGTGAAGAGGTAGGCCAATTTATGGAAGCTCTGATACTACATTATTTTTTTTAATCCTCACTGGAGGATATATTTGTATTGATTTTTAGAGAAAGAAGAAGGGAGAGAGATAAATGTGAGAGAAACATTGATCGGTTGCCTCTTCTATTTGTCTCGACCAGGGAAGAAAACATAAAACCTAGGTATGTGCCCTGACCCAGAATTGAACCCACAGTCTTTTGGTGTATGGGACAATGCTCCAATCAACTGAGCCACCCAGCCAGGGCTGATACTACATTCTTACTTTGGCAGAATTAAGTATTGCTTACTAGCCTTGGGTCTTCCCAAGGATAATCTGTGTTATTATTGGGAACCTAAAATAAGACATTTGCTTGCAAATGTGAGAATATGGAGTTTTACTCTTTAGGCTCTAGGCCTGATAGCCAAACCCTGGCAGGAAAAATCCTTCAACCCAAGAGGTTGCGTCATCTTGGATCATAACAGTCATATGAATGCTACCATGAGAAAAAAGCAATTAGGATACAGAGGCTTGCAGTATCACAAATTCCCTACATCAACACAGAGAAAAAATACCTCAGGTCTTTTATAGACACTGACCTTATACTAAATATCTACATATTTATCTTGATGTAGGATTTTAGTCTACCTACATTTTCATATAAATTTTTATCTTACCCAAATGTTACCTACTCTTGAAATTCCATCCTCTTTTAAACAAAACAAAATTCTAGTGGTGTTTTTTAAATTTGGATTTATAAAAAGAGGCAGAGGTAAATTTTTTTTTAATTTAATCCATGTAGTATTTATAGAGTGAACTCTAACTATATACTAGAAGGTGTGATTATTAACCGATAACTTTCAACTCATTCCACTATAGTGAGTGTAGAAAAATAGTGAAGTTTGAACAAGCAATAGATAAAGAAATAATGCTATAAGATTAATAGAACAAGATTCTTCAAAGAAAAAAAAGAGAGAGAGAAGAAGAAGAAAAAATCTAAAGTAAAGGGATAAAATTACAAATGGGCTTTCAGACAAGCTGTAAGTACTCCAAGCAATGAAGGATGATTGAAGACTTGAATTAAAAACAGATTCAACCAACAAGAAACATATTTTGTAAGGAAGGACAGATGTAATGGCTTGAGGGGAAGAAAGGAAGTGAGCGATGGAGCAGTGAACATGAAAGGGTGACTCAGCTATGCAGTCACAGAAAGGTGATCAAGAGAAGATGAGGTTGGAAAGTACAAAATAAATAGAGACTGACTTTGCAAGTCAAGCAGGAAATTTCAAAGTTTGATTAGACTCAGTGAAATGGTAGCTAATACATAATTAACCCTCTCCTGTTCTTAAAATTCTTGAGGTGAGAAGAGGGGAAGTTTGAAGATAAATGAACGGGGAGAAATTCAAAGAAATGAACAGTTAGTTGTCTTCAAGTAAAAAAGCCCAAGTAGGAAAGATTGCAATCAAGAGACAACTCATCAA
Source organism: Eptesicus fuscus (assembly GCF_027574615.1). Classification (NCBI taxonomy): domain Eukaryota; kingdom Metazoa; phylum Chordata; class Mammalia; order Chiroptera; family Vespertilionidae; genus Eptesicus; species Eptesicus fuscus. The sequence goes on along the minus strand of NC_072479.1, from coordinate 64,374,817 downwards.
TCACCTAATTTAGTACTACCTGTATGCAAAGTTTGAGTGAGCGGTCTTAAGTTCAAGCCTTGGCTGCACCCCTTTCGGTGTGTATGTGATTTTTTAAAAAAAATATGTTTATTATTATTATTATTATTATTATTATTATTGATTTGAGAGAGAGGAAGAAAGAGGGAGAGAAAAATAGAAAAATCAGTGATCAGAATCATTGATCGGCTGCCTCCTGCATGCCCCCTACTGAGGATTGAACCTACGACCCAGGCATGTGCCCTAACAGGGAATCAAACCATGACCTCCTGGGTCAGGGGTTGACACTGAACCACTGAGCCACACCAGCTGGGCACTTGGGCTCCACCTCTTGCAGTATTATCTCTTGCAAGCTCTTAGTTTCTTTAAGCAACAAGGTCTTCATCTATAAAATGAGGACAATAACATCTACATCTATAAAAGCCAAAGCAACTGAACAACCCAATGACCAGTCGCTATGATGTGCACTGACCTCCAGGGGGCAGACGCTCAACAAAGGAGCTGCCCTCTGGTGGTCAGTGCACTCCCACAGCCAGAATACCACTCAGATGACTGACCTGTCCCAGTGGCCCACCAGCCTGGCAGCAGCCACTCACTCCCTCAGTAGTCCTGCAGGTCCAATATCTGGAGAACGGGCCAAGCACCTATGGACTAGCGCTGCCGGCACAATCCCAACAGCGCCTCTGGCCTCTAGGGAAGTTGGCCTCGGGCACCGCAGCTGCTTCCTCTTCCTAGATGCTCTGCAAGGAAGAAATGATATAAAAGCGGATGCCAGGTGGCTCCTGACAACCGGCGTGAATGTCAGTGGGACAAATCTGGATCCCGGGCCAGCAAAGGTATCCACTGCCCACCCAGAGGGCTAATCGTGTCCCGATCCCCCACACACACCCCTTCGGGATGGGCACCAGACACAGGGCTCACGGCTGACAAGCAGCACTGCAGCGCAAGCCTCTCCCGATCAGAACTGAATGGGCCAGGATGAGTGGCAGGCAGGAGCAGCAGGCAGCATTGGACTGCTGGTTTGGGCCCAATCCCCGCAGGCCATGCCAAGGACCCCACCCATGCACGAATTCGTGCACTGGGCCTCTAGTATATTTAATAGAATGTTATCAGGATTAAATCCAATAAATTGTGCTAAGATGCTATATAAATGATACCATTATTTTTTAAAAATAAGAGCAGCCAAAACCAGTTTGGCTCAGTGGATAGAGCGTCAGCCTGCGGACTGAGGGGTCCCGGGTTCGGTTCCGGTCAAGGGCATGTACCTTGGTTGCGGGCACATCCCCAGTGGGGGGGTGTGCAGGAGGCAGCTGATCGATGTTTCTCTCTCATCGATGTTTCTAGCTCTCTATCCCTCTCTCTTCCTCTCTGTAAAAAATCAATAAAATATATTTCTAAAAAAATAAATAAATAAATAAAAATAAGAGCAAACATTTATTGCTGAGTATTTTTAAGCAGAAGAGGAAACTACTTAGAGAAGTTAAGTCACATACCCATAGGGAAATAGTGCTAGAGCAGTGATTCACCCAAGGCATTCCAACTAAAGAGTCCATGATTCTAAATACTTGGTTATACTGCCTCATTCCCTGGTTTCAGGGAATTTGCAACTGAGTTGATGGGAAAATAGTGGAGTGCTGAATAATAAGACAACAAAAACCAGTGTCACAAAGGACCCCATGATTCTGTGTTAAATGACTTTTAGAGACAGGAAGGTTTAACCTGGAATATTTTTAGGAGACCTACTAGTTAAGAAAAGAGTTGACTTATGCTTATGAGGATGATTGGAACTGGCTAATCAAAATGAAGAATAGAGATTTTTTACAAACAGCAAACTAATGAGGCTAAACATATAAGGCATAAATATTAAGATTACTTAGTGCATTTATGCTAGAGGAAGCCAAAAATTATAGTGTCATAGAAATTGAAAATGCTGCTTACATTTCATTGAGACAAAGAAAAACAGCTGCAAATAATAATTCAATTCCAACATATAGACTATAAGTCTTAAAACAATTCATTATTTACTATTTAAGGGATGGTTTGAAATACTAGTAAATGACTATGAGATACACTAACCAGAGACCAAAAATTAATAAAAGAAAATGTAAGCCAAAATAAACACATTAATCTTTTCAAAGCAAGTATTTTATCTTTAGACAAAGTAATACTATTAGGAAATAACCTTATTTTTAAATATTACTCCCTGATTTTAATGCTTTAAGGCTTAATAAAGTTCTATTCAGTTTTAAAAAATGCTTGTTTTATTAACCTTGAAAGAAATTAAAGGAAAATTTAATCTAAAGACTTTTTTATACTATTCATAAGAACTGTTAAACCTTATCACAACATGATCTTACAAAGTATAAAACTCTATTGTATCATCTCTACTTATTTTGGGGGAATTCTAAAAGCACTCAGAAAAAACACAAATATAAAATGTATAAGAGAAGAAGAAGCTGTGCTTAAGTTAAAATTAAGTTTACAAAAGCTTTAAGGTGTTTTTAGGGAGTACAGATCTAGAACAAATTCCTGCTCTCTTCATCTGTCTGCATCCTTTTTCTTTGTTCTTTTGGCTCCTGCCAAAAGTGTCAACTGTGAACACTATGTCTGTTGTCCTAGAAGTGTAAGGACTATTGTTCAAGATGGTCTGTGGGCAACTTTTGGGTAAGACTCTTCCACATTATTACCAAAACATTTCTTCCATTAAAGCATTTCTTATGACAATGCAAACAGTATCTGGCAAGAATACTATCTCCTACTATTAAAATCATGATTAATATTTATTATCAGCTTAGTTATCTATTTTCCTGGTAGGACTTATTTCCCTAGAAGATTTCTTTGTGGGAATGGAAAGTTAGGGAAGACCCTAGTATGACTTATGTATAATTTAGGATTCTTTAGTAACAAAAACCAAACCTGGCTTACTTAAGTCAAAAGGAAATATAATAAAATAAGTAGCTCACAGGTCCTATGGGAGAGCTGAAAAACAAGGTTGGAAAAAGTGAAAACAGACAACTCAAGGTCTTCTGAAACCTATGTGGCCATGACTGCTGAGATATGAACAACTGTTTCTTCTCTCTTTGCATTACTTCATTCAAGAGTCAGTGTCCCAGGAGAGCAACTGGTTAGCCATAGTTAAGTCTCCTACCTCACTCTTGATAATACCGGGGAAGGTCAGAGAAAGCCTTTGGAAAGAAGAGCCCAGTAACTTACCTGGTTTCTTTTGCAGGAGCAAACCAAGCACTTGGATTCCAATCATGTCAATACTACACACAAGGAATATTTAATTTGAAAAGAGCAAATCAGGGTGTCATTGGAAAAGGGGAACAGAGTATTGGCAGCCAAAAAAAAAAAAATCAAATATCATGGCTACAACAGAAAGTCTTTATGGAAGGTTCTCAAGTGAAGCAGTCCTGGATGCCCAAAGACAGTGCCCCAGAAAGAAAGAACAGCTGCAAATGCACTTTCATTCAACACAAGCTGTTGAAACAACTCAGTTACAGCAATGGTGAAAATGACTAAACATAGAATATATAAGCCAGAAGCCAAAACCCAATAAAAATGGTATGCCCAACAAAGCTAACAGCATTAATTGAAATGTAATGGACAGACCAAAAATATACTACTGGATACCCTCAGTGTCTCCTAGGCATTACCACCCTTTTTAGGCACCCCCACGCCACACACACACACACACACACACACACAAACACACACCTCTGAAGAAGACTGACTACCTTTAGTGTTTCCAGAGTGATCCAATGGCCTAAGGGAAACTCCCAGCTGCTTGTAAGACAATCACTTTCATGTTTTCTTTGAAATCAAATTTAGGCACAATTCACTTATTTTATACTTAATGCCAAGGAATCCTCATCTGTGAGTACCCATGCTAAGTAAATTGTATAAATTCTCCATTGGCTTCTGAAGAACAGAATCCCTGGCCTGTAAGACCCTACAAGATCTAACTGGGACCTTTCTGAATCTTATCTCAGCATGTAACCCATTGCCTCAGTTACACCAGCCTTCCTTTTTTCCCCTTGAATATGCCAAGTTAATTTCCTGCGCATTACCTGGGACTTGGTACTCCCTTTGAAGGCTTTCCAATGATTCTTTAAATGGTTGGTCTATCTAATGCTTCCCTGTTTGGTTTCAGTTGGCACCTCCTCAGAGAGTCCTTCCCTGAATTCCCTCTCTATAGCACTTTCTATTGCATCATTCAATGTATTTCTTCTGTAACACCATTAAAATTTATCTGTTTTACTTGTTCATTGTTTGCCACCTCCTCCTAGAAGGGTCCTTTTCTGTCTTGTTCATTCTTGTATTCTGCTCTTAGAAAAGTTCCTGAAACACAATAGGCACTCAATAAATATTTCTTAAATGAATGAACTAATCTATGCAAAGCATAACTGTTTTATACCTGTTTCTTTTTCTGTAAAATGGAGACAACATTGCTGTGGAGGTCAAATACAAAAAAAAAAGAGCTCTTTGATATAGTATTATTATTTAAAGTACAAGTAATGTATAATTAGTTGTACTTTAAATATTAGAGATAGAAATGATAAGTACCCAAGCAGTTACCTACCAGACTGTGAGCTCCTCAAGAGCAGAGACTATATCTCTTCTTGTTATCACTTGTTATTCTATGCATAATATAGTGTCTGCCTTGTACACTGAGTGGCCAGATTATTATGATCTCTGAATGCATTATATATACATATATATATATATATATATATATATATATATATATATATATATAGAGATAGAGAGAGAGAGAGAGAGAGAGAGAGCGAGAGAGAGAGAGAGCCCAGTACATGAATTTGTGCATCAGTGGGGTCCAGCCAGCCTGGCCAGAGGGAGGGGACATGGGCAGTTAGCCGGCCTACCTGCTGGTCGAACTCCTGGTCAAGGGAACAATTTGCATATTAGCCTTTTATTATATAGGATATGCACTGAGTGACCAGATTATTATGTGTTCAGAGATCATAATAATCTGGCCACTCAGTGTAAATATTTGTTGAATGAATGTATGAATCAATGAATGAGCAAAGCATCTACCTCCAGAAAGACATCCGTCTAGAAGAAATAAATGTGGCTGTAATCCTCATATGGGATTACGTCAATATTATTTTGTGCTATTCTTCATTTACTTATTCATAAGAATTCTTGAATACCTACTATGGCTAACACTGTTTATAATGTAGAAGATACAATGATAAATACAAGTAAACCCACCAACCAACACATAATGTTCCTGCCCTCATAAATCTCATTGTATGTTGAGAGAGACATTAATAACCACAGAGATAAATTTATAAAGCTTCAACTGAGATAAATGCTAGGGAATGGGTTTGAATTACTTTGGAAATTATTATGTGTAACTATTTAAACCAGATGTTATAAAGCTTTTCAGACAGAACATATATTTTGGTTATTAAAGAAAATAACTTTTTGAAGAGAGAGCTGGATCTAGGACTATACTAAATAAATTCATATTTTTGGCTCATCCACATAGGTTTACTAAATTAAATTAACTACAGAGCAATTCACATGTTCAAATATTTGTTTCCAGGGGAAATGTCCTCTGTCTTCATCCTAAGGTTGCCTTTAAAGTCACCTATATTTGAAATGTCTCTTCATGTGTTCAAAATGAGCATTTCCTCTTCGTAATGTGTTTTAGCTTGAATTCCTCCTAATCTGATCTTAAGACCATAACTCCTGCTTTGTGTTTGCCTTTGCCTTTGTTCACAACTTTATAGTCAACTATTAATATATTTGTTTTAGATGGGCCTGCCGCAAACAGCGCGAAAGTATTAAGTGGGATTTCTTTCTAAGAAGGAAAAAAAAACGTTTCTGGAATTAAGCAAATTTATATGTATTGATATGACATATATTTGGTCTCATTTTTATCTGATTTTTTACATTGACAGCTTGAGTCAAAAGCTAAGATTGACAGCTTGGGTCATACAAGAGATTATTGCGCTAGCGGTTTGGCTAAGTGGATAGAATGTTGGTCTGAAAGGATCCCAGGTTCGATTCCAGTCAAGAGCATGTACCTTGGTTGCAGGCTCCTCCCCAGCCCAGATCCTGGTTGGGACTGTACAGGAGGCAACCAATTGATGTGTTTCTCTCAGATAGATGTTTCTCTCTTTCCCTCTCTCTTCCACTCACCCTAAAAATCAATGAAAAAATATCCTCGGGTGGGGATTAACAAGAGAGAGAGAGAGAGAGAGAGAGAGAGAGAGAGAGAGAGAGAGAGAGAGAGAGAGAGAGAAATTACTGAGGGTAATGCCTGTGAAAGACAAAGGTGAGACAGCAGAAGCAGGCTAGGAAAGCTTTCAGACCTTGGAACTGGAACTTAAGAAAAGAGAGGGGATAGCAAGGCCAGTTGGATAGGAAGAGCCTCAGACCAGTGCATCTCTGAAAACCAGGTGGCCAGTCCTAAAGGGGAGCTCTAGGACAAAGATTGCCCTTGGAGAGCCTCACTGGGCAGACATGGCCAGGTTCTGATATCCATGTCATGCTCAGTCACTGGCTGGAGTGGCCGGCAGAATCTGTCAGCTCCAACACTGTGGTGCATTCTGAAGGGGGTGCAGCGCAGGCTGTATGCTGACCACAGGCCTCCCAGCAGGGTCACTCTTGAGGAAATATGAGTAAAAGAGCTACATGGCTGCCAAACACATCTTACAATATTTTATTCAAGTATAACCTACACACAGTGAAATGTACAGGTCGTAAATGTACACAATCTAAGGAGTTTTGACAAACTTATAAATCCATTTACTCCATCCCTAACAAGAAAGAGAATATTTCCTTCACAGAAAAAGGTTCCCTTGGGCCCTTGGATCCCACCCCGCTTCCTTCTGTCCATCGTTGCCACCCCGCCATGCTCCCTTTCACGCGCACACACACTGTTCTGATTTTTATTACCATAGTTTATTTTGCCTGCTTTGAACTTCATATAAATGGAATCACAGCACATGTTCTCTTTTATTTCTGGCTTCTCATGCAATACAATATTTTTGATATTCATACATATTGTCATATATATCTTAAAATTTTTATTTCATTGTATGAATATACACCATTTCTTTATCTATTTTCCTTTTCTAGAGATTTGGGTTGTTTCTAACTATTGGCTATTAAGTTACTGTAAACATTTTTGTACATCATTTTGTACATTTTTTATGGACATTTTCATTAATCTGTGATAAATACTTAAGATTGTGTTTACTGAGTCATACACTAAGGTATGTTTGAATTTATGAGAAACTGCCAGTTTTCCAAATCATTTATACCATCTCTTACACAAACATCTGGCTGTTTTGACTGGTATTTAATTAAATTTACATACCAATTTGGAATGAACTGACATCTTAAACATATTGAGTATTCCAATGACTGTCATATTGCCATCCATTTTAGTTTGTTTCTTTCCTCTCAGAAATGTTTTGTTCTCATTGGTGCAGAGAACATGTAAGTTTTTGTTAAATATATTCCTAAATATTTTATGCTTTTAGGCTACTGTAACTAGTATTGCATTAAAAATTTTATTGCTCAATTATTCATTGCTATTATACAAAGCTGACTTTTGTACATTGACCATGTAATCTATGAACTACCTAAAATCATTTATTAGTTCTGTTTGTTCTTTTCTCTTTGTAGATTCCTTTGTATTATCTATGTGTACCATCATATTGTGTTCCAAAGATAAAAATTTAATTTTTTTCTCTTCCAACTTTACTTATACATTTTCCTTGCTTTATTGCACTAGGACCTCTTATACAATAGAAGTGGTGAGTGCAGACACCATTGCCTCTTTTTTGATCTGAGGAAAAACAGTTCAATATTTCACCATTAAGTTTTCTCTTCATTGTGAATCATATTTTCTTGCTTCATTTAATATCTTGTTGTGTGTTTTTTAATTTTAGTTCCAAGACTAAGTGTAAAGGACCAGTGTTGTTTCATTTATTTCTCAGACAGTACAAGTTCCTTCCTTATTTGATGGTTGGAAGGAAAGGCGGTTGATTCTGATTCTCTCTAGGGTTTGACTTGCACTTAGGCGAGCCCACAGCTTTAATTAGGTTGAGTTCACCAACCTCTCTGCTTAGCTTTGAAGAATTCATTTCACCCTAGAATTCAGTTCATGAAGCCTTTCTTGCACCCAAAACTCTGTTACAATTCCATAGAGAAGTATCATTTTTATTTTGTCCCAGTTTCTTGTTACCACAAACATGGTCTTTTATATCCTTTTACAACCTAACTGTTAACATTTTGTTATTTTCCGTGTATGTGTTTACATCTTCAAATATTTGGGTGAATTAAATTTAGTCCTCCTTATATTCTTGTCCTTTATTGTTTTTCTAATTGTATATTGTTTCTTGTGTGTCCTTGTTTCAACCTCATCTTCGTTTCTCTGATGGTTTTCCTATTGTCTTCTGCATCTTCCTGAAGTCTACTTTCTCAGGTTTCCTCTTCCACTTCTGTCGTCTTATATTTCCTGTGTTATTTTCTTTCTTCTTCTATTGCCATTTTGTTGTCTTCCTTCATAGAACTGTTTTATTTAACAACAACAACAAAAATTATAATAAAAGTGCATGTCACAAGCTTACCTTGTTTATGGCCACCTTTACATAGTCTGCTGACAAATGCTGCTGCTATCTTTCACGTCTATCTTACAGTATCTATGTCGTGACTGTACCACTTTCTTTTGCATTGCTGTATGAGCTGAACTTTTCTGGGCCAGCTATTTGCAGAAAGTTCTTGGTGAGGAGAGAACAGGATATTCTTTCATAATTTATAACTCAAAAGATTCTCTCTTCTGCTTCCCACAAATAAAACACATTGTTTGTAATGCTTCGTTTAGCCCCAAACCATGTTTAGCAAATTTCTGCCACCAGCCTTGCTAACTCAATTTCTCAGACCCTTCCAAACAAGAGATATAACTTTTTTTTAAGAGATATAACTTTTTTTCTTTAAGGTAGCTACCTCATCTTCAGAAAAAGCATTTCCCACACCCTGCTTTTGAGATCTGCTGTTACTGAACTCTCTTCCTACTTTTTTTCACTTCCTACCATGAAACTTTTTTCAGGTCTCAGCTGCTCTTGGTAGCTAGCTCTCACATGTAAGTTAGATTATATTGTTTGTAGGTTTAAAAAAATTGTTTTTCTTATTGCTTTTGTATGATTTCCAGGAAGAGGGGCGAAAAGCCCACTTGCACAACCACATTCTTATCAAAAGTCACCTGAAGGTGCTTTGGCAGATACCTAAGTTTTTTATTTTTTTAATGTATCTTTATTGTTGAAAGTATTACAGATGTCCCTCTTTTTTCCCCCATTAACGCCCTCCAACCCGCACCCATGAGACCTAAGCTTTATTTAACTCATGTCTTATAAAACTTATTGTTTAGTTTATTCTCTTGGATGACATTAAACCAATTATAAAAACAGTAACCAAGAACTTAAAATGTTGAGTCCTCTAATTTGTTTTTATTAAACACATGTGAAATATTTTCCAATAGCTTCTATGAGAAATTCTATTCCACTGCAATTACTAGAGAAATTCAGCTGATTATCAAAATACTTTACTTTATTAGTCATCTAGAAAGTGACTTGCAATAAAATAAACATTTGAACATTGCAGAGAAAATTATAGCACAGCTCCCAGCTTTTCTTACAGCCTTAAGACATGAAGACTACCTAGTAGAGTTGGATGAGCTAGGAGGGGGTTGTAAGTACAGGGATATATTTCACTGTGAAATTAGAGTAGGCATTGAAGTTGAAGGCTGGCTCCCAGTGAGTTTCCTTTTGGGAACACTAAGTAACCATCAGTACAAAGGTCACAGAAGTATCTTATGAAGCCAACCATTTATGACTTTTTGTGGCTATGGAACTGATCAAGTCAGTTGTCAAATGCAGAATGAGAGCATGGGGGCATGGACCAAAAAGAAAAAGGAAAGGAGAAGCACACAAGGAAATAAACATAGGTAGCAATATGTATATACATATTATATTTCCTAGTACTTGTTGTTTTTTAATATAACCTTAAAATGCAGAATGATTAAAGATAATGAGGACTTTTCCCTTCATACTCTTCCCCCACCTCTATCTGGTTCTACAGTGTTCTCCAACCTTTTACTCTCAATATGTACAAATCACACTAAAGTAGACTGGAGAGGATTTAGAAGGTATGAGTTAGTGAAAAATAATATTGCCCTTATATAATTGTAAGAAAAATAAAACTACTAGGGAAGATATTAAATATAGAATTTATATAAAGTTTTATAATACAGTAGTTTCAAACTTTTAATGAGAAATTCCATCTCTAAGCATAATGGATTTTGCATGTGAAATAGTTACACACACTTCCTGGTCAAAACTTATGATTAAAAGAATAATAAGTGTTTGTGACAGTGCCCAGAAAATAGTAAATGCTATATAACAACATATTAAATTTTGTAGAAAAAACTTAAATCTTTTTTATAATCATTCAAAGTTTACAGTACTTGAAATGTTTGAAGAAACTAACAACTCTTTCTATTCTAGAACATTTCAATGTTAAAACCCAAAACACTAATTCAAAAGGATATATGCACCCCTATGTTCATGGCAACATTATTTATAATAGTCTAGATATGGAAGTAACCCAAATGCCTATCAATAAGAGAGTAGATAAAAATATTGTGGCACATATGTACAATGGAATATCACTTGGTCATAAAAAATAATGAAATACTACCATTTGCAACAGCATGGGTGGACCTAGAGGGTATTATCTATGTGGAATAAGTCAGACAGAGAAACACAAATTTCACTTATATGTGGAAACTAAAGAACAAAATAAATGAAAAAACAAAATAGAAACAGACTCATAGATACAGAGAATAGACTGTTGGTTGTTCAAGGGAGGGCTGTTGATAAAGATGAAGGGATTAAGAAACAAATGAGTCAGTTTGTTTATATTTAAACACATACTTGCAGCTATTTCTTTTCATCATTCATTCCTCCACTTTAGGCTGATTTGGATCCTATACCTGCTGCCTGAAGCGTTTTGGGGTTTTTTTGTTTGTTTGTTTGTTTTAATTTCCACTAGTGAGTCACTACATGGTTGGGAATTTTATCAGTTATTTTACTATATTCTATCATTGCTCTGAAGAGTTAGCAATCACTCTCATCATTCCTTGAGAATAATTATTCTCTTGCTGCTGGTAAGCTTTTTTTTAAAGATATATATATATATATATATATATATATAGAGAGAGAGAGAGAGAGAGAGAGAGAGAGAGAGAGAGAGAGAGAGAGAGAGAGCGAGCCAGGGTCCATAACAACCAAGGCTCCACAGAACACCAAGGAGGCTGTGGATCAGGCTCAGAGAGAGGCCTGCAGAGAGAGAGGCAGGGTCTGATCCCCAGCCTCCATGGCAGCTGTTGATCAGCCCTTGCCTCACTCTTTCTCTCCCAGCTTCACCAGCAGCTATGCCTCTGTTTCTCTCCAGGGCCTCCTTGGGAGCTGCTGATCAGCCCCGCCTTTTTGATCAGGCCCAGAGATAGGCCCAGAGACACTGACTGGCATAGAAACCGATCAATCAGAACCAAATCTGGGTGAAGTGCCAGGAGCCAATGGCTGCCTAGGAGGCGGAGCTTTTGACACTGACTGGCATAGAAACTGACCAATCAGAACCTAATCTGGGTGAACTGCAAAGGCAGAACCTAAGGTGGGGCTGAGGAGGGGTTTTAAGGGCAACAGCTGTTTGGTGTAAGGTGTAAGAAAGCGATTCAATTTTTTCATGACCAGTTTGGTATTATAGTGCATATGGCTGGCTATCAGTCCAGATATAGGGATTATGTGTTTTTGTCTGCCAAGAGCATCTACTCCTGCTGAAAAAGCTCCCCACCCTCATTTAAGCAATCCTATTCTATATAATCTATCTATACTAATAAAAGGGTAATATGCTAATTAGACCAGGTCGACCAGCCATCTTCTGGATGTCCGACTTCCTTCCAGACAAAGCCATGGTGGTGGGGGCCGAGGCAGAGGCAGTTAGGGATGATCAGGCCAGCAGGGGAGGGCAGTTGGGGGTGAGGTCAGGCTGGCAGGGAAGGGCAGTTAGGGGCAATGAGGCAGGCAGAGGCAGTTGGGGGCGAGATCAGGCTGGCAGAGGAGGGAAGTTAGGGGCGATCAGGCAGGCAGGCAGGTGAGCGGTTAGAAGCCAGCAGTCCCAGATTGCAAGAGGGATGTCCAATTGGAGAGGGTTCAGGCTGGGCTGAGGGAACGCCCCACACACACGAATTTCATGCACCAGGCCCCTAGTAACAATATAATTTACTAAGGAATGATTGTGATATTAAGCATTTTTATTTTTTTTTTATTTTTAATTATATTTTTATTGATTTAAGAGAGGAAGGGCGAGGGAGAGAGAGATAGAAACATCAATGATGAGAGACTCAAGAGTCAGCTGCCTCCTGCACACACCCCCACAGGGGATCGAGCCTTCAACCCAGGCATGTGCCCTTGACTGGAATCAAACCTGGGACCCTTGGGTCCGAAGGTTGACACTCTATCCACTGAGCCAAATCAGCCAGGGCTCATTAAGCATTTTTAAACCTATTTATTACATGTCAGGCACTGGATGGATGTCTGAGGCATCAAGAACAATGACCTTAAATAGTAGATGAGCCAGATATTCAATCAAATAAGTATATTGTGATGTGACCAATGAGATAGTAGAGGCATATACAAAGTGTTATGGGTGCATGATTTCACAAACAAGACTTTTAACCAAAACAAATAAGACATTCTGCCAATGAGAATGAGAAGTTGAGGTGTATAATGTGGAAAGTTGCTGTATTTAGGAAAGAGCAAACAGAGCTGAAATAAAGGCATTTTTTTTTTTTTTTCAGAAAAAGCGGCAGATGAAGCCATACTGTGCAGGTGTACCTGTGTTATGTTTAGAAATTTGGACTTTTATTCCATAGCCATGAGGAAGCCACTGAAATGTTATATGCCATAAACACAATAACAATCAGACTTCTACTTTAAGGAGGGTAACTGACATTAGTATACATGGAAAACTGGATAAAGTGAAGAATGGAGGCAGCCAGTTAGAAAATTATCACAATAATCAAAATGAGAGAGAATATGTACATAAACTACAAAATCATCAAATGCTTCACTATGAAATTAAAGTTTTATTTTTCATGCTTTGGAAGAATGTTCTCTGAATCAGAATGATTGCTTCCCATATTTTCTAATGGTTCCTAAATATATGAAACGTGCACTGTTATAATTTACATACCATAAAAATTACTAAATTTCCCTTAAGATATTTCATGGAAAAATGTAAGCTAAATTAATTCTTTTTGAAAAACATATGCAAAAATAAATCCATTGTATTACAACCTAGAGAAATTACAAAGGTTATTTATAGAAAGAGTCTTCCTCTTCCCGTTTTAGAAAAGAACACTGGTCCTTTATGGTCAGGAGTGGGGGTGGAAACAATAATCAGCAAAGATTAAAACCCCGTTGTAGTGAAAAATTCAGAATCTTGACTTAACCAGTCTAAGAAAATGCCAGTAAGACTTATCACAAAAGGGTGACTTGGAATAGAAGCATCAAGAATTGAGTTGTAACCCTCTCCACTCCCCACCCCATCCTGCTGCTCAAACAACCTCAGTTAAGGAGTGACCAGCTTTGATCTCTTCCTTTTAAAAACAACCAAATAGCTCTTATTTTCACTCCATGATAAAGTTCCCTCCTTGTAACAGGGATTTATTTCTATATTGGTATTTGATATGTATTAAAGAAACTGACAACAGAAAAGAAAATGTAATGTCTTATATTTTGTAGTATTTTTCAATATGTCTAAATTTCAATAATTTCATGGGTATCCTGACTTCTTTCCAGGACTAAAATTTTTCTTTATAAGACAGGGTTTATGTACACAGGCAAAGTAAATTAGCTCCTGCCTCACAGTTGCTAAGAAAACGAATTGCTTAAGAAGATTAGAGTCATTTTCTTTACTTAAAGGTATTCCTGACAACCCACACTGAAATTACACAAGATTAACTCCATTAACACCATTTCCCATTCTTTAAACTAGTAACTTTCTAGAAAGCAGCATTTAGACTGAATAGTTCAAAGCATACTTTAAGAGGAGATCTCAAATGCTTAGAAATGCTAATATGAGTATCATTTAAGGATTCAGAATAAGGTTCTGAGAGGTCAAGTAACATTATTGGTTATATAGTGAGCCATAGTGAAATGGAAGAAAGCTGCTTCTTTTTTGTCTTTGCCATTTAGTCTGTATTTTCTTTATGTAGACAGCATTTCAAATCAAATGATAGCTTAAAGGGTATAACACTATAATCCCTAAAGGCAAGGATATTATCTGATTTCTTTTGTCTTTCCTCATAACATCTTATAGAGTGTCTTTAACTTAGGGGCACTCAAATTTTTGTTGATTATTATGTCATATATTTGACATTGCTTTGTGATTTATCAAAAATACATAAAGCCAAAGGACGTGTATGCATGCATATAAGCCTAACCAATGGACACAGACACCAGGGGGGTGAGGGCATGGGGGTGGGGGGTGAAATAGGGGGATAAGGACACATATGTAATACCTTAATCAATAAAGAAAAAAAATTTTAAAAAAATACATAAAGCAGTGGGCTTAAAAAACACACACACACACACAAACACACACAGATTAAAACAGTACCATGAGATACCAAGCTATCTCTAAGCATCTTTCTGAATCTGAAAGCAAAGCCATAGCACAGGCACTAAACTTTACACTATTTATGTTAACTACCATTAGTGCTATTGAAGTGTACAATGCACAAATCTCTCTGGCAATATGTTGGCCTGAGCCAGAAGCATTCTGAAAAAATGCAAGCGTCATCCATCAATTGCTTTACCTGACCCTCTCTGAACCTTAAGTATTCTTCAAGGTTTTTAATTGCAAAATTAATAAACAAATGTATTCTTGTTTAAAAATCCAAACATTTCAGAAGTAAATAGAGGAAACAATGAAAAGTCCTATTTTCCTTATTACTCCCCGTATTTTTCTCTAACCTCTTTTACTGTTCTTATAGTAATGCAAGAAAACTCTGCATTGTGAGACAGAGCTTCATTTTCTTTTTGGTCCTTTAATGGTAGTTCCCAGGTGGAAAATACTGAGGAACACTGACCTAGATCTTTCTTAAAGATCTTAATTTGAATGAACTGCTGAATTCCCAGGTTTAGAAATAGCTATTTCCACTTAGCATAAAATAAATCTAAAAGTGTGCTGAATTATAATTACTTTATGTTAAGACAGAATAAGATCAGATCTCAAGGGAAACTTATTAAACCATTTTATTGTAAAACTTTTCATCACAGAGCACAGTGAGGTAATATCAATAATAACACTAGCTGACATTTATTGAGAATTAACTAGATGCCAGACCCTGATCTTAGTGTGTCATAAGATTTTCTAAAATAAAGGCTAAGCAGTGAAATTTTAAGACATGGCATGTGATCATCAGTATGTGTGTTCATAATATCTTGAATTTGTATATTTTCCATTATTTTGTTTGATGCAAGACTGAGAAATGATTACTGACATTACTTCAAATCTGAATGCACAACAGAGAAATCCAGTGGGTGGGTAAAGCACAGACTAAATGCACTGGTCGGGGCCTCTCTGAGTTCAGGTTCTCAAAGCTATGCCAGCATTTCCCAAACTTCAAGCATTCTTGTACTGCTGCTGCTATAGCTACACTAGTATTTCCTTAATGCCTTTAAATTGGTTCCTTTTCTTTAAAATTAAATTTATTTTTTAAAGAAACATCATGTAAGTGGAAAACTTATATGGATTATTTGCCATAAATAAAAAAGATAACTAGAAAAATAAATTCAATAAAACGAAGTGATCTTATTAAATTCTGATTGATATTGTTGCCTGCCGGTATTCCTGAGCCCGAAACCTGCACTGTCTCTGTTCAAAGAGTACATCAGCAAGTGGTAATGACATATGTAAACCAGAATCAATCATTCTCCTTGTCTTAAACAGAATGATTGGTTAAAGAACTGAAAGAGAATCAGGGGAAAAAGCAACTCTCTCCAATGTACTTTTTAAATGACATCTGATACTGTGCCAGGTAAAATTTCAAATAACTTCCTATTACCTGTAATGATTTTGCCTGTGTTTACGATACAAGTCCCAAGATAATCTGGAAAATACACCAAATGATTTGTGAATTTCCTGAAGGATCAATCTTCTTTATTTTTATTTTGGTCTCAGAATCTCAAAAGAAATCTTGTTTCTCACTGCTCCAATATACCGAATAATAAATGGCAAGTAATATCAAGTTGGTAGGAATGAAAGTTATTAACCAAAAAACTTATTTTCAGAAGGCAACTGTTAGGTAGATGAAAACAGTGCTGATTTAGGAAGCACAATTAAGTTCAACCACATACTAGCTTGTTTGACCTTGACAGGTCAGTAAACCACTCAGTATTTTCTCATCTGCAAAAACAGGAAAACACTACCTATCTAACTCATGGGTACATGAATTAAAATAAGAGAAATGCTTGGCACAACAGACACTCAAAAAATGCTATTTGTATCAAAAGTTACATAAGACTTTCAGCTTACTATAACTCACAAAAATCTAAGTGTTTTAATCTAAATAAAAATATCTCCATTTGTTTCACCTTAGTAATCCTGAGGCACTATGGCTCAGTTTCAGATGCAACTTTGAAAATTAAAATTCATCCTTCTGAAAGTCTAAAATGCCCCAGAAAAACTGGTCATTAAAAACCTGGTCATCATTTGGTCCAAAATATCTTAAAAGTCTTAAACTGAAAAAAAAAGTGAACATGGCAAATGTTATTGGTATACAAAATAATTATCCATGTGTACAGTATCTGAATACATTTTATGATGGCTTGAAACAAGTTTAGTGACCCTTTCTTTACACATGGCCAAAGTAATAAGAACGATATCTAAAATTATAGTGCCATCTACAGGCAAAGAAAAGAATATCTGACAGCACATTTTAATGCTTTCACGTTTTCTAATTGCTACTCAATGTTTCAA
This sequence comes from Eptesicus fuscus, assembly GCF_027574615.1. NCBI lineage: Eukaryota > Metazoa > Chordata > Mammalia > Chiroptera > Vespertilionidae > Eptesicus > Eptesicus fuscus. The sequence goes on along the minus strand of NC_072479.1, from coordinate 64,357,714 downwards.
AAGAAAAATGAGATTTAACAATCTACATAATTCATTTTATGATTATATTTACATAATTTATTTATTAATGTATTTATATAATTTGTCATCAAATAAAGTTAAAACATTTTCTCTAAAATTTTTATTTAATATATCATCATTGCCATTAAAATAGAGGCAATTTTTAAAATCCATGGAACTACAATCATCACTTTTTATGTCCTACACTTATTATTAAAATATATAATGACAAATCAAGAACTTTTTAGCATTAAAAAAATCCAAACACCCTATCATCTCAACAGAATGTCGTTTTCATTTTTGTTTGTTGTTCCTTTCCAATCTATATCTGTAGACATTTATTTAATAACAAGTGTCAGGCACTTTTCTAAGATGCTTTACATATATTGGCTCAGCAAATCATCACAATAAACCTAAGAAGTAGGGATATTACCATCCCCACTTTATAGACATTGAAGCTGAAGCACATAAAACTTAAATATCTTGTCGAAGGCCATGCTGCTACAAGTGGCTGAGCTAAGGTTCAAACTGGGGGATTTTGTGTCCACTATCTATGCTTTGAATCACTAAGCTAAAGTGTCCTTCCTTGGAAAAAGCTGCATTCAGTGTATGTACCGCATCTGTAATATATGTTCTGCTTTTAAGGGGTAATATTTTCTTGTAACTAAAATGATCATCATTGCCAAAACCGGTTTGGCTCAGTGGATAGAGCGTCGGCCTGCGGACTGAAAGGTCCCAGGTTCGGTTCCGGTCAAGGGCATGTACCTTGGTTGCGGGCACATCCCCAGTAGGGGGTGTGCAGGAAGCAGCTGATGGATGTTTCTCTCTCTCATCGATGTTTCTAGCTTTCTATCCCTCTCCCTTCCTCTCTGTAAATAATCAATAAAATATATTTTAAAAAAATAAAATGATCATCATTTTTAGTAATTAACATGTTTTGCCATCAAGTTGATAGATCTCATTTTACTTACTTTTGTTATCTAATGCTTGACTTTCAAACTATTTCTAATTTCTTTCATTATATATAAAAATGCTGCAATAAGCAAATTTTGCATTGTATGTAGCTCTTTTCTTTCTTTTGCATTTTATTTTCTTATGCTAATATTCCCAAAATGGTTTGACTGACTTAAAGTATATATAAGTGACACATTACTGATACATAATATATAATGCTTTTTAAAATTTCATTATATAAAGCTACCAGAAATTAGAGACTGCTCAGATATTCCTATTTCCCCCCAAAATTAATTTATTAAATAAAGTGGTTAGGAATGATTTATGATGTGAAATAGTTAGCCTAACAAATATTTAAATTTTTAAATGAGCCAAATGTTTTCTTCCTCTAGCAACATAAAAGATAGAGATAATCCAATTATTTGTTGCTGATGAGATGGGTGCTAACTTGATTCTTTATGTGCGCCTCAAAAAAAAAAAAAATCAGTAACATACTCAAAGTCACTAGTAAGTGTCAGACATGGAGTCAGCCCAGATCTGCCTGACTCTAAAAATCTATGCTTAGATAATCGGCGGAGGAGGAAAGGGGGAGGTCAATGTATGACAAGATAAAGAAATTGTATAAAAAATGTATTTCAATCTTAATTGAAGATTATTTATCTCATAAAATGGTAAACTACCCTGAGGTAGCTATCATAAATAAAGGGATTACATTTCCCCGATGTATTTTTCTGATCGATAATTTCAAATATGAAAGAATGACAATAGCAGTTAACAAAATGCTTCATCTATCTTTATCTCCAACTACATGCTTTCATTACAATCTGGTTTCATTTATATTCTAAGCAAGAAGCTAAAGGATATAAACATTACTCTAAAAGCATTCTTTCTTAACTGTTATCTTGCAGTATTATATATGCTCTTCATAGTCCAGAAAGATTGCAACTTTTATAACACAATAAAGGTCACTGAAATGTCATATAATAGATAAGAAACACAGGCTTTGGAGTCTTAAATTCAGACCCTGACACTTACTAGCTTAAATGCCTTCTGGAATGTTAGTAGCAAATTCCTACTTTATTGGGATATTGTGTAACTAAGGGAGATAACAATTATAAAACTCATAGCACATGGCAGACGCTCAAAGAAATTTTAGCTCCCTTTCCTTTGAAGAATGACATATACATGGTATATCAACGATACTGGTTTTAAAAGTCATGTTTCATTATTTCCCTCAGACAAACAGTAGCATAACATGAAGCGTCAAGATCAAAAGAAATCAAAAGAGATAAAGTTGCTTCATCAATGTGGGAACCTTCTGCTTTGACATCAATATCATGTTCTTCTATTAGTTGGTATGAGAGATTACGGGGTTGTTTCAAAATCTTTCTATAGCATCCTGGAACATTCAGTTTCAGAGTAGGTACTTTAAATCTACATGTCTGTAGTCCATCTCTGCTAAGTACTTCCTGGTACCACAGCCCTACTTTGTTCTTTGGGTACTGAACATTGTATCCAAGCACTGGAAGAACCACCTGCACAAGGGAAGGGGGTAAAAAGATACATGAAATAGCCTTCAGAAAAATATATGATCAAATTTTAAATGTACTTTTATGACTGGGTCCTAGATCTGTAAAAACAGCCTCAGAATATAAACGTACAATCAGCCTAAAACATACTATTGAATACTATACCACTTTGATTATCTTTTATGCTAGCTGACAAAGAAAAGAGCTACCTAAAATCAAGAAGGATTCATAATAAACCAGATAACCAATTCAAGTCAGATATTACTAGACAAACTACTGCTAAGGTAGAAGAGATGGAACAAGAAGTTTAGGTACATTTAATTAACCAACAGACTTAATCTCTGTGCAGTCATACAATCTTAAAAGCATATTCTTTCTGTAACACAAAGAATAACCTCTACTGCTCAACTGGTATTTTAGTTGATAATTTTACATTCCTCTTACTAATTTAAAAACATGAAAGCAAATAGCAGACAGCAAAAGTAATGTTTATTTTCTCAGCCGCTTATGAGTAGATACTGCATTCTGTGGGGTTTTCCTCCTTTACTGATGACCTCTAGACATTTTTCTTGAACAGTACCAGAGGGTAGTCAAAAAAGAAACAATGTAAACAACTCAAATCCACACAATATTAATGTTTCAAATTCATTATGCTAACTGAAAGAAGCCAGACACAAAAGGCCATCTATATATATATAAAAGCCTAAGTGACCATTACGACTGGACGACCGGACAACTGGCCGGTAGCTATGACGTGCACTGACCACCAGGGGTCAGTGTGCAGGAGCTGCCCCCTGGTGGTCAGTGCGCTCCCACAGCAAACCTCCCATGGCTGGCCAGCCGCGATCAGTCCCGACTAGGACTGGGTGAGATGGCCCCAATCAGCCCCGATCGCCAGCCAGGCCGAGGGACCCCACCTGTGCACAAATTCGTGCACTGGGCCTCTAGTATACTATATGATTCCATTTATATGACATTTTTTAAAAGGCAAAATCATAGGAATAGAAAGTAGATGAGTTGTTGCCCAGGGATGGAGGTTGACTACAAAGTGCACAGGAAATTTTGAGGGGAGATGAAACTATTCTTTATCTTGATTTTTGTGGTAGTCATATGGCTGTATACATTTATGAAAACTCATATAAATGTAAACTTAGGAGATTGAATATATATACATAATACCTAAATTGAAAAGTGGCACACAAAAAAAAAGTGGGGGAGGGGAACTGGTCACATTTTTGTCTTTTGGAAACAATGTCTACATTTAGATCTAAGTAATACTACTTTTTAAGCAAATTTACCTGATGTATTGCATATGCATTAGCCGATTCCTCTTCTTCAGTTACTAGGTGAACCTATTTTTGAAAAACATGATGAAAAATATGGATGATTCTCAAATGTTCCAAATGCCTTCAAATTTCCCTAATTTGTTATGTAAAATTTGACTCCTATGCTGAATATGCATATATCCAAACAAGACCTTTTCACAGTTTATTTCTGGAGAAGCAGACTACATAAAAACTAGAGATTCTTCATGCTTTAACCACTGATAACTGAAGTTAGCACACAGATTTTGGCGGGCAGCTTAACATTTTTTTACTTTTACCTCAGTCACCAACAATCTTTTTCCAAATTACAAAGTTGTTCTTTATTATGCTGAATCAAAAATCTGCTCTGTCAACACTCCCCTCTCCTCTGTCCCCAACAAATATCAGACTCTATGGGAAGTGGTGTTTCTCAAAATGTGCTTCATAGAACAGATACGGGTATCACATGTAGGAGGTGTGTGATGTATTACGTTTGAGAAATGTTGCTGCAGGACATCACAGAATAACTAATTTCTCCTGCAAAGGAGAGCTCAAGTTCAAAGGCAGCAGCATCATTCCACAAGGACTGACAGCATCCCCACCTTCCTAAAGCACTCATCGTATAAAATAGTGTCCAGATAGCTTCTAAATCTGCTTGCTTTCCCCTTGATTCTCTACCCTTATCAATAAAGTTCCTCCTTTTTTTATTTTTTCACTTGACTTGTTTATTTATAGGTAAATAACCTGTTTAACTGTTACACTCAGAAATGGATATAAAACTCCAGGTGTGATCTGACCAAAATAGATGGGGCTATGATCTCTCTTGTATCACTTCTAGCTTTTTGTCTTTCACAAATTCATAAGCATACCTATAATATTGTTATTTAAATAATTTATGAAAATACCAAACAAACATGGTCAAGTACAAAAGAGAACTCTCTCCAGGTTAATATCAATCTACAAACAGGCTTTTGCTGTATGACTGCTCCCCAAATATGAATTCACCTGTTTAACTGTGCAACTCACATTTCTCTATCTTGCTCATAAAAAAATTAAAAGAGAATCTACCAAATGCTTTGAAGTAAAGATATACTTGTTAGGCTAGTAATCCTATCAGAAAGGGAGTCAGATTCGTTTCCTACCATTTTTAATTATAGATGTACAACATTACATGTCCTATATACCATGTCTTAAAAATCTTATTCTGACTTTTTCCTTTTCATAATAAGTTTTGAGCCTCTAAGTCCTGCCTGTTCTTTTCTCAATGCTAACTAATACTAGTAAAGCATAAATGATTGGCATAAAATTAAACAATTTTTTGCTGCTGATAAAAGGAAACTGCAGGATATAAAGGAGAAAATGTTCTCTTTTCTCCTACAGCTCCAAAAAGAAAAGCTGATACAATTCTGACCACAAAACTCCTTACTAATGTTATGTTGAACAAAGAAGCCTATAAGACACATGTATTTCAAAGATCATTGTTGTATCTTGTCAAAGTAACCTTTAACTTCTGCAAATCTGAATGAAAAATGGCTGACTTAATAAATAATGTACTCCCAGGTAATATTTAAATAGATAGGTTATCTAAAAGGTGTTAAAAAAACTTAGAATTTTTCATTATTTATCAGAAGAGGATCACTGACATTTCTCTTCTTCCATTCACATGAGTTAGAATTTCTTTCTACACAGTTTCAGAGTCTGTGTCTCAGTTAAATAACCATTCTTAGTAATTTATGCTCCTAGTGATTACTTTCTTATCTAAATATTCAAAAGCCATTCACTTAATGAAATAATAAAACTTGCTCAGCCTTTACTACTTCTTTTCTGGTAGCGAATTTTCTAGGGAGCTCTCCTCCCAGATCTCAAATGCAGTTAGGGTGGGATGGTTGGGGAAGGAGCCCTGGAAACATAGGCTTACGAATCACATACTCCAGTCCACCACAGCTATGGGTTTGGGGAATTGTGACCCAAGTCACACCATTCTGAGCCACTGAGACCCAATTCCATGGCTTTTGTTAAAACCATTGAGGAAGAAAAGCCCTCTTTTCTGGAGAAGTTGTGAGAAATAAGCGTAGAGTTGCTAATAATCATCTTGCCATTGAAGGAATAAAGTTTAAGCCAGACTGAGAATGAATCTAACAGAAAATCAGCTGACAGCTGAAGAAAATGAGGGATGAGGTAGGACATTGCATAAGACCCTGGATACAGCTGGGCCTGGATCAATCATGGGCTTCCAGCTGTGAGGGCCAATAAATTCCTGTCTTCTCTTCCTTATGTTAGTGTGAGGTGGGGTTCCTTTATTTGAAATGAATATAAACGTCTCTAAGATACTGTTAAAAAGAAAACAAGTTGTGAAATTGTGCTTATATAAAAAAAACACAGACACATTACATGCCCTATATACCATTATAACAAAAATATTTTATTTTTCTTTCATATTTTAAGCTTTTAGCCTCTAAGCCCTGTCTTTTCTTTTCTGTGTTAACTAACAGAATAAAAATCTCATTTTCTGTGGATATTTATGTGAAAGCATAGAAAAATATCTAGAAGGTCACAGGCCAAAAAACAGAGGTTGGTTTTCTGAAGGCAGGGGAGGAAATCACAACAGAGTCATGGCAAGGATAACAGCTACATCTGCAATGTTTTGGTTTTTTATTTTTAAGGAAACTGTTTTGTGCATTATTTGTGTAATTTTTAAAAGAATGTGTTCTTCAAAGGAAGTTTTACTATCTTTGTACCTTTCACTTCACACCATTGACTATTTTATTTTTTCATTTATTGATGTGTAATAAGCCTCAGCTGACAGCAGAGTAGAAGAAGAGATGAGCAAATATAAGTTAAAAAGAAATAAAATCCATATTTAGGTTTAAATTGTTTCTAAAATAAGGACTTCAGAAAATTAGTGTTCCTGCTAAGGTAACTATTCTTGGGAAATTCTGATGAAATGACACTTACTTTATTATTTGGGAATTGCTCATCATCACCATCTTCATCCAAACAGACCAAATCACCCTCCACCACTCTTGATCCATAGGTTGCAAGTCTGTAAGATACAGCCTCATTCCAAATTTTGCTGCTATATGCATGAATGTAGAAAATGCGCATAGAATGAGGAAAGGAGAACCAGGCCTGAATACAACCCTCCTCAGTCATGCTAAAGCGATGCAGTGACTCCAACAATGCTCTCTCTCGAACTTTGAATTCTGGCATCAATGAAAGTGTGCCTTTAGCATCCTCTGCAATAAAGAGAAAATCAGTTAGTCAACCACTTTTATTTAAAGGCCAGTTATGAAGACCTTTATTATGCTCTCTAAATGAGAGTCAGTGATTGCTGCTGTCTTTTATACTTGAATATGAAGATGTTCAGCACCAACTATAAATCTAACTACACTTTAAGAATTGTGTTTTTTAAAAATAAAGATCATTAATCATATGAGCCATTCACTTTCCCTGCTTTTAAAAAACAAAAAAAAAACAACCCAGCCAGTTTAGCTCAGTGGTTGAATGTCAACCCATGAACCAAGAGGTCATGGGTTGGATTCCCAGGCAGGGCACATACCCATGTTGTGGGCTTGATCCCTAATAGGAGGCATGCAGGAGGCAGCCGAAGGAAGATTTTTCTCTCTCATTGATGCTTCTATCTATCCCTCTCATTTTCTCTCTCTCTAAAAATCAATAAAAACACATTTAAAAATTTTTTAAAAAGCACAGTAGTGATTCCTACTTCAGAATGAAGATGAACTTATTTACAGTTATTAAGAGAACTTCATAAAAGAGCATTAAATAAACCTCTGAGCCTAGGGATTTAAAAAGAGCTATAATGGACATTTACAGAGAATTTTTTTAATAAGAAAGGGTGATGTCTGGATACCTTAAGCATATTAGGTCTTGCTGGTGGGATGCGTTTTAAAATTAGGGACTCTACTGTAAAGATGCTGATTCCAACAGGGACTTGGAGTCAGCATTTTAATAACTGTATCAAGTTTCTTATGAACATTAAAGTTTAAATATCATTGAAATCATTGCCATAAGGAAATTATCTTCTCAGGACTCTTCAATAGAGACAAATAACTCACTTTGAATTTTTTTAGTATCACTTAGATTACTCATAACAATTTGAAATGCCCATATTATTTGTAGATTGTGCTGTGGCATAAAAGTATTTCTCTCCTATGAATAATTACATATTTTTACAATATTTACATACTTAAAAATAATGGAGATTTTTGAAAACTGGTATCATTTATTTCAATGTTAGTGAAATTTAGTATGCACATATATGTAGATCACATATTTGAATGAATCTAAAATGGTATGATTGCTGTCATTATTACTTAAATACAAGTAAGATTTGTTCAGTATTTAGTATGTGCTAGGCACTATTTTAAGAGCATTACATCTGTTATTTCATTTAAATCTCATAATAGTCTTTTAGGTACCATTATTAGTTTCAATTTCAGGTGAAAAAACCAAAACAATGAGGCTAAATCATTGTACAAGCCCATATACAGCTGGGAAGGACTAAAGGTGAGAGTTACACTCATGTAAATTGACTCTATAACCCACACTCATAACTAGTTTTCTTTAGTATTTCCTATTAAGCATTCTGCATATATCATCCTATTGAGCTAGAGTTTTCAAAATTTGCAGTCAGGGCTGAATGGCAACTAGACCAGAACCAATGCACAAAGCATCAGATATAACAAATGTTCTTTTATTTAGTTTATTTTTCCATCTCCTCTAGTTGTAGTGAATTATATACTTCCATCAGTACCAGTTTAGAATTGGGAACTCCTATCTCCTCAGAGGATTTAGGTCAAGAAAAACTAAGATGCCATCTCTCCCCTCTGATCTCCCTGCAAGCAAGATTTAGAACAGACAAAAGGCCTTAAGATTGGATCAAAATTGGAGTACCTAGGGCATGTAATAAAATGATTAAATATACAATATATTACAATCTATTTCTTATCACATTTATGTAGCAATGAATGCCCTTCTGCTGACATAGCATTTATATTATGTATCTGCATGGCTATGTATGGGGTAAAGAAACTTTTAAATACCAGTTTGAAGAAAATATTTCTTTGCTCTATTTACAGGATCATCCAAATCTTCTGGTGTAAGAAATAATTTTACAGCCTTCACCTTTAAAAATCAAGCAAGCAAACACATGTTACATAAAAATGACAAATTACTTACTTTAAGAAAAACATGCCTCTTCAAAGAATAGGCTTTTAACAAATGCCTATTTGATATGTGATGCTACAATTTTATCTTTAAACTTCCAAAAATTAAATAACCAATGTTGACCTAGCTGGTTTCGCTGCTCAGTGGTTAGAACACGGCCCATAGACTGAAGTGTCTGAGGTTCGATTCTGCTCAAGGGCTTGTACCTCGGTTGCAGGCTTGATCCCTGGCTCCAGTTGGGGCTTGCGGGAGGCAACCAATCAATGTGTCTCTGTCACACTGATGTTTTTCTCTCTCTTTATCTCTCTCTCTTTCCCTCTTCCCTTCTTCCCTTCCACTCTCTCTAAAAAAAAAAAAAAATGAATGGAAAAAATATCCTTGGGTGAGGATTAACAGCAATAAAAAATAATCAGTTACATTTAGAAATAAATTTCTGTACAAAGCAAGCTTACATACAGGTTTAAAATACTATGAAACAGAAAAAGTGCTCTCCCATATCTTCCACAGTTGTTCTTCTGTCATTCTTTACCTCTATTACATGAATACAAGTGTGAAGAAATGACATAAAACTCAAACTTGACCAACATATACAACAAAAATAGGGAAGAATACAAGCATAAGGGAATGGCAAGCCACTAATTACATTCATGTTCTCAAGTCTCAGAATTCATTGGTCTTAAAATAATTGCCCAATTCTTTTTTGAAATTGCCAACTTTAATATTTTCTTTTAAAACCTAAATAGATGAAAATATGTTCTTTAAAAAAGACACATCTGTATTTTATCACTGTCTCTAGAACTGTGATTTATTTCTAAGTATGTGTCTTTGAGTAGCAATGTGGTCTGCATCATTAACTGTCAACCATATTTCCATGTACAAGATAATATTCACATGCACAATGCTTCTCACAAGTGCTGTTATTATTCTTTTCCACTCAAGAAAACATACTATAACACAAATGGGTATGGCACTATCATATGAATAATCTTGCATTTGTGCAAGTATATAATTTTTATAGACTTGTAGGTTTTTCATATTATGTGCAAAGCTATGTGTAGGTATATAATATGTAATTATATATAAAATATACACTTTAATGTATATATAATTTTAATAATTGGGCAAATGTTGCCTCTTATATGTGGCATTCATTTATAGTTTCATTTGAAACTAATCAGATAATTTTTCAAATCTGTTGTTCGCTTTTTAGTCTCTAGCTTTGGGTGAATTCCTATCTTTTATATAATCTGATACCAGATTTCTAAAATTATAGGGTATTACTTTACTCTAAATCTCTTATTCAGTTCACTTAGAATTTGGTGAGTGTTGGTCAATTCTCTGTTAAGTCTCAAACAATACTGCACATGGCATACAGTTGGCTTTCTTATAGTATGATGCCAAGAATATAGTAGCTGCTCAACATATGTTCAGTGATGTAGAATATGGTATATATATATATATATATATATATATATATATATACATTATATATATATATATACACATATATACATTATATATATATATATATATATATATATATATATATATGGGTGTATACATGTGTATATATGCTGGGATAAGAAAGCAAGGAACTGGCTTATGAGTAAGTGCAACTGCGAAAACAGAAAAGATCATAGTTTTAAGAATACATACCATTTCACTCTTCAGCAAAGCCAATCCAATTTGATCTGTGTGAACTTTCCTTCCCATCCCAAATCTCTGTGGTCCATAATAATTCACAAACCCTTTATGCTATGAATAGAAAGAAATCAATTAATTAAAAGTATATTGGTAGGGTTTGGTAGGGACTGCATTCTTGTGACACCAGCCCCAAAGTGGTATGTTGAAATCCTACCCTCCAATGTGATGGTATGTGGAGGTGGGGCTTGGGGAGATAATTAGGTCATGAAGATAGAGCCCTCCTGAATAGGATTAGTGCCATTATAAGGAAAGGCCAGGAAGCTAGCTTACTCTTCTTTCTGCCATGTGAGAAAACTATGTTGGCACTGTAACTTCATGCTCCCAGCCTCCAGAACTATGAGAACTAATGTTCTATTGTTTATAAGTCACCCGGTTCAGGGTTCTTTGTTATTAGCACTGAACTAAGGCAAATAAATACAATTATTACATCAGAATATGTAATCAAGTCTTTCTCGTCATATTTATTTTAATAAAGAATCCTGTAATCAGCAATATACAAATGGGGACCAAATGGTCTGAGAGAAGCTATACAGTTAAAGAATAAAAAGGAGAATAAACGATTAAAAGTTAGAAAATAAACTGAGTGAAAAAGCTTTTAAAATGTTAGCTTTTCATTAATATTATTGAGGGGTTTCCTGGGATGTGGGACTATTGGTGCTAAAATGGGGCAAGTTCTGGGAAAACTGGGATGAATTAGTTACCTAGCATTATATCTGATCTTTGCCCTGAGCTCTGTCTGAATTTGAGATTCTGCTGTCTGGACATGTTTGGAATAAGAAACAGATTTATTTTCAAACCCAGTTCATCTTTCAGTCATCTCAGTTTCTGACAGCCTGGGCCAAGGCAATGACATGGTGTCACTTCACCAAGAATAGAAAATTGTAATTTACTACTGCAACCATTTAAAGGAATTGGTCAGTGGTTAAATATACAGTAGGTCCTTGGGTTACGTCAGAGATCCGTTCCTATGGCGTGATGTAACACGATTTTCTCCATAAGTCGGAACCCACCTTCATAAGCACCTACGTCACTCACATGGAGCACACACACAGCAGTAATGAAGTGAAACAGTAAAAAAAAAAAAAATGTAAAAGAAAGATAACAATTCCTGACCTTTACTTGTGGTAAATAAATAATAAAACACATAAAGCACATATGTACATACATCGAAATGATGGGACTTTTTTTATATATATAAATAAATGGGAGATGGCGACGTAACCATGAAATGACATACGTCGAGTCCGACGTAACCCGAGGACTGCCTGTATTCTCACAAAGAAAACACCAGGCCCAGATGGTTTCTTGAAAGAGTCTTCCACATTCACTTTATGAAAGAAGTAGCCGAAACCGGTTTGGCTCAGTGGATAGAGGGTCGGCCTGCGGACTCAAGGGTCCCAGGTTCGATTCCGGTCAAGGGCATGTACCTTGGTTGCGGGCACATCCCCAGTAGGGGGTGTGCAAGAGGCAGCTGATCGATGTTTCTCTCTCATCGATGTTTCTAACTCTCTATCCCTCTCTCTTCCTCTCTGTAGAAAATCAATAAAATATATTTAAAAAAAAAAAGTATATATACTTATTCATTCGACAATTATTATTGAGCACCAACTCCAGGACTGTTCAATAAAGATGCTAAGACAATTTGTTATTGGCATGGTACAAAAGGCACCCTTACCTCATGCTATTCATGAAAATCAATTGCTGATAAAAATAAGTACTCCCTGTATTAAATCTCATAGTTAACATTTTAACTATTTCAAATTTGAAAAAAATAAAACAACAACATAGGATAATGTCGTAGAATAGCCAGAAGAATTTTAACTACCTCTTCTAATTACTTAGGGTTGGAAATAACAAGGTTTATAGCAATCAGAGACATGACCTTCTAAAACAAAACTTCAAAGACTTCTTCTTTTCAGGGCTTCTCAATTCCCTTCCCTTATTATGAGAACTAAAGAAAAGTTGGCTAATGCTAGGATTATTCCAAATGGGGATTTTTATAATGAGCAGTTATATATCCATAAGTACCAAATGAGACAGGCAATAAATGCTATCAGAGTTCAGGCCCCCTCTTTCGGTGTTCTGAGCATCCAATTTCAAAGTGGGGAGGGAGTTCCCACACCAACAAGCAATTCTCTGACATCAGTTGAGTGCCCCACCATTCAACTCAATTCTGACACTATCTACTCAGAGATAGCATCAGATGCTACAGGTTAAGTGGTCAGCGGTACAAGATTGCCTCCCCCCACCACCTTCAGAAGCCAGGTCAGTCACAAACCCAGGCTGCACATGTGCTTCTGATGACCTGCTGTGAACTGAAGGTTATAACAAACACTCCTTGGACTTCAGACACCAGCCAATAGTTCAAGTTGTTACCTGTACTTCTGACCAGCTTGCTTTAAATTAGAAGTTCCCAAGACCCCTACCTCAGGTTCCACTAACTTGCTAGAGAGGCCTGCAGACTCAGAGAAACGTTTTAATGACCAGATCACCAATCCTATATAATAAAAGCCTAATATGCAAATTGTCCCCTCGGGCGATCTTTCAACTTGGAGTTCGACCGGGAGTTTGACCACTTGCTTTGATATGTGCTACCAGGGGGAAGCACGGAACATGGCGGGCGTCAGTGACACTGCGCTGGCAGCAGGTAGCAGTGGAGGTGCTGCTGGCCACGATGGACTCCAATGAAAGTGCCACCATGGCGGGATGGTGGAGCTGGTGAGCTGGCAGTGCCAGGCCAAGGCAGGTGCAAGCAGGGGCCCAATCGCCCCACAGATGGCAACCAGTGGAGGCAGCGGGGGTGGGGCCGCCACCCCGGCTTCCAGATGCTGAGGGAGCCAGGCAGGAGGCCTGGCCCCGACTGATTGCCCCGCAGGCAGAATGGTGGAGCAGGTGAGGGGGCGGCACCAGGCCAAGGCTGGGTGCCAGGCAGGGCTGCGGGGCTGTGAGGCTGGGGGCACGAGCTGGGGCTGCAAGGCTGGGGGTGCGAGCTGGGGCCCGATCCCAGCAGGCCACCCCAAGGGACCCCTCCTGTGCACGAATTCATGCACTAGGCCTCTAGTTTATTATAAACTCAGAATTATGTGACCCAGGAATAGCCAGATGGAAGAGATGCATAGAACCTATGTGGGAAGTGGTACAGAGTTTCTATGCCCTTTCCAGGTGGACCAATCTCCCTGCACATTCAACTGGAGTTCACCAATCCAGAAGCTCTCTGAATGAACCCTTCTTTTGGGTTCTTTTGGATTTTTATGGAGGTTTCATTACAGAGGAATGATTAATTAAATCATTGGCTGCTGACAGTTGATTCCACTGTCAGCCTCTACCCCCTTCCAATTCAGGGGGTGGTACTAAAAGTTACAACCCTGTAATCACAAAGTTGGCTCCATATGAAACCAGCCCCCATCCTTAGGGTCTTTACAAAAGTCACCTCATTAACACAACAAAAGACAACTCTATCACTCTCAACACTTAGGAAATTCCAATGGTTTGGGAAGCTGTGAGCAAGAAACTGTGGATGAAGACCAAATATATATCTGAAAAATATATTTTAGTCATATGAATGACCAAATATATATTTCTTATAAATCACAATATAGCACCTCCTTCCTTTTGTAAGAAATATCATTTTAATAACAGTGCTTCGGGGGGTGGGGGGGAAGAATTTTAGGTAGGTCTAGAAAAAAAATAAAAAACTGTTAGGCAGGATAGATAGCTGCTAGGGCTGGAGGAGGGGAAAGTGGGGGGAAAAGGGGGTTTATCTCACCCACTAAACAAAGAAGTCAGCAGTCTTGGGACTTGCCAAGATAAAATCGCCAGATGTTCTCTTACATTCTGGGAAAAGCCACAACAATGCAAAGAGGGACCTTGAAATCTAGTCTATTGCCCAGTGTCTGGCAGGGGAACCTTGAAACCTATAAGGGGGGAAACTACAGGATGTCCCCCAAAAATACATATACCATATATATATAGTATTTATTAAAATACTTTTCATTTTCAAAATGTAATAGGAGCTAGAGCTATCAGCTGTTAAAGTATGTATACATTTTTGGGGGGACACCCTGTATAAAACCCTTGAACCCTCACCAGGCAGGGCACTCAGACTAGCTGAGTTGCCCATTTGTGCTTTATGCTTTATAAATTCAATTGCTTTGTTTCCTTAATAAATTCACTTGCTTTGTTCAATACTGCTTTCTTTCACTAGTCTGAACAGAGGGCAGGGGGGGAGAGAGAGAGAGAAAGAGGAGAGAGAGAGAGAGAGAGAGAGAGAGAGAGAGAGAGAGAGAAGAGCTGAGAAGGAGAGAGCCTCCTCAGACTCAGGTGGCTCCTCTGGTAACAAAACTACACATAGAGTATAAATTAAGAGAACTCCTATACACAGGTGAATGTGCTGGATTTAAAAATCTTTAATTGGATGATATTTTCCTGACTATAAGGCATAATATTGATTAAAAAACAGTTTTTGTTTGTTTTCCTAGGGGGAGGCATAAAATTGTATAAAAAGGACTTTGTGGCCAGAAACTTAGATCAGTTTTTCTCAATGTAGCTACAGAGTAGAATCATTTAGGGAGTTATTTTTTAAAATACTAATGCCTAAACTGCATCCCCAAGTGTTCTTATTTAATTGGTTTAGAGGGTAGAGATTCACTGCTGAGAATTTTTTAAGCCCCGCAGGTTGAGAATTAACAGTTCTAGATCAGGACTTGGCAAACTACTGACTACCAACAAGTAAAATCTGGCCCAACATCTGTTTTTGTAAATAAAGTTTTATTGGAACATGGCTATGTTCAATCATTTATGTATTGTCTATGGCTGCTTCCACACAATAGCAATAGCATAGTTGCAACATAGACCATATGCCTACAAAGTAAAAAAATATGTATTACTGGACCTTTATAGAAAAAAAATTTGCTGACCCATAGTATAGATGATCTAATTGAAGTCTATATTTGTATACGTATATTTAAATGCCTGGCAAATGTCATTTAAAATATATGTTAAGTAATTTTTTACTGTAAGACATAATATAATGTATATATAATGTCATTGGTATATGGTACAATAAACAAAATTCAAAATTAGATTGAAAAGAAAATGTTTAATTCCAAAAGATTATTTTCCAAATCACCAAAGATTTCTGAAAAGAATTACTAAACAAAGTTTCCAAAAACATTAATCCCTTTCCCTAAAATATTACCCTATATGGCAGATGCTGAAAAATATTCTTCTTATACAGATAGCTTTATTTTTCCCCCATCTCTGGGAAACTTTACACATTTTATTTTTTTAATTATATTAAAGTTGTTGTTGTTGTTGAATACAAAAATGTACTAAGAAGAAAATTTAAAAATAAGCCAAATGGCCCTAAATATAATTTTAAAAAATAATTATACAGGCCCTGGCCAGGTATCTCGGTTGGTTAGTGCATGTCGCAATATGCAAAGGTTGTACATTCAATATCTGGTCAGGGCACATACAAGAAGCAATCAATGCATACATAAGTAAGTGGAACAATAAATCTCTCTCTCTCTCTCTCTCTCTCATCAATAAAAAAAATATACATGTAAATAAAAAGAAAAGGTAAAAAAGAAAAAGTTTATCTTCTTACTTCAATGTAAATAGAGGGACTATCAAAATTTTCCTATAGTACTCTTTTAAAATTGAGTTTTCTTACCTTAACATTTTCTATTGCCTCCAAAATTCTCTCTCTCAGGTTTGCAGAATCATTTATTTGATTTTTTAAATTTCTGATGACAATATCAAAGTGATTTCCTTTGAGCTGACCAAGTCTAAGGGAATCATCTACAGACCGAATATTAAACACATTCATTCTTTTCTTTTTAATTTCCTTTTCAATATCTTTCAACCTATAAATGATAAATCATATAGACTCAGTTAAATCTTACATTTAAAAATATTATAAGTTTTGAATGACAGTTGCCAGGTAATCACTTATATCACAACACTAAAACAAAAATTTTTTCCATCTTCCAAAGTTAATGTTAATTCAACAAATGTGTACTAAAACCCCATTATTATAGGATTATGTTAATCAGTTATTTTAAGAACTGTGACATATATTCCTAATGTTATCAACTCAATCTATGTAGACTTTTTGACTTTTTAGTTCAAGTGATATAATTTCTTAACTGTTCTTTTGTTCTTCCTATCCTTAAATTTTGTTCCTTTCCTCCTCAGTCTCTCTTCCTCCAACATTACTAAGAAAAACTACTAGCACCAGAGGATTTCCCCAAAAGTATGCTCTGAACTCAAACTTTCTATTCTTCCCCAACATCTAAAGAATAGATTCCAACTATTTGCATAACTTTTAAGGTCATGTAAGAACAGATGTTAATTGTTCTTTACATTCATATTTACTGTAGTTCTTATTGTTAAACTATCTGTTTTATTAGACAAACTGTTTAGCTTACTACCTCTCCAAATATAGCTTCAAATTTTCTGCATTGTCTAAAACCTTACTATTACTTGACAGGTCATTAAAACCCCACACCCATAAGCCAAATCAAAGAACTCTCTCCTAGGAACCAATAATACTTGTCTTTGGGTAATTAAAAACCAGCTTTTAACATCAAATACCTTTTAACATCTAAAGTCCTTCTCTCTTACCTATACTGCACTTTTGATCATAAAAACAAAATTATATACTTTTTTGGTCCCTCATATTAGAGCTTAGAAGCATTTACCTGCAAATAGTGCATACTTAAAACATCTAATGACTAAGGATTAATTCATCTATTTTACCTCAAATTAGGTTCAATTTTGGCCCAATGATCAACTTTTTGAAAAGTAGCTACAAGGCACAGATTTAAGTACAATAATATTAATCACAGTATTATTTACAGTGAAATATTGAAACAAATTTCTATATCCAAAATTAGGGAAAAGTTAAATAAATTAGCCTAAATACTGGAAATAATTTTGAAATATTTCATGACATAAATTTTCTTAAAAGAATCTTAATTTTATAAGTAAAATATAAATTGCAAATACAATATGATTTTCACATATATAAAAAGTCTTTGTACAATGTGTGTATGTAGGATAGTCTCTGAAAAATGCATGGAAGGAAACAGATCAAAATATTATTGTGGTTCTTTCTGAGTAATGAAATTATCAGTGACTTTTAATTTCTTTTTTATATAGCATTTTTTCTATTTTCTAAATATACAATGAACATGACAATTACCAAACATACTTTTAATAATCAATTGAGCTCAAGGGAGGCTAAATTTGAATGCTTTACTTTCTATTTAGATTTATTTTAAATATAATGAAGCACAACAATAAAAGTATAAAAGTATTATAGCAATTAGGAAAAAAAGATTTGTAAGACACTGTCCTGAATATAAATGCATATTTGAATATAGAACAGGATGTTTAGAAACAATTTGATCATTTAAAATCAGCCACTTCTCAAAGTTTCTATGGTAAAATTACCTATATTTGCAATGTAAATTTACTAGAAAACTATATAGAAAATAATTATATTATCAATGTTGATAATAAGCCTATACTCAATAAATTAACATTAATGAGGTTAATATGCTCCTAGAATTATTCAGAGTTTAATCCTATATTTTCTTATTTGATGCAGTAAGAAAAAAGTTATCTCTTATCAAGTAATGTCTTATTACCTCTCTGGAGTCACTTTTCTAACAACCATTGCTTGATAGGTGATGGCTTTCTTGTCTTTAAGGCCTGCGTAACTAAAATCTGAAGGAATCACACCAAGTATGACAGCTAAAAAACCAATTGCTTCAAACATTTCTAGATTTTCTTTTCGTAGGGTAAAGGCTGAAAAAAAAAATCCGAGGTTACAAAAAAGGCAGCTACCATACATCAAGTACATTCGTAGCAGACTAACAGATTAATATAATGAATCAAATCATTAATTTAAATAAGGAGTATTTTTTAACAAAATCAGTGTCATCGATTTCAGTGGTCATTTTTAAAATGCCAATTGGCTCATTAAAGGTTTACAGAAAAAAAATTCAAATTCCTTAGTTTGGAATTCATATTAGGCCCATTATCCCTTTTCAGTCACCACATGTGCCACTTCCATTCATATATCCTATAATATTGACAGAGAATTTCTCATAATCCTTGGGTGGACTAGAGCCTTCCACAGCTTTGCACTTTTGCACATTTGAGTCTCTCTGTCTAAAATACGTTCCTTCCACTTTGTTTGCCATAATTCTATTCATTCTTCATAATCCAACAGCAGCAGCAGTCCTCCATCATATTTTTTCCAGGTTACCAACTCTGAATGCTCCCAAAGCAGGGATCATGTGTGTTTTATAAACTACTAGAGGCCTGGTGCATGAAATTCGTGCACTCAAGGGGGTTCCCCAGCCCGGCCTGTGCCCTCTCGCAGTCCGGGAGCGCTCAGGGGATGTCCGATTGCCAGCTTAGGCCCCCTCCCTGCCAGTTGTGGCCCAGCTTCTGGCTGAGCGGTGCTCCCCCTATGGGAGCACACTGACCACTAGGGGGCAGCTCCTGCATTGAGCTTCTGCCCCCTGGTGGTCAGTGCGTGTCATAGTGACCAGTCATTCCACCATTCGGTTGATCTGCATATTAGCCTTTTATTATATAGGATTATATCCTCAGCTTAACACATAGTAAGTATTCAAATACTTGTTGAATCAATGAATAAATGAACTCTATAAGGAGATGATTGCTTAATCTTGCATGTCTCCACAAACTGTCATTATCTGTATCATGACACTTAATACCAAGTATTAAAATGTATCTCTTTATGGTTTATCCACCCCATAGACTTGGAGTTCCAGTTCCAGGCCAGTAAATAAAACAATGCTTTTAGCAAATAGTAAATGGGAGTTGAGATTGTGGAGATGAGAAGGAGGTCCAAGCCCACAAAAAAAGGCCCCCAATACATTGACCTATATACCCTGCCAGCATTGACAGTGACAAAATACAGCAATCCTCAGTTCACCATATATACCTATAAGATATTTCAGCCCTGGCCAGTATTTCTCAGTGGTTATAGCATTGGCCCACAAACCAAAGGGTCACGGGTTTGATTCCCTGTCAAGAGCAGGTTCCATCCCTGGCCCTGGTTGGGGCACATCTGGGACGCAACCAATCTATGTTCATAGGTAGATAGAGACATACATACATTTTACATCTTTCTACTTGCTGGGTCATGTTTATGTTTAATGTCCATTTTTCTTAGAACACTCTTCAGAGAGGCCCATAGCTGCTGATTAAAATTACAATTTACAGTTATTGTATGGGAAATAATACAATGATTAATAAATAATAATCTATATATATAAAAAACCCTAATATGCAACTAGACCGAATGACGGAACAACCAAACAATCGGTCACTATGACATGCGCTGATCACCAGGGGGCGCGCGCAAAATATGGCAGCAGTTGGCTGCGGCAGGATGGTGGAGCAGGTGAGCAGGGGCGCCAGACCAAGGCGGGGCGCCGGTTGCTGTCATTGGGGCAAGCCTCTGGTAGTTACTGAAAATTCTTTGCTCCCACACGCCGTGGTTCTACCCAGAGCTCACACCTGCTGCCGGCACCAGCCCCGCTCGCACCGCTGCCAGTGCCGGAGCTGCCACTCACACCTGCTGCCAGCGTCCAGCACCGGTCCTGATCGCCCAGCGCTGTCAGCGGGTACAAGCGGTGGCTGCTGGCCCCAGTCACCCCTGAGGGCTTCTCCACCTCCCCATGCTCCTAAGGGGCAATCAGGGCAGCAGCCACCACTTACACCTGCTGCTGGCGCCAGCCCCAATTGCTCCGTGCAGTCAGGGGGTCCGAGCAGGGCCAGCACCATCAGCGCGTGGGAGTAGCAGCTGTGGCAGGAGCGGGGCTGCTGGCAGACAGGGGATTGGGGACCGTGGCAGGAGGGGCCGGGTAGGGATGCAGAAGATGGGCTGAGACCCGCCCCTGTGCCCACCGCAGCCTCGCAACTCACAGTTCCTTTCAAGGTGCACGAATTCGTGCACTGGGCCCCTAGTGCAATAATAAACTCCATGTTTCTTGTACTCAGAACTGCAAACCTACTTTTTCCCACCCTGTATATGAAATAGCTAAACAAAGCCTGTAATATCCATACTTTGGAATATCATGTAGTATTTAAAAGAATGGGGAAGAGCTACATGTTCTTTATATGTCTATGTAAATAATCTCTAAAAACAAAAATAGCAAGATTCAAAAATACGCATAGTGTATATCACTTATGTGAAAGTTTTAAAAATCTGCAATGCAACGTAGTATATTTTCAATGTTTAAGTTTTTACAATAAAATTCTATTTATATTTTTACCTAAATACTTAAATATAAGAATATTCAAACACTGTCCACTATTTTCAACTTTTTTTATCACTAGGGTCATTAATTTTTGTACTACCATAACAGCTTCCTAGATTCTCCAAATTTTCTATTACAGCAGTGATAAATTAAATGTACTATGACTCCTGTTATTCTTAAAGAACTGATAAAAGAAGTAGAGGGAAGGAGAGACTCATACAAGTTAATTCTGTGTGCTAAGTCACAATTTGTTTTTACACTTTCAGGGTATCTTGACCAATGGATATGAATATAAACCTCTGATTTTAAGTTAGCTGTTTTATCAGTTGTATCAAATAAAATAAAATAAAAACCCACATTTAAAATGTAGAGATTATAACCTCAAAATAGTTCAGCTGTTGTTATGATAGGATTAATTATAGAATTTAAATAAAATAATCTGGGAAGAAAGGCCAATACGACAAAAATGATCCCTGCTTTGGGAGCATTCAGTCTTGGAAAAGAATTTGAGAAAGAAGTGCTGCTGCGGTGGGGGCCTGAAGAAGGAATAGAAGTATGGCAAATAGTCAAAGCAATAGAAAGATCAAAATATCAAATATTTTCATATCTGTCCATAATGTTCTCCCTTTTTCAACTACATGCCTGTGTGAACTGAATTTTGTTCATTTCCTTCAGTCAAAACAAAAAATTACACCAGATTGCAGGAAAAGAAATTAGAATACAGCTGACATTTTTTATGTCAGATATTAGAAAGATTTGTAGAACTATAAAACAATACAATCCTTCTCACTAATTTTTAGTAGAAAAATATCATTTTTCATTAAGTGGAGGAGAAAAAGATTAAAATAGGAACAATACAATGGCAATAAATACATATCTATCAACAATTCAATCTAAAAATAAAAATAAACGAACAATGAGTCTAATGAACAAAATAGAACTAGGGGGTCAATGGGGGGAAGCATATGTAATACTTTCAACAATAAAAATTTAAAAATAAATGAATAAAATAAAAATAACATAAAACCAGAAGCATGGAAACATGGAACAGACAGATGAATCTCAGAGGGAAGGGGGGAGGGGGGGGACGGGACGCGAGAAACTAACCAACGACTTATATGCATATATGCATTACCCCTGGACACAGACAATAGGGTGGTGAAGGCCTATTGGCCTATTGGGGTGGGGTGGGATCCTGGTGGAGGAGGGCAATGGGAAGGAAAAAGGGGAGGACATCTGTAATACTCTCAACAATAAAGATTTTAAAAAAGAAAAATCAAGGGCATTCAGTAGAAACCTCAGAAGAATCCTGCTATGATAGTAGAGCTAGCTATATGACAGGCTTACAACAAAGTTTACTCTATACCTCCTTTAATAAAACTCCAAATGAATCCTCAAATGTATCTGCAAATCACTTCCTACTTGCTAAAGCAAAGTTCAACACTCTTTAAAAGAAGACAACAAAATCTGGATACTCAGCAAGGTGACACACAATGTCTGACCTAAAAAAAATATTAGTAGACATGCAAAGAAGCAGGAAAATATGACCCATACCCAAATAAAGTCAGGCAATAAAAATATACCCAGAAATGACAGAGATGAAATTAGCAGACAATAGGTCTTTAAAAATAAAGACCTACTAGAAATAGGCTCAAAGATTATAGGAAAACATGAACGTATAAGAAATTGAAGACCTAAGAAAAAAACAAATGAAACTTCCAGAGCTGAGAAATGCAGTATATAAATGAAAACTGCATTAGATGCTTAAATCTTTCATAAAACTCCTTCTTCAATAATGTGTTCTAGCAAAAGAGTATGGCACCGTCTAAAAAAAAATTAAACATAGACTTGCCATTTGATTCAGCAATTCCACTTCTGGGTATACACCAAAAAAGGCCCTGAAAACAGGGACCTGAAAATATATTTTTACAGCCATGTTCATAGCAGCTAAAAGATAAAAGCAACTCATATCCATTTGCAGATGAATGGGTAAACAAAATGGGGTATCTTCAAATAATGGAAGATTATTCAGCCTTAAAAAGAAAAATATTCCTACACATGTATAATATGGATGAACCTTGAGGACCTTAACCTAAGTGAAATAAGTCAATCACAAAAGGACAAATACTATTGTATAATTCCACTTACACGAGATATCTAAAGTATTCAAATTCATAGAGACAAAAAGCAGAATGGTGGTTGCTAGTGGCTGGGGGGTAGAGGTGAATGAATGAAGAGTTAATGGGAATAAGGTTTCAGTATGAAAAGGTTTCAGTATGAAAAAGTTCTGAAGATGGATTGTGGTGATGGTTGTACAACAATATGAATGTACTTAATGCCACTGAACTGTACACTTTAAAATGGCTAAAATAGTAAATTATATGTTACATATATTTTACAACAATTAAAAAATAAAGCTTTTAAAATGTTTTTATTGAATTTTTAGAGAGGGATAGAGAGATGGAAACATCAATGACAGAGAAACATCGATCAGCTGCCGCCTGCACATCCTGACTGGAGATTGCGTCTGCAACCCAGGCATGTGCCCTGACTGGGAATTGAACCGGGGACCTCTTGGTTCATGGGTTGATGCTTAACCACTGAGTCACAACGGCTGGGCCAAAAAATGAAGTTTTTTTCAAAGTGTTTCAAAGTCCTATTTTTTTGATAGGACTATTTATTAAGGAATTTTTAAAAATATGAACTAGTTTTGTTGTTACAAAATTTGGGATAGGCAATGTTTATCTATCACTTTTTCTTTGTTCTTAGACTTGTAGGTATACTGGTTATCTTCATACTATCCTCTGGTGAACCATTAATTCCTCCCTTTAACATATCCCTCCAGTTATTCATAGTTTTTGTAAAACTAATGTAAACCAATATGCACAAAGTTTTCACAATTTTTTTTGGTTTAACTCGAATTAATACGTTTAGAATTTCAAATAAGAAAAATCTATAGATGCTTAAATCACTATAAGCAATTCTTCCCCCTACATATAAAACTAGTTTTGTTTTCCCTTCTAAATAGTTTATCTGTTAGCATTCATTGCATGCCTCATGTGTCAAGTCCTATGCTAATAGCTTTCTTATGGAAAAGACAAGTCACACAACCAGACAGAAATTTTCAGGAGAGAAGACACCAACATTTGAGTAACTATTATGCATTAAACATTTTCATTAATTATTTCCTCTAATATCATTGTGAATTATACTTTATTATTACCCCATTAGAATATTATTATGAATTATACTTTATTATTATCCCATTTTTAAAGTACAACCAAAAGTTAGGAATTAAGTAACTTGCCCACGGTATTATTGTCTCCATTTTTTACATTTGTATGTAGAAACTAAGTCTTAAAGATATTTAAAAGTTCATAAATATTTTTATAAAATAAAATCATATAAAATAAAACCCACACAGTTCCAAGGTCCAAACTCTTTTCATTTACACCAGAGAGTCCCTATAAAGTACAATCTTATTTCTGTGTCACACACATCTGGGCAAATTTGGGTTACTGTTTTATCTTAAATACTTTTCTATATAAATTTATAAAACATGACCATATGAAACATCTCCCATCCCTCATGGAGGATATAGGCCAATTAAACATGGTCAGCCAAACCTATGGAGTGAGATTTCATCAGTTCCATCCCATCCTAGGAATTGAATATATCCGCTAAAACAGAATTCTCAAAATGTGGTTCCCAGACCACCAGAAAAAGCACCACATCTTCTAAATCATAAACTCTGAGAATAGGACTCAGAAATCTGTTTTAAGAAGCCCTTTTGGTAATTATAACACATGCTAACATTTGAGAACCTCTTCTCTAAGATTGACAGAGCCAAAGGAAGGAGCTCCCTGTACTCAGGGTTGTGAGGTTCAACTGTCTTAGAATACAAGATACTCTCTTTCCTTTCCCCACCATAGCAAACATACAAATACTTAATTTTAATTAAGATAACTTCCAAAATATTATATCAAATTTACTCCAGCCCTAACTGGTTTGGCTCAGTAGATAGAGTGTCGGCCTGCGGACTGAGGGGCCCCAGGTTCAATTCGTCAGGGGGACACGCCCAGGTTGTGGGCTCGATTCCCAGTAGGGGGTGTGCAAGAAGCAGCCAATCAATGATTCTCATCATTGATGTTTCTCTCTCTCTCTCTCTCTCTCTCTCTCTCTCTCTCTCTCTCTCTCTCCCCCCTTCCTCTCTGAAATCAATAAAAATATATTTTAAAAAGAATTTACTCCAATAAAACTAACTAAATACAAAATAACTGCTTCAACCTTACATATTTGAGACTGTTAACTATAAATGTCTGTGTTAACCACACTATCACCAATAGGGTTAATTTCTACAATTAGTGTAATTTGAAAGTCTTTATTGCCCATTAAAAACAGGCCCATATATTTTTTTCAATATCCCTCTGGACAAGTCCATTCAATTCATTTGAATTATTCAGTTTTCACTGTTTTTTTACTGTCACAATTTTAATTAAACTTATCAAAGAAAATGGTAATAATTTATTAAATTACCTGTGTATATAACTTTTCTTTCCTGGCATTCAACAGACCTTTTCCTGTACTTGTGTGCTTTTTCACGAAATCTTACCGTTATCACTGTATTTGGATTACCAGCATTGTAATTAGCTTCAGGAAAAGATTTGGTTTCCACAAGATTTCCAAACTTTTTGTTGACAAAATGGTGAACAGCTTTTCTGTGGTCTTTGTTTGTATCAGGTTTAAAGGTAAATTTGGAATTTTCTTTCTTTGCATCCAAGTATTTAAAAAAGTCAAATGCTTCTTCTTCAGATACCAAGTGACAGAGTTCTTTATACTCAAGATTTGGTTTTACAACAATTTCACTGTTTTTTCCTACAGTTATTAAAAAAGGAAACTTCTGCCGAATAGCACTATGCAGAATAGCCCTCTGGTTTTTGTCAAGGATTCTGCCCAGTGAGAATTCAGGAGACGGTCCAGGTAGCTCACTTTTAGAATTCCATTTCTCTTTTATACCACAGGCAAACTGATTCAATAGTTCATTAGTTTTTTCATCCAACAAAGAGCCTAATGCATAAGCTTTTTCTTCTTCGCCTTTGGAAGTTCCATCATTGCTAGTATCTTCCTTTTCTGAACCAGACTGACGATTCTGTTCATCATCGGAGCACTGGACCAATACATTGGCTTTCTGGTTGCTTTCCTCTTCAAAGACTAAATTTTGAAAACCTAGTTTTGTTTTTTTGGCAAAATTATTTGGCTCAGGCAGTACTTTGCTCATCTTGTAAGTAGGTTCATCAGTGGCCTTATTAACTAACTGTCCCCGTTCATCAATCTCAATCACAACAAAGTCACTTGGTGAGCTTTTTATGGTGCCATGAAATCCAACGTGATCAGTAATGAAACACAAAGAACTAAACCTTATTCTAAAATCTGTATCCTCTTCCATTCTTAAATAACAATGCCTACAAAAGAAATAAAAGTTTCTTCAGTTAGTTACCAGAAAGGAAAGTTGCAGATAACCAAAATAAATGTTTGCAGGATTTCTTTAATTATCTTTATCCCTTACAATCCATAAGAGCAAGAACCTTGTCTGCCTTATTCACTGATTATCTCATATTTTGAACACGGTCAAGCACATGTAGGCAAGCAAATCAATAGTGATTGTGGAGTGAATGAAACGTGTACAAAATAAGAACTGTCAGACTGAAGAGGAAGAAAGATCAAGTCTGCCTATGATAACTGAGTAAATGCATAATGCAAGAAGTGGCCATCTAAGTCCTCAAAATTGTCCAAGCAATAGAAACGATGCCAAGTAGTATCATAAGCAACGTAAAACAAAATATGCTATGTGCGAGAGAAAACCGAACAGCCAAGTACAGAGCAGTAGGAGAAAAGACAGTTGGATTAGGGACAAACTATGGAAGACACTTGAGGCCCTGTCAAGGCCTTAGAATCCACTGAGTGGTCGGAGGATGGCCACTGGAGATGTTTGGGTAGGAAAATGGCACAACCCCCCGAAAGACGTTTTAGTTAAGATGACTGATGGCACTGAGCAAGATACACCTGATGAAGAGTTGGAGGGGCTGGGAACACAATGTCATCAAGAGCAAAGTTGTGCCGAAGCCGGTTTGGCTCAGTGGATAGAGCGTCGGCCTACGGACTCAAGGGTCCCGGGTTCGATTCCGGTCAAGGGCGTGTGCCTTGGCTGCGGGCACATCCCCAGTGGGGGGTGTGCAGGAGGCAGCTGATCGATGTTTCTAGCTGTCTATCCCTCTCTCTTCTCTCTGTAAAAAATCAATAAAATATATTTAAAAAAAAAAAAAAAAAAGAGCACAGTTGTAAGACTGGCCTTGAGAAGAATGAGACTACACTCTTTCCCCAGTAGAAGGAAGAAGGCGCTCTAAGCTAGAACAACTTGGGGAGAACGTTTCGAGGAGGGAATTACAACCAAGCAAAAGAGTGGGTCCACGTGGAGATGTGCATCAACGCGCAGTGTTCCCCAGCTGCAGGTGCGCTGATGTGATGAGCGTGCGGGGTGGAGAGGGAGAGGGCAGCTTGGCTGACACACACACAGCAGGGAAACTGCGGTTGAGGGCAGGTTCTGGCAAAGTGACAGAAATAGAGGAAGGGAGCGCCTTTCCCCTCGGGCTCTGACTTCACTAAACGCCAAAGCTCGGCGGAGCTCACTCCTACTTCCTACTGCTGTCACCAAGCCACGGAGCTCATGGCGGCGGCGTCGTGGCCTTCGGGCGCGTCCAAAAGTACCCCCGACACCGCCGCACCGCCACTGGCTTCTCCCTCTCCCACCCCCGCCTGCCCCAAGGCGAGATATTAGCCCAAGTCGCCTCCTCTTGGGGGTCAAGAGTAGGGGCCCCAATGCCTATCATGTCATCGCCCCCACACACTAGCCCGGGATCGCGCAAGGAGCTGGACCCCCGTCTACCTCACGTACAGGTGAAGGCATCCACCAGCACGACCCAGTGCGCGTGCCGGAAGACAAAATATTTAGCCTCCGACAGTGGCGTATTTAAAGGGGCAGGCTCCGACAGTGGCCTATTTAAAGGGGCAGGCCCCCACTTAAAGTAGCGCCTCACGCGAGACCTAGAATTTCTCACGTTGTGGAGCCGCCTGAAGGCTCCGATAGGCAGGGGAGGGCGGGACGGAATGGAGCCGGGGGCGGAGCCTAAAGGGTTGGGCCCGCCCCGCCCCGCCCCGCCCCTCCCCGCCCCTTCGCAGTGCACTGGCTCCTCCTCCGCCTGCTCAGCGGGGCAGGGTCGGTCCGGCTCGGTCCCCGCTGCGCTCGGACAGGTAAGGGATTCAGACTGCGTGCGCCTCCTTCCCCGCAGGTGGTCGGAGGTCCGCTCCTCGGCCGCCGACCCTCTGCCCACGGGTTGTGGAGGGACCGTTTCAAGTCGCCTGATCTTCCAAGTGAGAAAAGTTAGAGAGGAAGTAGGTTGCGTGGGCAGAGCTTGCTCCACAGTGAACACTTGGGTGGGTGCCTAGGCATCAGAAAGTGAGGCGCACCCGAGGAGGAGCCCCGGGCGTAGAAGGGCCTCGCCCAGCGGTCCAGGGCCTGAGCTGGACCTCGCTCCCAGCTCCCCGCTCCCAGGGGATGTGTTCCGAGAACCCGGCTAAGAAATCTCTGTCCCTGAGAACCAGGAAGTGAGGACAGCACCCGGCAGAGATGCTCGGGACGTGGAAAGCATTGCTTCTCCACGAGATTCCAGTTTGCTCGTTTCTCCTGCTTCCAAGCTCCCAGGAAATTAGAAAGTCGAGAGGGGTTGTGAGGATCAGGTAAGTGCAATGTCAGACAGGCAAAGTGTACCTGACAGGCCGGCCGCTTGGCTTGATAAAACAAGGCTGACAGCATCGGAAAAGCTTAGCTATATTCTCAGACCTCTCATTCCTGCTCTCTTGGTAGACCCTCACCACCATGCTGAAAACTGAGCTTAAATACAGCTCTGTACATTTATTTTTTTAATGTGATATAAGAATAACTTCTGCCATGAAATAATTATCACTGCATTTTTTTGATCACCTGTTATTGACAGGACTAGGTCCTTCACATTTGCTGATTTTAAAGCTAATAGCAACTCTTAGGTATTACCATCGCTGATTTTCAGATGAAGAAACCAGTGTATTGAGTTATTGCCCTGGTCACAGCTGGTTTGTGGAAGAGCTATATTGGAACCCAGGCCCCTGCCACCTCAAAATCCATCTTCCCTCCACCTCTCAACACTCTCTTCCTCTGATCAGAGTGCTAATGAAGCACAGTCTGACTTAATTCATTTGACAAGAATTTTTTTAATCCTTTTTTGGGCACAGTTCATTGTCTGTTTCAGAAGGTGCATATGAGTGGTAAGGTGTTGGGTTCCACAAGCTGACACTGGTTTTAGTATATTTCTCAATTATCAATTTACCTTGTATTCTTGTCTTGTTTGAAAATATGAATGATGTTTCTTTACCATGAAAATCAATGGTATGAGAAAATAGTCATAGAGATATTTATTTATTTATTTATTTATTTGTAAGCACTATATCCCATTGCACTTCCATTAATCTTAAGTACACAAAAGTAAAATAATCTTGAACACTGAAATAGGTGATACTTTAAAAAAATCTTTTTTGCACAGATCACTTATTTTCATTATTGGTGATGCAGTAAAGCAAATGAAAGAACCACCAGAAAGTTCATTTTCAAGAGATAACCACAGTTAACATTTTTGTGCATATTCTTCCAAATATGTGTTAGGGGTGATATATGAATGTATATTTAAAGAAAAATGTTAAATTTTGAGATTTAAAACTTTAAGACATATATGTGTGGAGGACTTGTTAGAAAGCCTTCCTTTTTCTGGCATCCCTATACCATCACCTCTGCTAGAAATCTGAGTGCTGGAGACCTACCCAGTTATAGCTACCCAGTTATTTTCAACTCCCTGTGTTTTAGCTCTAGCTTTTAGGATGACTAAGCAGGTCTACTTTTATGAGCTTTGTCAATCACACAGCAGATCTGAATAAATAAGAAAAAATAATATATAGAGAGCAACTGCAAAATCTATAGGCTTTTAAGATTTCTTAATGTAAAAAAAAAAAACAGTCTTTCTCTCATTTAACACAAATATTGTGAGTAGCTGCTAAAGTTGAATTTTGTTGGCTCTCTGTCCAGAGAGCAGATTGTATAGGAGATAAGGTAGACATATCTATAATAATAAAAGCATAATATGCTAATTAGACCGGACAGCCAAACGACCTTCTGGAAGTCCTTCCAGACGAAGCCGCATTGGTGGGGCTGAGGCAGAGGTGGTTAGGGCTGATCAGGCAGGCAGGCGAGCAGTTAGGGGCGCTCAGGCAGGCAGGCAAGTGGTTGGGGGTGATCAGGCAGGCAGGCAGAGTGGTTAGAGGCAATCAGGCAGGCAGAGGAGTTAGGGGTGATCAGGCAGGCAGGCGAGTGGTTAGGGGCGATCAGGCAGGTAGGCAGGCCAGCAGTTAGGACCC
Source organism: Eptesicus fuscus (assembly GCF_027574615.1). Classification (NCBI taxonomy): domain Eukaryota; kingdom Metazoa; phylum Chordata; class Mammalia; order Chiroptera; family Vespertilionidae; genus Eptesicus; species Eptesicus fuscus. The sequence goes on along the minus strand of NC_072479.1, from coordinate 64,327,234 downwards.
AGCAGTCCCAGATTGCAGGGATAGGGCCTAAACTGGCAGTCGGACATCCCCAAAAAGGTCCCAGATTGTGAGAGGGTGCAGGCTGGTCTGAGGGACACCCCCCTCCCCCACCCCATGCATGAATTTCGTGCACTGGGCCTCTAGTAAACAATAACTTATGATAACTGTTTTAATAGAAAAACAACTGGGTGACAATTTGAAGCAAAAGACATTAGGGAAAGTCATAGTTCCTTTTGTGTTGGACTTGAAGGGATAGTAGACACTTACCAGGTGGCCCTCAAGGTGCTTGGGCAATTCCTTTACTTAGCCCTAGATGACCTTACCTCCCGCTTCACAGAAAAAATAACATTGTGTGGGAATTCTTTCCCTTCAAATATATCTGTACTCGAGCCTCTGCTTCCCTCTTGCTGGATTCAGAAGAGGTTTCCTTCTGTTCAAAGCTGACCTCTTAACCTATACTCTATTCACTACCCCCTTTGTATCATCAGCCAAGCTTTAAGTCTTGAAACAGATATTAAACCAGCAGTTCTCAGGTTATGGTTGGGGTGTCCCAGGCTCTTTCAGGAGGATCATTAGATCAAAGTCACATTCAGAATAAAAGATTCATTCAGAGTGCAATGGATTTTTGTGTGTGATATATAGATTATATATATTGTTGACACTATTACACATTTCCACCACCACCACCCAACCCACCTCCACCTAGTCCCTCCACCCAACCCCCACCCCGGGCCTTCACCACACTATTTTCTGTGTCCACATGGGCTATACATATATGTTCTCTGGCTAATCTCTTCACCTTCTTTCATCCAGTTCCTCCCACCCTCCTCCCCTCTGCCATCTGTCAGTCTGTTCCATCTACCCATGCCTCTGTTTCTATTTTGTTCATTAGATTCCACATAGTAGTGAGATCATATGGTATTTGTCTTTCTCTGACTGTCTTATTTCATTTAACATACTAATCTAACAAAAAATAGGTATAATTGTGATACATTCCTACCAGACAGCTATTGTGTTGGTTGTTGTCATTTTTCTATCTGACAGTCTAAGGGTAAATCGGTCAGTGCCCCCAACTAGTCAGGTATTCCATGTTTTAAAAATTCTTTCGGCACACCAGTTGAAAATTGCTGTACTTGGTAATAGGAGCTACAGAGAAATTTTTCAGTCTAGCAAGGGATAAAACAATTATGAGGGATAAATGTTGTAATAGGTGTGTGCAGAGTGTGACAGGACCCAGAGAAGGAGTGTCAAGCTGAGCCAGTCTGAAGGAGCTATCTTAAGACAGATTTGGGTGAGGTGGGAGGATAGAAGAATGAGTGGAAAGGATTAAGGATAATTCTCCCCCATCCAAAAAAAAAAAAACAACCATCCAAGCATCAGTAATAGCACAGGAGGACATGGTTAGGCTCAGGCAAGGAGTTTGCTATGAGATTATCCTATGTAATCTCATAGGATACATACCATTAAATAATAAGAGGTGAGGTTAGAGAGGCAGGCAAGGCCAAATCATCATGTGCCTTACATACTATGACAGGAGTTTAAACTTTATACTAAAAGGTACAGGGGAGCCATTTGAGAGTTTTCAGGAAAAGTGTTATGTGATCTTACTTGGTTAAGTGGATTACTCTAAATGAAAAATTGAAGGGAGACCAGTCTGAAAACTTTGCAATAATCTAGGAGAAATGAAAACCTGGAAACAGTATACAATCAAGGAATGGAGAAGAAAAAGATTAAAAGATTTAGGAGACCAAATCAAAATAATTGAATGAAAGATGAGATATAAAAGAAAAAGAAGAGTGAGGGAAGCAAAGAAGCTGATTCCTGGCTTTTTTGGCTTGGCCAATTAGGTAGATGGAGGAAATAAGTTCTGGTCATATTAAATGTGAATACCTACCTCTGTCACCATCTAGGGGAGATGGCACTAAGTAGAGCTTAGGAGAGAGATTTAGGTAAAGAATGCTTACTATATGAGCATTCTCACATATTAGTATATGAATAGAAGGTTGAAGTAACAAGTATATATTAGTGAACAAAATGACCAAGGTCCCTGAATTCATGGAACTTATAGTCTAATGGTGGTGACAGCCAGTAAACAATTAAACAAATAAATATATGATTACAAATAAATTGTGCAGTGATGAAAGATAATTAGGTTGAGGGCAGACAGACCCTACTTAGATATTGTAGTCAAAGAAGGCAAAAGAGAAGACAATGCTAATATAGAGGCCTAGGATATAGGGAGGCTTTTTGCTTATAGATTCTGGATTTTGTACCATATGAATATATTCTTTTTTTTTTTAAATATATTTTATTGATTTTTCACAGAGAGGAAGGGGGAGGGATAGAGAGCTAGAAGCATCAATGAGAGAGAAACATGGACCAGCTGCCTCCTGCACACCCCCCACCGGGGATGTGCCCGCAACCAATGCACACGCCCCCGACCGGAACCAAACCCGGGACCCCCGAGTCCGCAGACCGACGCTCTATCCACCGAGCCAAACCGGTTTCGGCATGAATATATTCTTTACTCCAAATATTAATTGTATGGTATCTTAAAATTAAAAATATATAGGGGAGGAGAGTAATTGGCAGAAGAATATCTGAACCTATGTGTCTTGATTAAGTAGAAGGAAAGGTGGCCGCCTGCTGAGAATGAGGGCCATGAAGATAAAATAAAATCACATATAGAGAAGTAAAGGTATGAAATAGTTCGCTAAGGACAATGATTGAAGACAAGTAGAAGGATTAATGACTGTGTTGAAGGCCCAATGGAAAAGGGGTCCCCATAGATTTGTATTCACACCCATTTGTTGTCGCCTGGTTCTCTAGCTGTATTCAGCAGCACTGGTATACCAGTAAAAGTGTGAGATTCATCCCTAGCCACAGCTCTCCAAGGTGGAGTGACAGAAGAAAAAGGGGACAGAGGAAATGAAGGTTCTGCCTGGAGAGTAGTTAAGGTGGTAAGCCATAGGGCTTGGCTTAGTAGGGAATGAATTGTGATCAGGTAGAGCTGATGGACTCAAAAAAGGTGGAGGCGTCACAGGGAAGAGCATGTTATGTGAAATGTTGGTGGATAGACCATATCTTTTCATGCTACACAAGTTATTTCAGGATATTTATATTTATTCTACCAAAGAGTATTGCATAAATATTTAATAGAAATAAATACTGACTGGTAAACCTATTTTAAATCACTTGACTTTTAGATTCACTTGTTGATAGATATGTATTTGTTGTTCATAATTTTTATCTTTCTTCTTCTTTTTCCTCTTTTTAAAGAATACCTTTCAGCATTTCATATAATGCTGGTTTGGTGGTGATGAACTCCTTTAGCTTTTTCTTATCTGTGAAGCTCTTTATCTGCCCTTCAATTCTGAATGATAACTTTGCTGGGTAGAGTAGTCTTGGTTGTAGGTTCCTGCTATTCAATCACTTTGAATATTTCTTGCCACTCCCGTCTGGCCTGCATGGTTTCTGTTGAGAAATTAGCTGATAATCGTATGGGAGCTCCCTTGTAGGTAACTAACTGTTTTTCTCTTGCTGCTTGTAAGATTCTCTCTTTGTCTTTTGCTCTTGGCATTTTAATTATGATGTGTCTTGGTGTGGTCCTCTTTGGATTCCTTTTGTTTGGGGTTCTGTGTGCTTCCTGGACTTGTAAGTCTATTTCTTTCATCAGGTGGGGGAAGTTTTCGTTCATTATTTCTTCAAATAGGTTTTCAGCATCTTGCTCTCTCTCTTCTTCTGGTACCCCCATAATTCTGATGTTGGTTCGCTTGAAGTTGTCCCAGAGACTTCTTACACTATCTTCAACTTTCTGAATTCTCTTCTCTTCATGCTTCTCTGGAAGAGTGTCCTTGGCCTCTTTGTATTCCAAATCTTTGAGTTGATTCTTGCAATCCTCTAGTCTGCTTTTGGGTCTCTGTATAATATTTTTTATCTCAATCAGTGTATGTTTAATTTCTAGTTGGTCCTCATTGAATTTATCGGCCTTTTCCATGAAATTCTTGAAAAACCTTATAACCGTGGTTTTGAACTCTATGTCCAGCTGCTTGTTCTCCTCCATTTCTTTGGTTTGTGATCTGTTTCCTTGCCTTCTCATATTCTCTGCTTCCCTGAGTTGGTAGGGTAGTTTTGTGTACTAGGTGTCCTATTGGTTCAACGGGTCAGCCTCCCAGTTACTTGAGGTGGACACTCTTGGTGTACCCTTGTGTACTGTGTGTCCCCTAGCAGGAGCTACAGCAAGGGCTAGTTTTCTCCTCCTTTGCTTGGGCGGTTTTGGAGCAGTCTGACTGGAGCTGCAGTTGGTTAAGCTGCTCCAGAACAGGCCATTTATATGCAAAAGCCGCTGTGTGGAGCCTGGGCGGGTTTGTAGAATGTGCAGGGTGGGGCCTCAGGGTGGGGCCTCAGGGCTGGGCGGGGTCTCAGGGCGTCACTAGGCTGGGGCGTGGCCAACGGCAATGGCTGCCGTCAGCTGTCTCTGCCTTTCCACGTTTCCAAGTCCCTGCGCCCTGCGCTCCAGCACAGTAAACAATGATTGCTGGGCGCACCACTGCAAAAAAGTCACTCTCACTTTCCGACCCGATGGCCGAGAGTCCAGCTTCTCCCCGTAGGTGCCTGGGTCCCCCGAGTGTCCCCAGAAACTGGATTTCAGAGTGATCGGGAGCTTGTCTCCCTGCGGGTTGAAGAAAAGCCGCGTACCCAGCCGCCCGCCGCCGGCCCGATTCGAGTGCCTCCGTACCTCAGCTTTTCAGCGATTGTGCTTCTTTCTCTTCTTAGTTGTAAATCTTCCACTCAGCCAGCTTTCCCGTGGTTCTGGGTGGTAGACGTTTTTGTCTTTTAGTTGTATTTTTGAAATTGTTGTGTGAGGCAGCAGATTAGTTGTTTAACTATGCCGCCATCTTGGTTCCTCCTCTCGGTAAACCTATTTTAAATTGAAAAATAAATCTCTTTTATTAATAGCTTTCATTCCTGAATTTGTTCACAGTATTTTTTCTGAAAAAAGTAAACTTTTTGCTCCTTTGTGTAAATTTCACTCAGAAAAATGTCAGTATCAGGAAAAAAATTATAATTTCTTAATTGATATTATAGGTAGAGAAAAAAAGCAAGCCCAGAGGATAAACAAATAAACCACAATTTTAATTTATTAGGATATCAACTATAGTTGACCCTTGAACAATGTAGGGATTGGGGTGTTGACCCCCATGCAGTTGAAAATCCACATGTAATATTTTACTTCCTGCAAATTTAACTACTAATAACCTACTGTTGACTGGAAGCCTTAAAGTTAACATAAACAGTCGATTAACACATATTTTGTATGATACATTTTTGTGTTAGATACTGTATTCTTACAACAAAGTAAGCTAGAGAAAAGAAATTGTTACTAAGGCAATCATAAGGAAGAGAAAATACATTTATAGTATTTATGGAAAAATATCCATATACTGTATATAAAAGCCTAAGTTCAACCATTCCACCGGTAGCTATGATGTGCACTGACCATCAGGGAGAAGACGCTCAACACACAGGCATGGAAACATGGAACAGACTGATGAATCTCAGAGGGAAGGCAGGGGGGAGGGCGGGAAGAGATTAACCAAAGATCTTATGTGCAGACTAGAGGCCCGGTGCACGGATTCGTGCACCAGTGGGGTCCCTTGGCCTGGCCTGCACCCTCTCACAATCTGGGACCCCTCGGGGAATGTTGGACTTCTGGTTTTGGCCCAATCCCCGCAGGCCAGGCCGAGGGCCTCTAGTCTACATATAAGTGGACCTACACAGCTTAAACCCCTGTTGTTCAAGCATCACCTGTAGTTGACTTTGGACTGTTCCTTTGTTATAGTGTATGTAATCAGCTGCTAACAATTCATATGTTATAGCAGAGTGATATATAAGCTTATAGATATCATCACTAAAACTACTGTAAAATTTTAAAGAGAATTTTTGCTATTATAGGAATAGAAGATGAACAAACCAGTAACACCATCAACATATGTGCGCTGCCTCAATGTTGGACTAATTAGAAAGCTGTCAGATTTTATTGATCCTCAAGAAGGATGGAAGAAGTTAGCAGTAGCTATTAAAAAACCATCTGGTGATGATAGATACAATCAGTTTCACATAAGGTAACGTATAAAATTCTTTTCCTTTTAAAATTATTACATCACAATCTAGAATGACTAATAGGTATAGATGCTATCTAATATTGCAGTTCAGAAAATAAACCTCTCCCCAGTGGAGATAATGGTAAAAAGCACCCCCTCCTTGTTTTGCAATGTTTGCTTCATTCAGCTAGGCTAATATTGCGATCTTGCAAATAGGTTTTTGGATTAGAATCAAGATTCCCACTTTTATTTTGGTTATGTTTGGCAAGCCAAGGAGGACAGTCTGTTTCACACTGTCATTTCCAGTTTGAAGTAACGAAAATATTGTAAGAATTGCTAGCACAATTCCGGAACCTAAACTTCTATGTGTATAAATCTCTAATTCACTTTAGCAGTGTATTTTGGGAATTCAAATGGGCATTTCCTAGTTGCTCATAAATGTATACATCTATGAACAGAATTTTTATTTCTTAGCTAGGATTTCTCAATACTATCTTCAGATAATTTCTATTCTTCCTCTCTATTCACCTCTGCTTAATTTAGTATAGAGTATAAGTACAGATTTTATTGTGGTCAGTTATTTCAGCTCAAACCTATATCAAAATCTGTCTTTAGAAACAAGTGGAAAAGAAATGTTGCCCTGGCCAGTGTACTAACTGGTTAGAGCATCACCTGAGCACCAAAGGGTCACAGGTTCAATTTCAGTCAAGGGCATGTCCTGTTTTGCAGGTTTGATCCTCTCAGGCACATGGGGTGCATGGGAGACAACCAATCAAACTCTCTCCCTCTCTCCCTCTCTCCCTCTCTCCCTCTCTCCCTCTCTCCCTCTCTCCCTCTCTCCCTCTCTCTTTCCTTCCCTCCCTCCCTCCCGCCTCCTTTCCTTCCACGCTCCCTAAAAATCAATGGGAAAAACATCGTTGGATGAGGATTAACAAAAATAAGAGGAAAAGAAATGTATTTGTGATTTTCAGCATTAACCTAAAACTATGGCTCCCTGCCAGGAAATGTTTCTTCATATGAAGGATGAACATCTTAAATTACTTAGAAAAAGCTTCAGTTTAGAGCTTGCCAGCCTATTTTTTAAGATAGTTTATTGATATTACTATTAAAAACTTTGGAAGATGAGACAGTGGTGATGGGGAGAAAAAGCCCTTCTTTGCAGAATAATGGCAGCAAATAATTATTGAAAGAATGATAGAATTAGAAAGTTACCAGTTTACAACTCCCAATGAGTAATTAATTCATACAAAGCTTCTCAGTGAGTGATAAAAAAAAACACTAAGTGAAAGGTTATTGATGAGCAAGGCTGCATGAGATTTGAAATTATTATCCACAGCTTACTTAAGAATTATGAAGGGAAAATAGAGAAATTTCTCTATAAAAAGAGAAAAAATCTGAAGCATGCCTTCTTAACCAAGTAATCAAACTTTGTGTCACCAGTAATGGTACAAACTGCCATTATGTGCCTCCAGATGTGATACACGAGAGAGAGAGAGAGAGAGAGAGAGAGAGAGAGAGAGAGAGAGAGAGAGAGAGAACGAGAACATGTCAAGAGCACAACATGGCAAAATGTTATCAATTGGTCAATTGGTGAAACTACATGAAGGGTAAACGGTTGTTCAGGGTATTACTTTATTTGGAATTTTTCAAAATAAAAAATTTGGGAGAAAACTTAAGTTTTTAAACGTTACTTTTCAAAACTAGTTTTTAAATAAGTGGGAATGAAAAACTGATGTTTTTAAAATTTAATTGAAATATAGTAAAGATCAAAGGAATACTTCTCCAAGTTTATATATATTCTATTTCTTTAAGCAGGTTTGTTAAAAATCATCTGACTAGCAGAGTTAATATATAATATATATATACACTGAGTGGCCAGATTATTATGCGTTCAGAGATCATAATAATCTGGCCACTCAGTGTATATTATATCATTAATTCTGCTAGGGAAGTAATAGAGCTTTGTAGGTTGAAAGCACACTCCTACGTCAAGTGAAATCGGAATTTGGATCTTAACCCTTTGCACTCGCTTGCTTTTTTTCTCGATTCCTTTATTCTACTCGGGATTTAATTTTTTAAATACCCCAGATTTTACAAAGCGTGGCAGTAGAATAAAAAACTGGAGTTTCTTTTCATACAAACTTATTTATTTGGATTTTTTTATATTTCAAATTATTGATACATTCAAAGAGTAATTTTAATCTCGACATCCGAGTGCAAAAGGTTAATTTAGATACAGCTTATTGGCTGTGTGGCTATGAGCCGCTTACTTTACCTCTCCATGCCTGCCTGGCTTTCTCATTCGTAAATTAGTATGATAGTCATAGTGTCTTTCAGAATACAATGGTTCATATGTGTATGTCCTGTAGTCCACTGAGCAAATACTCAGTAAGTGCTCAGTATGTGTTAACATATTATCATCACTTTCACCATCTTTTTTCCTCTGCTTATCTTTCGTATTTTCTGTAATTCTTGCTGTGTGTTTTTTTCTTAATATATTGCTATTGATTTCAGAGAGGAAGGGAGAGGGAGAGAGAGATAGAAACATCAATGAGAGAGAATCACCAATCAGCTGCCTCCTGCCCGCCCCTTACTGGGGATCTAGCCCGCAACCCAGGCATGTGCCCTTGACTGGAATAGAACCCAGGACCCTTCAGTCCACAGGCTGACGCTCTATCCACTGAGCCAAACCAGCTAGGGCCTCGCTGGTTTTTTTATTGTCCCTTTTCTTTAACATTATAGGAGGTGCCGTCAGAGAAAGGAACAGGGGGGTTAATTCCTATTTTCATGTTAACTCCATTTGCATACTAATTTTGTTTCTTTGTTGCTTTTAAGGAGATTTGAAGCATTACTTCAAACTGGAAAAAGTCCCACCAGTGAATTACTGTTTGACTGGGGCACCACAAATTGCACAGTTGGTGATCTTGTGGATCTTTTGATCCAAAATGAGTTTTTTGCCCCTGCGAGTCTTTTGCTACCAGGTAAACTGCGTGTGACTAGGGCATCAGCAATGAGGGTGGAAAGACAAGCAGCAAAAACAGGACCATTTCTTCTTACTCTTACTTTTTCTCATAGCAGATGAACCTGACATTTGAGACTCCTTTTCATTCTTTCAACTGTCCCCAACTCTTAACAAGCACCCCAGACATAGGGCACTGCAGACTTGCTTGCTGTTAAAGAGATGGAGGCTTCGTGATTGAGTCTGACCCCACCATTAAAGGTAGTTTGGTGCCAGTAGGAAGTTTAGAAGGATGGAAATTAGATATTATTTGGGGGATTTTTTTTTTTTTTTGGCTCTTATTTTTTTTCACCCTCCACTTCCACCCCAATGGGATTCTGTAGTCATGATTTCCTTACACTGTATTCTGGTGGGTTAGTGTCTTGTTGCCTTCTTCATGACTTGACCTTTTCCCTTTGATGTCATTAACACCAGTTGTTCTCGGTGTACACAAGAACCATCTGGGGTTTTTGTAAATGGGTAGCTTTCTGGGCTCTGTTATAGACATCATTATTGCAATTCTGGAATTGGGTTCAGGTACTTCAGTGCTTCTTATGCAGGTGGTTCATAGACCATTTTTTGAAAACACTGTCTTACCTATCTTTACCAAAACAAAATTCTTACTAGGTAGCTTCTTGTGTGTGCTGTGAGAATATGGGGCTAATGTTGAAACTGCAATGATTTAAATGAACCAAGTTCCTAGATTAACTTTTTCACTATTTCTACGGAGGGATGACTTGTATCTTACTTCATTTGGCAGATGCTGTTCCCAAAACTGTTAAAACACTGCCTTGTAAAGAAGCTGTAACAGTCGAGCAGAATCAGATGCCTCTCTATAATAAAGACAGGTCATTTGTGATACCTGTGCGGAATCCTGAGCAAAATTATATGCCACCTGACTCCTCAAGTACAGAAAGTTTAGAAGTTAGTGATACGCGTAAGTAACATTTGCAGTGCATTCCATTGACTAGGGCAACGATCTTTAACCAATGTGCCGAAAGAATTTTTAAAACATGCAATACTTGACTATTTAGTCAGAGGCATTGACCTCTTTTCCCTTACATTGTCAAATTTAAAAAATGATAACAGCCAATACAACAATAACCTTATGGTGTGAATTGTGAATAAATCAAATATACCTATTTTGCCTGGCCAGTGTTGCTCGCTCAGTGGTTGGGTGTCGAACCATGACACACGAGGTCACCAGTTCTATTCCTGGTCAGGGCACATGCCTGGAGTTGCGGGCTCAATCCCCAGTAGGGGGCATGCAGGAGGCAATTGATTGACGTTCCTCTCTCGTCCATGTTTCTATCTCTATCCCTCTCTGTCTCTCTCTAAAAAAAATAAATATAAAACATTAAAAAATTATACCTATTTTTTTTTTTTTTGTCAGAATGGCAATTTTTTTTTTTGTATTTTGAAGAATTTTACTAATTAGCTTATGTGTGCCATGAGGTGAACAAGGTTCAAAACAAGGCTGTACTGGTGGTTTGTCATTAAGACCATTACTGCTAAAAACAAATTCCTCCTTTTGTTTGTGCACACTGGCAATAGCTCTTTTGTAGTTTTTCCCCCTCCTGACTTATTAAGCACCATCTTCATTGTATGAGTCATGTTATCAGTGAGTAGAGGCCATATGTAAATATTTACATAACTTGAAAGGATTATTTTATGAAGAAAACAAGTGACTAAAATTTTTATTTAAAAATCGTTTTGCTCTCTCTCATTGTGCCTAATCCAAAGTAATAAATATTTAAATATAAAATATTTAAATTGATAAAATACTGGAATTACTAAAACCACTTTTTTATTGAAGCACTTTTTCCCTTTATTGACATTATAGGTTTTCACAGTTTTTCATTTTACGAATTGAAGGATGTCACAAATAACTTTGATGAAAGACCCATTTCTGTCGGTGGCAACAAAATGGGAGAGGGCGGATTTGGAGTTGTTTATAAAGGCTATGTGGACAACAGAACGGTGGCTGTGAAGAGGCTTGCAGCAGTAAGTTTTGTTTCCAGGGATAAAAAGATTTAAAGGAAGAGTTACTTCCTACTGTGCTCTAGAATAAGTTTTAAATTAATCTTTAGGAAATATGTTATTTCAGTGCACATTTTCTTTAAATAAACATCATTCTAAGCTGGTAGTTCTTAAGATTTAAAAATCTGTTGAAAGCTGTGGGTCCTATCTCTACCCAAAATGTAGTTATGTACACATATATAGCATTATTCATACAATTATGGGAGATTCACAAAATAAAGTTGAGAACCCCTGATTTACACAGTGCTTCATGCATAATAAAGATTAAAATGATAAGATACTAAGAACATTTTATAAAAATAACTTTCTTGTATTTTCTCATTTAAAAATAAAGTTTATAAAATATACATTAAAAATGAAAAATTTCTTTTCTATATCCTTTGTTCCCATTTCTGTTAGGGTATGCATCTTTTACTTATTGATTTGTTATATTCTAGATTTGTTGTTATATTTTTTTAAATATCAATATAGTACATATTTATATGACAAAGAGAGTTACCCTGTTATATATGCTAAAAATACTTTTGCAGGCTTTATTTTTCTTTTTGCCTTTAAATTAACGTGTTTTCTGCTCCACAGAATTTTTTTCAAAATGTTTATGCAGTAAAGTCTCATTATTTTTTTCACTCCCACAGTAACTCAGTGAGGTTTATATGTTTACATGGTTTATAAGATTCTTTTCCTTCCACTAACCAGCCATGGGACCTTGAGCAAATCACTAATATTTCTAGTTCTCAGTTGTTCTATAAAATGGGGAGAATAATGCCTTGCTATTTTAAGGAAATCAATATCAGCCAATTGATCTCTTTAGCCATGTTCTAGCATTAGGAGCCTTAGGGTTATTGTATTGTGTTATATTGTATATTATTTTTTCAGGTGGTTGACATTAGTAATGAAGAATTGAAACAACAGTTTGATCAAGAAATAAAAGTAATGGCAAAGTAAGTTTATTTGGCGGTGTGATGCAGTGGAAAAGAGCATGGCAAGGAATGAGGCATCTGGTTTCTTACCCAAAGGGTACTGTGAACTAGTGATATTTTCACATATATACAAATGAAATAAAGGGTTTAGATTAGAGCAATTTAAAAAATTTTGACTAAAATTCCATAACTAAATATACCCATATGCCTGTAGATTAAACAGCAGTCATTATTTTAAATCATAGCAAAGTTATATAGAATTTCAACTTTTTTCCATTATCATGTTTTCTGCTCCCAGGATTTATGAAAGACAAATTGTAGGTATAAAAAAAATTATAGTATAATGGGCTCTTAGATATAAGTTAACACCCATAACTTATGGTATGGGAAGTGTTATATGCCAGAGTGCTTAGAAGGCCTTGACCCAGTATGCTTGAAAATTGTTGGGCATCATCAGGAAAAGTAACAGAAACAAATTAGGAAATTTATTCTAATAATTGTAATAATAGATACTTGAGTTTACATAGTGTACCAGACACTATACAGTATGTTTTATGTGCATTGTCTCATTTAATCCTAACAATAATTGTTATAACCTCCCAACATTTTTTCCCCACTGAGATTTATAAAGGTCACATAGCCAGTAAATATTAGAGCTGGGTTTCAAATACAGATCTGTCTGATTCCAGAGCTTGAGCTTTTGATATGAATTTTACTAGACCCATTGCTATAAATCACCAATTCTGGTTGCTTAACCTCAAGAAAGAAATAATAGACGAATTAATTTATTTACAGTAAATATTATGCATAGTGATAAGAAAAATTAAAACACTTTTACAATTTTTTCTCCTCATTTCTACCCCCACTCGCCAATTCTAAAGTAACTTATTTAAAGTAAGTAATCTGGGAAATATAGGAAAATATTTTTAAAATAATAAAAATCATCTCTTAATTATATCACTCAGAGATAACCACTGCTAATATTTGGTGTACTTTCTTCATGATATCTGCATAGCAATTCCCCAAGTCATTTAAAATAATTTTAAAACATTTTAAATTATTGTATAAAATTTTGTCATATATGAGGATTATGTTTTGTTTAATCATTACCCTAGTAGGTTTGTTTCTGGTTTTCAGTATTACGAATTAAAGCTCCTTTAAATCTCTTTGTACATAATTTTTTTTTAATTTAATAAATCTTTATTGTTCAGATTATTACAATAGTTTCTCCTTTTTCCCCCCATAGCTCCCCTCCACCCAGTTCCCACCCCACCCTCTGCCCTTACCTCCCCCCAGCTGTCCTCATCCATAGGTGTACTATTTTTGTCCAGTCTCTTCCTGAACCCCCCATACCCCTTTCCCCCTGAGAATTATCAGTCCACTCCCTTTCTATGCCCCTGATTCTATTATATTCACCAGTTTATTCTGTTGCTCAGATTTTTAATTCACTTGATTTTTGGGTTCACTTGTTGATAGATATGTATTTTTTGTTCATAATTTTTATCTTTACTTTTTTCTTCTTCCTCTTCTTAAAGAATACCATTCAGCATTTCATATAATACTGGTTTGGTGGTGATGAACTCCTTCAGCTTTTTCTTATCTGTGAAGCTCTTTATCTGACCTTCCATTCTGAATGATAACTTTGCTGGGTAGAGTAATCTTGGTTGTAGGTTCTTGCTATTCAATCACTTGGAATATTTCTTGCCACTCCCGTCTGGCCTGCATAGTTTCTGTTGAGAAACCAGCTGACAATCGTATAGGTGCTCCCTTGTAGGTAATTAACTGTTTTTTTCTTGCTGCTTTTAATATTCTCTCTTGGTCTTTTGCTCTTGGCATTTTAATTATAATGTGTCTTGGTGTGGTCCTCTTTGGATTCCTTTTGTTTGGGGTTCTCTGCGCTTCCTGGACTTGTAAGTATTTTTTTCACCAGGTAGGGGAAATTTTCTGTCATTATTTCTTCAAATAGGTTTTCAGTATCTTGCTCTCGCTCTTCTTCTGGCACCCCCATAATTCTGATGTTGGTATGCTTGAAGTTGTCCCAGAGGCTTCTTACACTATCTTCAACTTTTTGGATTCTTTTTTCTTTTTGCTTTTCTGTTGAGTGTTTTTTGCTTCTTTGTATTTCAAATCTTTGATTAATCCTTGCATTCCTCTAGTCTGCTGTTGGGTCTCTATATAATATTTTTTATTTCAGTCAGTGTATGTTTAATTTCTAGTTGGTCCTTTTTCATATCCTCGAGGGTCTGGCTAAATTTATCGGCCTTCTCTAGGAAATTCTTGAAAAACCTTATAACTGTGGTTTTGAACTCTATATCCAGTCGTATATTTTCCTCCATTTCTTTTGTTTGTGGTCTGTTACTTTGTCTCCACATTTTCACTGTTTCCCTGAGTTGGTAGGGTAGCTTTGTGTGCTAGGTTTCCTATATAGCCCAGTGGGTCAGCTTCCCCAGTCACCTGAGGTGGACACTCTTGGTGCACCCCTTTGTGGTCTGTGTGTACAGCCTTGTTGTAGTTACGTCTTGATTGTTGTTGGTATCACTGGGAGGAATTGACCTCCAGGCCAGTTGGCTATGTGTATCAGCTGTGTCTACGCCGGGAGACCTGTGCTGGAGACAGCCTTATAGGACCAGACTTGCAAAATTGCAAAAGCCTCTGTGCTCAGCTTGGATGGGGCAGAGTCTCAGGGCTGAGCAGACAGTCTTGGCTTCCCATCAGCCCTGCCCTTGTGTGCGCTCCTCCAGACCTCTGCCTTCCGTGGCTCCCCTGAATTTCCACCTGACAGTCCAGATTCTCCCAGACTCGCCTGGAACTGGGGTTCAGTGCATTCGGAACTGGGGTTCAGTGCAGTCAGGAGCTTCCGACTCCCTTCCACTAGGGAGAGCTTGCGGCAACCTCAGCAGTCAGTCTTCTCTGCATGCACTCGCATGCGCACCTCTAGACCCCTGCCCGCTGCGGCTTCCCCGAGTCTCCGAGTCTCCGTGTGCCTTTCTCTCTACCTGACAGTCCAGACTCTCCCCGTATGGGCCTGGGTCCACGGCGTTTCGCCCAGAACTGGTGTTCAGTGCAGTCGGAACTGGGGTTCAGTGCAGTCGGGGGCTTCCTTCCCCCTCCCGCCAGAGAACGCCAGCCAGGCACTCAGCTGCCCTTCCTCCTTGCGCATGTCTCCGTATCTCAGTCCTTTGCAGCTCCTCTGATTCTCCGTGTGCTTTCCTCTTTCCTTCGAGTTGTAGAATTTCCACTCAGCCAGCTTTCCTGTGGTTCTGGATGATGTCCATTCTGTCTTTTAGTTGTAGTTTGAAATTGTTGTGTGAGGCAGCAGTTTAGGTATTTACCTATGCCGCCATCTTGGTTTCTGTGCACATAAATCTTTAAATGCAACTCTGCTTATTTCATCAGGATAGAGTCCTAGAAGAATTATAGTTCAGAATTCATGAACTTTTTAAAGACTTTCCAAGTATATGTCCAAATGGCCTTATATATGTTATGATAATTAATACTCATCAGCAATGTATTACAATTTCAAACTTCACTGCTACCTCACCACCATTGAATATTATTACTGTTATTTAATAAGTACCAATCTCTGGACCTTACTAACAGAATAACCTTAACCACATTTCTTAACTCTCTATCCATTAGTGTTCTCATCTATAAAGTGGAATAATAATAGTTCTTTCTTCATTATGTTATTGTGAGGAATAAATAAACAAAGCAGGTAAATTATTTACTATAGTGCCTTATATACAGTATAAACTCAGCAAATGTTATCTACTCATTTCTAAAATGTGCTAATTTGCTGGAAAATGGAGAATTTGTCATTTTAATTTGCTCTTTATAAAATATTTTTGAGGATAGACTGATTTAAAATCAAACTCTGATTTGAAATAACAAAATGCTAGAATTATAGATCAATTTGAATGAACAAATGAGTAAGCAAAGGATGGAATATTTATCATGCTCGAGGTACCTGTCAAGGCTCTCATATATTTGCTCATTTAATTCTCACAGCATCCATGTTACATAGGTATTATTATCCACTTTTAGCAGGCAAATTTGCTGAGGCTTGGTAAGGTGTTAATTTGCTATAGTTCACATATCCAGGAGGTGGCAGAGCTGGACTTCAGACTTAGCACTGAACACCGAATCCAGTTTTCTTTCCGCTGTATCGCATATGTAGGCAGTTTTGTTATACTTGAGCTCTCTTTAGTTTTTTTACTCTTACATATATAAAGAAATTCAAGTTAGGTTATAAATAATCAGATATGATGAAATATCAGAAATGTGTAGATTAGATGTGATTAAAGATCAGATGTCTGTAAATCAGTAGCGCTTTGGATGTGTTAGAGCTGTGGTCGGCAAACTGTGGCTCGCGAGCCACATGCGGCTCTTTGGCCCCTTGAGTGTGGCTCTTCAACAAAATACCACGGCCTGGGCGAGTCTATTTTGAAGAAGTGGCGTTAGAAGAAGTTTAAGTTTAATAAATTTGGCACTCAAAAGAAATTTCAATCGTACTGTTGATATTTGGCTCTGTTGACTAATGAGTTTGCCGACCACGGTGTTAGAGCATTCTTGAAAGGGTTTCATACAGGTTTCAATGGATTTCTTGAAACTTTATTTGTGCTATAATTGAAAATTGTGCTAAACAAAAGTAAACATCAGCCTAGTCCTTAACCAAACTATCACAAGTTCCAGTGGTCTGAATTATTGAACTTTTACTATAAAATAGAAAGAGGTTTTGCTTCTAAGTTGATCAATATTGACTAAAAGGGGAAGTGTTTGCAGAAGATTATCAAGTTATAAGAAAGATATATAAGCATCTATCATATTATGATATTAAGCATATTATTTTCTTGATCTTTTTTCTATTAAAGCTCTAAACTGAATAACTTCCAACCTATAGCTGAGTATATGTGTGTATCATAATAATTTTGAGTGAAAAATTATTTGTCACAGGTGCCAACATGAAAATTTAGTAGAACTACTTGGTTTCTCAAGTGATGGAGATGACCTCTGCTTAGTATATGTTTACATGCCTAACGGTTCATTGCTGGACAGACTGTCTTGCTTGGTAAGATATTTGTTCATCAGATTTTTGGCTTTCTGTTTCTCTGTTGGATATTAATATTCATCTTGTTACAGGATCATTTAAACTGCATCAATCTTAATATTTTTCCTGCTCTGTGAAAATTATACATTTGTCATGCAAAAAACTGGGGTTGCCATTCTATTAGGTGATCATCTAAAATGTAAAATATTAGTCAAGACTAGACTTTGAAGATGCTCTTATATATTTTTATTGTCAAATGAGAAATGCTAACCCCTGTTTAAAAGTTGCTTAGGAACATTTTCTGTTATCTGTTGGTATTTTTATCCTCCTAATTTTTAAATTGGTTTGTTTCTTACTTCAAAAGGATGATACTCCACCACTTTCTTGGCACATGAGATGCAGGATTTCTCAGGGTGCAGCTAATGGCATCAGTTTTTTACATGAAAACCATCAAATTCATAGAGATATTAAAAGGTAAATGCTCCTTTTGGAAAAACCATCTTTAAAGAATAATTTGCCCTCCCTCGTTCTATTCACTATGCACATGCATGTCTCAGTCTAGAGCACTCCCAGATTATAGATGTCCTTTTTCTTCCCAAGGTTCTGCCTTTCTTTAGACCCTGGCTATCTATCATTGACTTTATTACAAACCCTCCTGATCAGCCTTTAACCTGTCTGTACCAGTACTTACCTATTTACTACTGCATTGCCAGGTTATGACCCGAAAGATCAAGCCTGAATACCAGTTTATTGAAATTGGTCATAGGTTTTTATGTTTTTTATCACTATTACATGGTGCTCCATTTGACTGAAATGCCTTTCTTTCTCTCATTTAACCATCAACTTCTAATAAATATTCAGGACTAAGCACATTTTTCCTTGGAATTTTCTCCAGTTCTTTTATTCATATAGTTGTTCTCTCTGCATTTTGTACCTAATATCACCATTATGGTGTACTTATTGGATTTTTAAAAATTATGCATGGCCACAGACAGGTGACTCACTTGGTTGGAGCGTCCTCCCATACATCAAAATGTGGGTTTGATTCCCCATCAGAGCACATACCTCGGTTGTGGGTTCGATCCCCAGTTGGGTCATGTCAGGGAGGCAACCAATCAATGTTTCTCTCTCACATTGATGTTTCTCCCTTCCTCTCTCTAAAAATCAATAAAAATATATCATCAGGTGAGGATTAAAAAATATTTATGCATATACCTTTGTCACAGACAAGAATTGAAGATTTCCTCCATGTCCAGCACTGAGCTTAAATACTATAATACATAGGGAGTCCTCAGTAAGTTTTGTGGAATGAAAGTAAGTGTATGAGTGAATGCATATAATGAATGAAGGAAGATCTTTTAGCTTTATTCTTTCTTCTTTGAAAGATTTCAGATAGTACAAAAATTAAAAAAATTAAAAATTGAGATACTTGGGTTAGAAATTTGTTTTTAAATGAATTTAGAAATGTTACAAAAGGAGTTAAGAATGGTGCTTTGGCAGACCTTAAGGGAAGTGACCCTGTGATAAATTATTTGTAAAATAATGAAAATATCTCTCACTAATGTGAACAGCATTATTTTATTTTCTTAAGTTTTTTCTCAAACAAAAGGGAATATAAGACAATCATTTCTTTTTAGCTTTAATCTGAAATCTAGGTTTATTTATACAAACTTCAGGCTTTTATGATGTATATTATAACATGGTATACTCTGTAAATACATACATACATACATCGATTCCTACAGCTATTTAAGGAACCATTTGACTTGCCTGAAAAGGACCTGGAGAGTATTATGCTAAGTGAAGTAAACCAGTGAGAGAAAGACAAATATCATATGATCTCACTAATATGTGGAATCTAATGGACAAAGTAAACTGAGGAACAAAATGAAACAAGAAGCAGGGATACATGGAACAGACTGGCGGGTGCCAGAGGAGAAGGAAGCGGGGTGGGGTGACTGAATAAAGAAGGTGAATGGATTAGCTAAAAAACATATATGCATACCCCATGGTCACAGACAATAGTGTAGTAAAGGCCAAGGGAGGTGGATGTGGAGGTGACTAGAGGTGAGCAAAGGGAAAATATCTGCAATAGTCAACATTAAAAATTTTTTCTCTGCAAATTTTACATATTTTTCAGTGCAAATATCTTACTAGATGGAGACTTTACAGCCAAAATATCTGACTTTGGGCTTGCACGGGCTTCTGAGAAGTTTTCCCAGACAATCATGACTAGCAGAATTGTGGGAACAACAGCTTATATGGCACCTGAGGCTTTGCGAGGAGAAATAACACCCAAATCTGACATCTACAGCTTTGGTGTGGTAAGTTTCATATACCCTCCTATATAATAAAGATGTAATATGCAAATAGTCGTTAAGCCTTGAAGTAACACCAACTGCTTAACCACCGGAATCACGGATCAGCAGGAGGGTGGGGCAGCAAGCTACAAGCAGCAGCAGAGAGCTACAGGAGGGAGCAGGGCAGCAAGCTATGAGGGGAGGGAGGCGAGGGGGGGGGGGGGGAACGGACTGCGGAGGGAGCTACAGGAGGGCGGCAGTGAGCTACTGGTACACGGATTGGTGCTCAGGGCTACTAGTATATATATATAATCAGTAACAATAATCAGTCATTCTGGTAATAATTATGAAATTTAAGTAGAATATTTTGAATACACCTGCCTTGCTTAGCTCTCTGTAAACTTTCACTTTAACCTTTAGTTAAATGAAAAAGTTATAAAAACTTCTCCAACTTTGTAAAGCCTTTATATTGATTTCTGAAATTACTGCAAGAAATTATTTTTGGCTACACTATCCTCATAATTAGTATGAAACTTAACTTAAATTAGTGCATAAAATAAATGTCATACAGTATGTAATTTAGTGTCATATTTAAAAATGAAGTATTTTTTAAAAGAAATACGCTTTGACATTCTCTGATCTACCAGTCTGTACCTGATAACTTAAGATGGAGTGAGGAGTGAGTGGGGGTGGTTGGAGAAATTGGGTAATTCACCATTAGATTCCACATATTAGTGAGATCATATGATATTTGTCTTTCTCTGACTGGTTTATTTCACTTAGCATAATACCCTCCAGGTCCTTATTTTTTCATATGTGTTTTATATATGGAAATTTAACATCATAGCACTGTGAACTTAAGGTATAGGGTTTGGGATATGCCTAAAGTTTAGAAAATAATATTCTCCTAAGAGCCAAAGAAAATTATTCTTATGAAGAATTCCCTGCAAAACAGGGAAAGGTGTGTCTAGAACACGCTGAGTGGAGCTGATTTTTTTAGTAAGTTGCCAATAGCAAGAAGTGCTTGTGAGGATGGGTGGGATCCATGTGAAGCTTCAAAGGATGTTGAGAAATGACCACAGCTCATGTTCTTTCTTCCTTGATGCCTAAAAGACATAATGCAGTGTGTGAAAATGATTAACCAGATTTCATAATCAAGATTCATAATTCCTTCTAGTTTCTATATGTTGCCTGGAATGTGACATTAATGGATTTGTTGTTTTTTCTCTTCATAGGTTTTACTAGAAATAATAACTGGACTTCCAGCTGTGGATGAACACCGGGAACCTCAGTTGTTGGTAATTGAAAGATTCATTTTTTTTCTAGTCCTTTTCTCTTTGCATGTATAATCTAAATTTATATGGATAAATTTGGTATCTAGAAATGTTATTTGCTCTTGGCAATTACATGGTAGCATATGGAAAGAGAATCAAATATTCCTAATTTCAGCTCTACCATGAAGTATTTGTGAAGCTTGGAAGAGTCAGTTATATATTTTGTATTCTAGTTTCTTTGTGAGTAAATCTAAATAGAACTGTATGATTTCTGAGGTCATCTCCAGTATATTTTTACTTGTTACTTTCAGAGTGATTACTAATAGTCTTTCAGCTCAAAGGGGAAAAACAACATGGCTTTCATCTATTCAAATTTGTATCAGAATATTCCTAGCAAAAATTCCCTATCCATTTCTATTATGGAGTATTTTATTTATAAAGTTATCATAGAAAACATCACCTATGTGTTATATTAGACATTCATTAACAATTACACAAATAGGCTAACTGAATGCTAAAGCTATGGGAAAATTATGCCACGCCCACTTTTCCCTGTGTAGTAAATTTTAAGCACTTAGCGGCTCTTTTTATAAAACTGAAGATTTATAGAAATATCTGTTTCCATGTATAAGGTTTTCTTAAAATTAGTTAAATAACTTCACTGACTTTATTCTAATTAATGTGTTCTAAGGGGACAAACCAGTGTGACAAATTCAGACAATGTATGTTTATCAGATAATTTTCCCAGAAGGGAATTAGAAAGTCAAAAGTATACTATATATGCTCAAGAGCGGAGTACTTTACTCCTTTAAGAAAAGCCATGAGTACAATATCTATATATTACAATATTGCTACAGATTAAAACTTTATATTATAAAGCTACATTATAAAGCTTTCCATGGTTTCCTGGATATGTAGTAATGCAATATTACATGTTATATAATACTTCACATTAAAGTATATTTAGAGCACATGATGTTATTGTAAAAGTTATTATTTTTATAATGAATTTTTTTACCATGATACACATAAATTTAAAATTCTCTGTCTCATTGGTGGTTGGTGGTCAGGAAATAAGCCGAGGCTGGAGATGCAGTTTTTGAGCCATTAGTGTACAGGCATAGATAAAGCTTTGGGTATGGATTGACTTATGCAGAGAAAGTGTGTAGATTAATCATATAGGAGGACAGTTAAAAAACAAAGTGTTTTGTTACCTTACATTTTACAAGGCCTACCTATCTAAAGGCCTAAAATTTTCCATCTTTTCACCTGAGACTTTTTCTCTCCTTCAAAATATTATAAAAGCCTTGAAATTTTGGTTTGAAAAAGTATATAATACAGAGGGACATAGAGTCCATCTCAGTCACAAGTTTTATGGATCCTCAAATAATAGTGAAAATCATAATACTTCAAGGAAGATTATACTCTCTGACTTATTCTTAAGGTTTGAATGTGACATGACTATAAAGTAATAAGATTTTAATGCAAGTATAACCATATCCCTATATTATGCTATTACCCAAATACTTTCAAAATTTTTCTCTTGGAAGAGTTTCTGGAGACTTTATAGTCGAACCTCACAAAATAGTCTTTGCCATCTGTATGTTTCCTAGGACTGCCTTAAAAAAAATTACTGTACACTTGGGCTTAAAATGACAAAAAAAATGTATTCCCACGGTTCTGGAAGCCAGAAGTCTGAAATCAAGGTTTTGTCAGGGCCACATTACTCGGAGACTCTAGGGCAGAATCTTTCCTCACCTCTTCCAGCTTCTGGTGGCTGTTGGCATGCCTTGACTTGCAGCCACATCACTCCAGTTTCTGCCTCTGTGATCACATCATCTTCTCTTCCATGCTGTTCTCTCCTCTTTCTGTCTGTTATACAGATGCTCGTCATTGGATTTAGGGCCCACCTCCAAATACAGCCACACTCACAGGTTCTGGGGATTAGGACTTGAATATATGTTTTTGGGGCCACTGCTCAACCCACTATATCATCCTAGTCCTATTCCTCTCTCCCTGTTCATTACTTTTCACCATGGCCCTGCCTCCCTTTTCCTCCTTCCTCTATCTCTTTGATTCAACAGTTTGAGTACTCACAGAGAAGTTTGTTTGAAGGGAGGGGAGTCTGTTTTCAGAAGTTGGAACTGTGTTATCAGGAGCAAATCAAGAAGCAGACCACCCTGCGCTGGCAGCCTAGTAAGTGCTGCAAATGGGAGCATGACAACAGTTAGCTCAGTAGCATAAATACAAAAATTAGACGGCAAATGAAAAGTACCTAGGAGGTATGTATGTATGTATGTATGTATGTATGTATACATAAATAAGGATTCTTCTGTATGTCTTCAGTTCTTAACAAGGTTATAAAAGTAGACAATAAAATAAGATTACAGCCCAGCCGGTGTAGCTCAGGGGTTGAGCGTCGACCTATAAACCAGGAGGTCAGGGTTTGATTCCCAGTCAGGGCACTTGCCTGGGTTGTGGGCTCGGTCCTCAGTAGGAGGCTTGCAGGAGACAGCCAATCAATGTTTCTCTATCATTGATGTTTCTCTCTCTCTCTCCTTCTCCCTACCTCTCTGAAATAAATAAAAAATATTTTTAAAAAAGAGTACATATTATTATGTATATTATATAATTAAGATTTATATTCTGATTTTTTTCACTTTCATTTGAAACTCAAAGTTTTAACACTTGTTTTAAAGCTAGATATTAAAGAAGAAATTGAAGATGAAGAAAAGACAATTGAAGATTATGTTGATAAGAAGATGAATGACATTGATTTCACTTCCATTGAAACTATGTACTCTGTTGCCAGTCAATGTCTGAATGAAAAGAAAAATAAGAGACCAGACATTAAGACGGTATTAATTTTTTATACTTATTTAAAAAGTGAAGGAGGTGGGATTTGTCATTTTTTCCTTAAGTGTGCATTTCAAAACAACTATTTAATACAGTTCTTTTTGTTGTTTTCTTTCTCTCTGTCTTTATAAAAGGTCCAACAGCTGCTGCAAGAAATGATGGCTTCTTAAAACTTTAGTAGAAGAGACTCTTGGCTTTTTAATATACAGCTATCAAAACCATTTTCTAGGCTAAATGTTCTGATGAACATTCTTTTTTACCTTTAACAAGGCAGCATGATGCAGTGCAGTGGTTATGAAAGCTTATGTAGAACCCCCAACGTACAGAACAAACAAAAGTAGAGCTGCCATATCAACGCTTGGCCCGAACTTCTTAGTGTCACCTTCCATTCGTGCAGTAATCCCTGAAACGTCTTCTTGGAACCTCACCAAACACAATTTGAAAACTAGGATTAGCAAAAAAGAGGACTGGACTATAGAATGAAAAGGCCCAACTCCACTACTAATTTTCTATAAAGCTATGGTCAGCCTCTTAGCTGCTTTGAGCTTGGTTTTTTTCACCTGTAGCATTGGATTATACTTACTGTACCTCTCTGACAAGTAGTCATGAAAATCAAAGGATGCAGAATGTTTACAAAGTACTTATAAAGTGATATAAAATTTAAATTTTATATAGATGATTATAAAATTTTTACAGTCATTTGTTTATAGAATCATGTTCACAATGAGCTTTTTTAATTTATTTTTTTATTTTTATTGATTTCAGAGAGGGTGAGAGAGATAGAAACATCAATGATGAGAGAGAATCATTGATCAGGCTGCCTCCTGCACACCCCACACTGGGGATCAAGACCACAACCCAAGCATGTGCCCCAACTGGGAATCAAACCATGACCTCCTGGTTCATAGGTCGACGCTCAACTACTGAGCCATGCCGGCCAGGCCACAGTGAGCTCTTTTAAGCAATTATTCATCACAAGCCAAATATTCCCAGATGATATTCCTGTGATAGGGCCATAATTAGATTATGTTACATAGCAAAGTTGATGGAATTTTGCAATGCAGTTAAGGTTCCTAATCAGTTGACTTTGAGGGACTAATCGGGGACTGTGCTGGGTGGTCCTGACCTAAGAAGGTGAGCTCTTGCAAGAAGTCTGAGAGATTCTCCTGTGGGCCTTGAAGAAGGAAGCTCCCATGTTGTAAGAGGGCCACATTGGCGAAGACCTAAGGATCGCTTTCAGGAGATGAGAGCTACCTTCTGGCTGGGACTTCGGATGTATACCCACAAGAAACTGAATTCTTCTAATAGCCTAAATTAGCTTAGAAGAGTATTCCAGACTTCAGATGATGCTGTAGTCCTGGCTAACATCAAAGTTTCGCCCTTGTGAGACCCTCAGTGAATCTAGCTGAGCTGTGCCTGTACTTCCTACATACAGAACTGTGACATAATAAATGTGTTGCTATAAGCTACTAAGTCTATGGTAAGTTATTATGCAGCTATAGAAAATGAATGCAGATATTCCCTTGGTGATTCTCCCATGGTGATATACCATCATGTTCACAGATTCTGCTCATGCTCAAGGGGTTGATAGGGATTAAACAGTGTGTACACCAGGGGGTTGCAGTGTACTGACTTTCACTGGATTTCTCGATTTTCCTCAGTCCCTTCTCTTTTGTTGTTTGTTCTACTACAGAGAGTGCTGGATAGTAGTGATGAATTGATTTTTTTAATGACTTTTAATAATTTCTCCTAAGTTTAAAATTTTCAATTGGTTTATATTATTTGAAAATTGATTTTTCAGATTTGGGTGAGCAGAAGGAAGTAATTTACTTAATCATGAAAACTGGCTGATAGAAAAGCTAATATGTATAGAAGAAATGACAAGTGGCTACAATTATTCACTCATTCATTCAGTAAGCTTTCTATCTTTAATTCTTTCATTAACACACTCAGAACAAGAGTATGTACAGTGAGCTACAGTAGAAAATGCTCATCCTCTATATTGCACCGTTTAGACCTTCCTAAATGCTCTACTGGGAATCAAAAATAACACATCTTTCTAATCACCTTTGTAAATTCAGTATTTAAACGGAAAGAAACATTTGCTAGTTGAAAAGGGAAAATAAAAATAAGTAAAATGACTTAGTTAAATCAATCTCAATGGGAACCCACATAATTTGAGGCACGATATGACACTGAACATAATTATGTTATTTTGAAATATAATTAACTATTTCTTGAAATAAAAACATTTATGTAAAATTACATACTTATATCACTGATTGTAAACTGTTACCAAACTATACTCAAATTTTTTAAATGAGTAAACTATATTTTTTTATTTTGAAATTTTTGTAATATTATTTAGTAGATGTTTTCATTCCATCAAATGGAATTGATATCAGATTTACCAAAATTAGACATAGCTTCCCCCACAATAAGACTGTACCTTAACTCTTTGGGCAGCAATAATACAGTAAATCTAAGAATCACCACACTGTTTCATCTTTTTGCCTAATGGCATCTGATGCACCATGGACCACTGAACTTGTGTGACTCACTCAGCTACGGGACTGAACAGCAGGGGGTTGTCCTCAGCTCACACATGAACATGACTTTCACTAAAGTTCTGAGAATAATGTCCAGGCTATTTGTACTGTTTCCCTCAGGCAGAAATGAAAAATGTGGGGTGACATCTAGTTAAAGCTTTTTCTTAACTTCATTTGGAATATGCTTCCCCCTAATTTTGTATAGAAGCAGACAATTTTAAACAGGTTTTTGAAAAAAACGTTTGACAGGTTTTGCAAGTTTTGATGTGAACTTTTTAATGTTTCCTCCAACAACTGATTGTGCAAACCAATGAGCAATGACAACGTGGTTGAGAACCACCCACATACCCCATTTCCAGAAAGAACAACTGTTTTTATTCCCATGTTTCTGACCCATTAGTTTGCTAGTTAGCCAACTCAAATTTTTAAATTGTTTTCCCTCAACTTAATAAGGTAATAAGAACAATTAGTCAATGTTTTGCTTTATTTTCCTAATATATAATTAAGAGAAATTTAAGACATTCTAAAGCATTTATGGCTCTGTCCACTTTTTGGTTCTGTAAACATAAAATGGCCCTAGGTCTCAGCCATTTATAGTCCTATTATTCACTTTCAAAATCAGCATATATTTTATTTTTCCAGCTTTATTGTGGTATTCTTGACAAATGAAAATTGTATATAGCCTGGCCAGTATGGCTCAGTGGTTGAGTATCAACCTATAAACTAGAAGATCACAGTTCAATTCCCAGTCGGGGCACATGCCCAGATTGTGAGCTCAATCCGGGGGGACGGGGGTATGTAGGAGGAAGCCAATTGATGATTCTCTCTCATCATTGATGTTTCTATCTCTCTCTTCCTCTCCCTTCCTCTCTGAAGTCAATAAAGTATATATACTTAAGGTATTTAACTTGATGGCTTAATATATGTATAAATTGTGAAATGATTGCCAGAGTCAAGCTAATTAATAAATCCAACACTTCACAGTTACATTATTATTTTATTTATTTGTTTGTTTGTTTGTTTGTTTGTTATAGTAATAGAGGGATTCGCTCAGCTAGGAAGCTTTAACAACACCCAGGCTAAAAAAATAAAAAATAAAATAAAAAAATAAAAAGACTATTGCCCTAACCGGTTTGGCTCAGTGGTAGAGCATTGGCCTGCAGACTCAAGGGTCCCAGGTTCGATTCCAGGCAAGGGCATGTACCTTGGTTGTGGGCACATCCCCAGTGGGGAGTGTGCAGGAGGCAGCTGATCGATGTTTCTCTCTCATCAATGTTTCTAATTCTCTGTCCCTGTCCCTTCCTCTCTGTAAAAAATCAATAAAATATATATTTAAAAAAAAAAAAAGACTATCAGTATATAGTATCAGGAATGACTAGAATGTTCTTTAGCTTAAAGAAAAGAAATAAAAACTTAAACTGAATGAAGTTCTATTTGTGTGTTACTGGTGTTATCAGAGGCCTTTAGGTCAGCAGTGAGCCAAGAATAAGACTTCATCATAATGTTTCTCCTACTGTCCTGGGGAAAGGAATATTGTGTTCCAGATGATGTCAGATATTTTCCTCTACTGGCTATTCATATGCCAGGAAAGTTTGGTGAAGATTTTTGTGAAGGTCATCTAACCTGTTTTCCTTGCACTAACTCCATGCTTATGTAGCAGCTTTTATATTTTGACTTTTTATTTCTTGCCTGAATTTGCCTTTTAGAAGGTAATGCACAGTGACAATCTACATATTACAATTACATATCAGTTTCTATTGCAGAATGTCTTTTTATGATTAATAAAATCACACTCTGGTTTATACCTAAAGCTTTTGAAAGTTTAGCATGAATTAAATCTTTAGAGACTGATCATTTCAGGCTGCAATGCTGAAATCCAAGCCCTAGACTGGGACCCTTTCTCCTGCTATAGCCATTCTACTAGTAAGAGCTAAATGGTATCTCCACCTCTTTTAAGAATTAAAAATTAACTAATGCTATGGTGGTAATCATTTTACAGTATATAAGTGTACCAAATCAACACATTGTACACCTTAAACTGTTCTACCCCTTAAACTTATGCAATCTTTTATGTCAATTATATCTCAATAAAACGAGGTGGGGAATTAAAAATTTAAACAGGGTCTACATCCTTAGCACCTCAGACCATTTATAAAATGTCTCAAAAATGAAACAACTTTTATTATAAAGAGATGCATATTCCCATCATATATTTTAGAAGAAGAGTAGCATCCATCTTTATAGTGATAACAGAGTTTGACTATCTATCTTAAGTTAGTGAGTGTCCTTAAAAATTTTGAAATGCTGACCAGTATGTTTAAAAAAAACACACAAAACTCAATACCACTTCCATTAGTGGCATTCTTTGGTGAAATATTCTTAAATCAATTCATAAGTTAGCGGAGGGAACATGTAATAATTTACTCTGTTAAACATATTAGGAAGCCTTGCCATACAACATTCTTTTTTTGGCCAAGAAAAGATCAATAATATCTGCCTTTAAATATTTAGACCTTGCAAATGTCAAAGGAGCTCTAAAAACTCACGTTTCCACAAAAACAATGAAAAAGCTGGCAAAAATGGTCAGAATTGACTTTTTCAGACCTGGAAACTAACCAAAGGCTTGCAGCAAACAAGAAAACCAGCTGAATTTCAGTAAGAGCAAGCTTTGTGGCATATTAACTTATCCTAGTCTCTCATTCCTTGCTCAATGGTAGCCTTGAAAAATAACAGCCCACATTCTTGGTACCAGAGGGAGAACAGAGCGGGAGCTTTTTCAAAGCTTTATTCTGAAAGAAATGTAATTATTTGATCTCTATGGTAGTTCCCTGGAAAACCCCATTCAAGGGCTTCTCTTTATTTGACCTAAATCTCACCTAGCACTAAAAGCCTCTCTCTGGAGTCATTTGTCAAAAACATTTACTGGCAAATATTGTAATCACAGCTGTCTGAGGTGATAAATAACAGTTGGGACAAACAATAGGCTACCCAAAAAGCTTAAAAGAAAAAGCTGAGGAGCAAGATATCCATTACAGCTTTGAAAATCCCCAACATATTCCTGGGAACCTACAAAGCCATGTACATACGTAAGGCACATGCTCAACATAAAAAGGACCTGAGAAGGCTCTAAGCTTTACCTCTGGTTGACCTTCAGGCTCCATACAAGCAAGAAGTAAAGACTAAGGCAGAGTCAAAACTGCAGTGGGAGGTGTCTTGACATGTATACAGAGCCCCTTGCAAATACTGGGAGATTTATTGGTTATAGATGTTTAAGGAAGTTTGTCTAAATTCATTAGCTGATGATGAATCTGAGTAGATTTCAGTGGCCACACATCATAAAGAAAACAGACTTTACAGAATTAGTTTACTTAAGTCACCAAAAAACAAACAAAAAACAGCAAGTAAAACAATTAGCAACCACAGCAAACATTGGGGAGGGGACAGAGTCTGATATCCAGAATTGCCACATTATATTTTTTAAATGCTCACTTTTCAACAAAAAATGGCACACGAGACAACCAAGTATGGCCCATACATACCCAGGAAAAAAGAAATCAATAGGAACAGTACCTGAGGAAGCCCATATGTTATACTTACTAGACCAAGACTTTAAATTGGCTATTTTAAACATGTTCAAAGAACTAAAGGGAATTATATCTAAAGAACTAAAGGAAAGTATGAGAACAATGTCTTACCAAATAGAGAACATTAATAAAAAGCAGACCAAGAGAGGAGAGTGCCATGGGCTAAGATGCAGAGGCTAGTGGGCAATAGTAAGGAGCAGATTTTATTCTGTATGTCACCATAAATCATAACCACTATATATCAGTATACACTGAGTGGCCAGATTATTATGATCTCTGAATGCATAATAATCTGGCCACTCAGTGTGTGTGTGTGTGTGTGTGTGTGTATGTGTATGTATATACATATATATATATTAGAGACCTGGTGCATGAATTCGTGCATGGGTAGGGTCCAGCCAGCCTGGCCATGGGGAGGGGATATGGGCGGTTGGCCGGTCTGCCTGCTGGTCGAACTCCTGGTCGAGGGGACAATTTGCATCTTAGCCTTTTATTATATAGGATATACACTGAGTGGCCAGATTATTATGTGTTCAGAGATCATAATAATCTGGCCACTCAGTGTATAATACACATGAAGTTTGTTGACTGGATGGGAGGAAAATATTTTATTCAATTTACATCATTTAATGCAAACTATACCCAATTGTGTCTACACATGCATTATTTGTGGAACTGATTCCTGGGTCTACCTAGTGTATCAAAATCTCTGGATATGAAGCCCTAGAATCAGTACTTTTTATAATGTACTAGAGGACTGGTGCATGACATTCATGCACTGTGTGGGGGGACCCTCAGCCCAGCCTGCGCCCTCTCGCAGTCCGGGACTCCTCGGGGAATGTCTGACTGCCGGCTTAGGCCCGATCACCCTGGGGATCGGGCCTAAGCCGGCAGTCAAACATCCCTCTCACAGAACAGGGCTCTCGCAGTTCGAGACCCCTCGCTCCTTACTGCCTGCCTGCAGTGGAGGTGGGAGAGGCTCCCGCTGCACTGCTGCGCGGGCCAGCCATGAGCCTGGCTTCTGGCTGAGTGGCACTCCCCCTGTGGGAGTGTACTGCCCACCAGGGGGCAACTCCTGCCCACCAGGGGGCAACTCCTGCGTTGAGCATCTACCCCCTGGTGGTCAGTGCGGCTCATAGCAACGGGTTATTCTGCCGTTTGGTCGATTTGCATATTGAGTTTTATTATATAAGATGGCTGTACAGTATTTGCAAAAAAAAAAAAAAAGTGAGGATACACTCAATTACAATATGTTAGTTCCGAGTGGAAATCCCTTAACTTTTATTAAGTTTTTAGTATATCAGCCCTTTTAAGGACAATTCTCCATCTTTTGTAAAACCGCTACCAAATACATTTTGTAAGATAGCACTAATAAGAATGAATTTGATACTGAATTACAGTGTATTCAATATTTGAATAGGCTAGTTCCTTAAGAGCTTACCAAGTATGTTGTTCCCCTATTGTACTGGGTGCTTCTATCACAATGGGAACTGTGTAACTCATGGCATTTCCACTATTGCTGCAGCAGTGGAAAGTTCTCATCTAAATGAAGCACTCTTGATTCAACTTGCCTAGGTTTCAAACTACTTGAAGTCCTTTTTGGTTTAGACAGGTTAATTAACAAATGAATAAATGAATGGGATTTCAAACCTATCACCAGGCATTGCATTATGTAGAATTGTCCAAACATTTAAAAAAAAATTAAGACTAGAAAACCAACTTAGTACACAATTTAAAGAGAAAAATTTTTTATTGCAATATAAAATGCACTTATAAAATGTCCACAGAAGACATAATTCTTCAATGCTATATAAATTTATTGGGAATACATTATTCACCTTCTATTGTTATGATGACACCACCTAAAATATACTGTAAACGATGAGTTACACTCTATAACAAATGCATCACTGATTTTTCAACAATCATTGATTTAATAATAATTAGTTTTAAGACTCTATAATCACATCTATATTCTGGAATGTCCATTTACTTTCATGTAGTGTAGTGGAATTTAGAGTATAATTGCACATGGATAGTACAGAAAAACATTCACTGCTAAATTATTTTATGACAGGTTAACAATCCTCCTGACTAAAAACAACAGCTTTAGGATTCTCAATGCAGGAATTTGTGTGTATGTTGTATCTACGTGTGTACCCATGAAACAACTTAAAATATATCTTTAGTAAACAAGTGCAACATTACTGTTATTTTGCATAAACATAATAGCCTGATTAATTGTAAACAAACAAAAACCCACACAAATACTCTTATTTAATTCTAGGGAAAAAAATCTGTCAACCTATAATTATTCTAATATGCTTTACTTGAACACACAACGAATTTCTGAAAGGTGCATATATTACCTTAGGTAATAATGTGTAAAAGTGAGTGTTTTGTATTTTATACTATGAAATGTGCATTTCTGATATTGTTTTATGCAGCATAAAGTTTAGATCAAAAAATTCTAAATTCTGGATCCCCACAGTTCATTTAGAAAACACCTCCAAGTTATGGCTCTCGCAGCAGGTTTAATAGATTAAACATGATGAAGTGTTCTAGCTCCCTCTATTTCAAGTATCAAAGAAAAAATGAGGCTCAAAATCTCTGTAGGTTGTAGATAAAAATGCAAAGCTTTGGAAAACAGTTAAATGTGTCTTGAAATAAGATGTAAATCGAAACAAGATTCTTTAGTGTTCATCTGTGTTAGGCCAAGTACTGGGACTTTAAAACAGTTTGGTTAAATCTGAATATTTGCTCAAAAGTGATAGAGAACACAATTTGCCTATAATATATGGTTTTGTAGAGAAATCAATCTTGATGTTTTCAATATTACTGACTTTAAATATTTGCTTTGGAATTATATTAATAATATGATATTACATTCAATTGAACGTAAATATTTGGCCTCACACTACTTACTATGAAATGACTTACTTTTGAAATAGAAATTTTTTAAAGCATTAGAAAGAGAATTTACTAAAGCTGTATAAACATGTCTTTCAATGACATGAGAAATCTTGCAGTACAGAAAATATCTTGTACCCTTAAGGTTTCAGAGTGAGCTGATCTTCTGAAATTTTAATGCCATTTAAAAAACCAAAAAGTGAAATAGACTGCTGCAAGAAAGCACTGTTTCTAAAAGTTGCCAACATGATCACACTCTGAGAGTTAGCCTGCTCCTCAAAGTAAGCAACTTTCCACCTCTTCTTAGGCACACAGATTTTCAGCTTAGAAAATAATCTAACCTGGTTCTTTTTTTTTTCTTTATTGATTAAGGTATTACATAATCCTTAAGTAGTATGAATATTTTAAGGCCTTTCTCCCTTAAAGAAAAAATTTTATGTCTTACTAAATAGTAATAAGAAGTACATCTTACTTTCAGACATTAGACTTTCTGGAATTGGCCCAACTGTATAAAACTTGAAGAATTCTGTGAAAGTGTGGAATCATCACTCTGAAAACTGTGACAAAATTAAACATCACTATATTGAACTCTTTTCTAGCTTTAACTCAAAAATAGAAATCATGAGACTTCTATAACATTAATTTTAAAAACACACAGAAGTGAAAAGTGCTATTTTTCAAAAAGTTCAAATTTTTTCTCTACTACATATCAACATGGAATGATTTTAGTTCTCCTGTACTAAAAGTTGGACTTTTAAAAAACTAGTATTGTAACACTTAATATAATGATATTAATCAGTAGTGGCTTCAGTTTCAGCTGGACCCCTAATTAGTCTTCGAATTCCCCTTTTTCCTGCAGGACCTTTAGGTTTTGCAAAACTTTGCTTATGTGCATGCTGCTTGGGGTGTACTTCTTCATAAAGGAAGTCCGCAGTTAGCTCATCCCCATTGTCTATCTCAATCTAGAAGAGACGAAATTAGTAAAGAGTAATGCAAAATGAAAAGTACACCATGCAAAACCTTAATGAGCACTTGAAATGTGGCTAGTGTTATTCAGAAACTACATTTTAAATTTTATTTAATTTTAATTTATATTAAAATTTGAGTAGCCACATATAGTTTGTGGCTACATATTAGAGTGTAGATCTATAGGGAGATGCATCATGATAGGAGTGGAGGAGATCCTAAGGATTTATGATGAGAACAAGAAAAAGCTTTTATTTATAAATCACAATACATCATAAACTACATGGAAAGGCAATACAAATCTAGCAAAAACTGAAAAACTTTTAAATAAATAGGTAGGCATTAGATAACTATTGATAAGATAAATTAGATAAAATAAATTACATAAATAAGTAGGTAGATAATTACCTTTCTAATGACATCCATTTGTAGTTGTCTTTCTACAATTTCTAGCAGAGGACTCTTGCAGCTAGAATACAGCATCCGTTCTCTTATACTGCATGTGTATCCAGGCATTGAATAAATAAAAACTGTGTTAAAAAATAACAATAAATACAATTAGCAGCATATCAATTAAAGCAAATACTAAACCTCATAAAACTATAAACAAGCCTTCTGGGCAAGAAATAAGTTATATGTTAAAAACAATGTGTCACATACCTATGGACTCCAGATAGTCTCCTTCATGGGAATGTTTATACAGAAAGAAATGGTAACGTGCTGAATCCTTGGGAATCCTCTTTGGCAAATCTTTTAGTTCTGTATTTGTTGTGTTGGCCAAAATTATAATTTCATTTTTTATGTCTATTTCCTGTCAATAAGAAACACAGTATACTCATTAAAACAGATACAAAGATATTTAAAAATGATAATTAAAATACTAGGACAAGGGGAAACATACACGTTTGACTTTTTCACATGAATGTATTATATATTGCTTTTATAGTTGAAAAATATGGGTAAGAATAATCAGGAAGCAAATAAAAGTTTGAAAATCTATAAAAAATAGACCTTCTCTAAGCCATAAGCTATCAAAAAGAGTAGTCATTTCATAATAATCATTATATGTCTTACCAATTGCACATAGTTGAGCTGTCTGTTACTCAATTTTTCCAAAGCTTGAAAAGCCTCTCGAGAAATAGGAAATGCCACTCCTTGCAGTGTTTGATGCTTAGTGTCCACACTCACGTCAGTCTGTACCTAAGTATGACAGATTTAATGTACGGATAAATTTTCAGCATTTAGCAGTGTCATATGGCAGATTAAACAAAACCCAACTTCTATCAAATGTCATTCCACCCTTGCCCATTTCAATGTAATTAAAATGAACACTTAAAACACTACAAACTTAAAAAGCAAGTAATTTTTCACATTTGTTAATGTCCTGCTAGCACTTTGTCAACATGCACAGTGCATGACACATCTTTATGAAAATGTGGGGAGTGAATGTAAGTGTTAATGGGGTTTTAGGGGTTTTTATTTATGTTTGGCACAACTGCAGTGAGCGACATAAGCTCTCTGAAGTGTCTTCATATTACACCTTTAATTATCAAATTTTACTTGATATGATTTATGGACAGTAATATATATATAAAATATGTATAGAGTTTTATTTTGTTCTGCTAGACATAAAATGTAACACAAATACCATGCACTGAATTCAAAGGAGTACACACAGTATACAAAGACACACACACACAGCTCAACAAAGTATACTACTGCAGAAGTTCCAGACTCAGAGCTTTCATTACTAAGAACATGGGTGTACATGTACTGGAAGAAGAGTACTTCAAGAAAGCTTTCAATGCATGTTTAAGACTTTTATACTCAATAAATGATAGCTTATATAGGGTCTCATTTGCAGTGTTGCAACAAAAAATCAA
Organism: Eptesicus fuscus; assembly: GCF_027574615.1. Lineage (NCBI taxonomy): Eukaryota > Metazoa > Chordata > Mammalia > Chiroptera > Vespertilionidae > Eptesicus > Eptesicus fuscus. Next base: position 64,291,803 of record NC_072479.1, on the reverse strand, counting down.
ATAGAAGTTTTACTTTAAAAAAAATGAATGGAGATTCTACAGCATAAATGATATTGGATAATGAAAACATTATAGAACATGTGCAAATGCATACCCCAATATGATCCTCTGGGTTCTGATTGCAAGGAATAAAACAAACTATCAAACTTGTAAAAAAAAAAATCACATAAAGTACCTACTCAAATTACCTGAGTTAATATAAAAATAGATCCTTGCTATCAGGTTACTTTAAAGAATATTCAATCTCTTTCCAGACTTATTCCTATTGGTCTGTTAGTCAGACTAATGAATAGTAGTTTCTGCTACTTGTTCTTTTTTTTTTTTACTTGTTCTTTTCTATAAATCCCTGTAGAAATACAGTAGCTTTTCTAACTTGTAATTAGAATGGATGCAGTAAACACATTAAAAAATGATAAACTATAATATGGAATTTATTAACTCAAATATGCTAAATAAGTATATACATATAAACACCATCCAAGTAGCGTTCACAGAAGTTAGTTTATAGAGCTTCTAGAACTCCTTAACATCCTATAGCATTTGTATTTTATTCTCTTTAGTCATCACTATTCTCTGACATAACATAAAAAAAACCTGCTTTAGGGAAACTCAGTATATATAATATTCCTTGCACTAAATGGGTAACATACACTTTTTCCATTATTTAGTATCCAAAGTACAAAGTTAAAAACAGTTGTGCTTCCAACAGGAAGATTTACTATTCTGTCACATACAATATAAAGACAAAAGAAAGCTACTTATGAAATTGGCGTGAAGCTTAATATTCACTTTTAACCTTTTTCCTGAAAACACATTGAGCAGTCTTGTCTCTAAACAGAATAATGTAAGCCACCTAATCTATTTATTGTCTAGTTATCTCTACGTCTATTATTAATTAAAAATTTATTTCCAAACACTTAAAAGCTTGCAACAGTTTCAAAATGGCAATTTACCTCATTAATTTTAATCTGTCGTAATTCTTCCTCAGCTGCAGTCAATGGGGCAGGAGAAGATTGTGACAGCAAGTATTTTTTATATCCATGTAATGATACATCTTCCTATAAGCAAAGAAATGCACTATTATTAGTTATTCTCTGGAAGTCAAACCTCAGTGAGGTTACTCAGAACAAATTGTCAATTTAACAGAAAATGTTTTCATTGAAAATAAAACTATCAAGAATTTTACTATTTTTCCTTATTTTTTAAATCCTCTATTCTATAGGTTTCAAACAATTTTAAGGGGAGAATCTACTCTTCATTTCCTAAAGTCTTATAGTTACCAAGTCTTTTTATGAGTGTGCTGGTGGTGATGGCCAGCCACATGATGAACCAGTCATACTGTAAGTCTAAAGGACAATTCTCATTAACCTGCTGGGGAAGCCTGCCCTGTAATTATTTAACAATCAACATATCCAGATTATGAATTCTTATTATAATGATGTAATTTCTCTATAATCATTCATAGAGAATAAAAGTTTTTTATTTCAAAGAAAAAAATATTCCAGAAGTCTACTCTTTATCAAAATTTTGTGGTTTGGAAGACCAAGGACAGAATTAAAAAACTAAGCCATTTTACAATTAATGACGAATAAGCAAAGTAATCCCATTTAATCTTGTATTCTATACACCAGATTATATTACTTTCTGAACCAGAAGAAAGGTCTAGACCAGTGATGGGCAACCTTTTGAGCTTGGTGTGTCAAACTTCGCCAAAAAAGTGAGCATAACTCGGGTAGTGTGTCACTTTGAGAAAAAAACATTATTTCGCAAATGTTTCATCCTCAGGAGCAGCAAATGTTTCATCCTCGGCATGCGGCCACCTCAGTGGCCGCGTGTCATCAGAAATGGCTACGCGTGTCAGTGCTGACATGAATGTCATAGGTTCACCATCACTGGTCTAGACAAAAGTCTAGACAACAAAACCTTGTTCACACTGGGGCGGTGAGGGCTTGCCTGGGGTGGGAATGGCTGGGGGTGGGGTGTGTGTGTGGGGAAGTCAATAGGGGGAAAAGAAGACATATGTAAAACTTTAGACAAAAAAACTCTGTTCAAAAAATGTATTTCAATTTCCTTTTAAAACAAAGTAAATTCCTAATCATAATTTAATTAAAATACATTAATCAGTCAACTAATTATTCCAATTAACTATCAAATCAATTTACCTGCCTCAATGTTCTGATTTAAATAAAATAGTAACTGCTTCCACAACTTGGGTATAAATGTCCAAAATATCTAAAAAATATTAAGTAGTCTCTAATTTTTCTGAGCCTATTTCACTATCATTAAAATGAAATGGTTGAACTAAATAAGGGGTTGAACGAGAGCATCTCTGAGGTATATTCTAGTTTTTGAAGTCTAACAAAGTAGATTCCAAAATATTTTTTAAAGGATAAGTATAATGTTTCAGTTAACTTAGCTATCATATGAAATATAACAATATTTTCTCTTATTCTTATGTTTACAGATTCATCAATTCGAACTCATATCAATTACCCATGACTTAGGAGTTCTCCCATCAGGTATAATTATAAAGGTATAAGTTTTGTACCTTTACTGTTCCAAATACTTCATCTTTAATGTGGCCACCTCCAAACTCCTTTTTCAGAGTTGCTCTTGTGGCTGCATACAACATTTTTTGACGAACCTATTAAGATGTGAAAGTTTGCTTAGAAGTTTATAGATAAGAACTACTATTACAAAAGAAAGCACTTTCTAAATATATTAAAATCTTCAAGCACATTAAAAATAAACTGTAATAAAGCTGAAATCCACTGACTGTAATATGCTAAAGTATGTGTCTACAAATAAACATTCTAACACCAGTGTCTAAACTATCAGGGCTATTAAGGTATTTTACTTTTCAAAAAGTGGAAAACAATCTAAATTTTTATAAATTACTCATTTTTAAAAGTATAAAATGAGTTCGAGAAAAAAAACCCTACTTAAAACACTATTTTAAAATGAGGAAGAAAAAATTGAAATGAAGTAACCTTGCTACTGACATATTACTAAAAGCAAATCTAGATTAGACATTACTAATTAAGATCAAATATTCATGACATATCTATGGTATATGTGGGGTATATAGGAGATATATGGGATATACCTATGGTATATCCATAGGAGGGAAACATAAATGAAAAGAACTACAATATATACTATAATTAAAGACTCTAATAACATCTACGGAAAACCAATAGAAATTGTCAACCAACAGAAATCAAGTTAGCTTTATTCTTTAGAGGTCCATAGTAATTTATAATTGCTACAGATTTTAAAGTTCAAATCAATAATAATTCTATTGATTTCAAGGGCAAGACTTCTGAATCTAAGCACATTACTCCTAATTCCACATTACCAATCCAAGGATTTTCTCCATGGTCATTCTCTTCTTTGGAAAATGATTGTTGCTTCTTAACTTTCTCTTAGCCTAGAAATATTTCAGAAAAAGAATTCTAGCATTTGATGTTAAACAAGTTACAAAAAAGTTACTTACATGAGAATGATCTGGAGACCATGCAATGAATATCCATTCATATCCCTGGGCATTCTGAGAATCTAACCTGAACAATATATAGCACGGTTGCTTGTCCTCCAACAGGGGTAAAACAAAGGAATCATAATCCTTATCCCAGGAATCTGAAGGTTGACTACACGATCCAATCACAAGTTTCTCTATGAAGAATAATTTTTTAAAGATACATAAATGGTTTGAAAAACCAAATGATAGAGTAACAAAGAATAGAAGAATAAATTTAATTATTTCCTGATTACTGTTATTCACATCAAAAAGTTGAAAGGAAAATGGGTGCTACACAAAAAATAATTATGACATAAAGTAGTATTAAAAACGATACAAAAATGTTATGACTAGCATGGTTAAAATAATGTTACTTAATAAAAAACACAAGAAAGGAAAAGATAAAAATGACCATAAATAGTTGAGCTAGATGGTTGAAGAATGGGTGGTTATATTTCCTAAAATGCTTAATATATTAAAATATATTTAAATAAGTGTACTACCACTCAAAAGATAATTTTTGAAATTAACAATGAATTATCCAGTAAGAAAAATTAAATAAAACCAGGTTTAGTTCCTATCTGGCCATAATGCTACAAATTTAAAATTTGTCCACTTTAAGGCACTATTTGGCAGAATCATGTAAAAGTGTGAATGTGCTGTGCATAGAGAATCTCATGCACATATATGCAAAGGTGTTCACTGCAGCACTATATAACAGCAGAAACTGAAAATAGCTTAAATATTATCAATAAGAGAATGGACATACCATATGTGACATAGTCACATGATAAAATTCTATTCATATTAGTAGCAGTTATTAACAGAAGATGGAAGTATCTGTTATATTATTTATTCTTTGTAATTTCCTCATTTAAAAAATTTTCTCAAGACAAAAATAAAATAAAACCAGAAAATAATGATTTAGGAAACAGTATCATTTTCCTTTTGTAGAGATATTAGTCAAACTTTACCATTTTACTTAGTTAAGAAGTGATGGTATTTAAAATTTTAGCTCAGCATTTCTAAAATATGCTGCTTTACAGTTTATTCCTGTTCAGTGTGGTAATATATGTAGAACAACTGCATATTTTCAAACTATTCTGGCCTTTTTAATATGTAAGTAGAAAATAGAGAGCAAATATATTTACTTCCAATTTATGAGAGGACAAGTTATTTTTCTAAAGCAAAATATTTCAAGGTATTTAAGAGATGGACCTAGAGAGCATTATGTTAAGTGAAATAAGGCAGTCGGAGAAAGACAAATATCACATGATCTCACTCATTTGTGGAATATAATGAACAACATAAACTGATGAACAAAAATAAATCCAGAGACATGGACGCATCAAACAGACTGTCAAACCGCAGAAGGAAGGCAGGGGAGGGGGGCGGGTAAGAGATCAACCAAAGGACTTGCATCCATGTATATAAGGATGACCAATGGACACAGACAATAGGGGAGTGGGGGCATGTGCTGGGGGGTGGGAGAGGTCAATGGGGGGAAAAAGAGAAATGAAATTAGGCTAATGGAATATTTTAACCTATTCATTTGTGATTAAGTAGTTATAAAATAAATTGTTCAAATTCAAATCTAGCAGAATTAAAATATTCTTCCACCCAACCAAATTTTCCCTGCTTACAGATTTTGAAAGAATCAATGTAAAGTCTGTTACATTCTCAGAACTTTTTCCCAAAAGAAGGGGAATCATTTCTTCAGCAGACTGCAGTCAAGTGGAGAAAACAGGAGAGTTTGAAATCCTGTCTCTACTTCAAAATTAACTTTACTAAATAACTATTTTTGGATAATCCCATTACTGATTTCCATTCCAGAGGTGGAAGCCCTGACATTAGAAATGGATTGGCATGCAGAAACTGAGATGAAAAGTAAAAGAGTAAGGTGTCACAACAAAAAACATCTTTCTCGCCCTGGCCTGTTTGGCTCTGGCCTGCAGACAGAAGAGTCCCAGGTTCGATTCAGGTCAAAGGCACATGCTCAGGTAGCAGGCTCGATCCCCAATAGGGGGTGTGCAGGAGGCAGCCAATCGTTGATTCTCTCTCATCATTGATGTTTCTCTCTCTCTCTCTCCCTCTCCCATTCCTCTCTGAAACATCTTTTCTCTTTCACTGAAAGTTAACTTCAGAATTCAGAAGGTAAGCAGAGGCCCATGGGACACACCCAAAATGTACAGGATCCAAGTTAGCTAAAGGCAAGCTTTGAACTTGCTTCACATTTACAGTTCAAGTCACTGACAATGACTTAGAAGTTAAAATCTAACACCCAGTAATCCAAGGACAAGCAATATATAAAAATGTTTAACTAACCATTTTCAATAGATATTTTCAGAAGTCTGTATTTTCCATTTCTTGCTCTGGCAAATACATCTTTAACATCTTCACTTGCTGTGGAAAAGATAAAGAAATATAAACCTATTTTTATACTTACGTATTAATACTTTCTATGCTTTTTAAGTGAAGGAAAATGAGTTATAATACAAAGCAATGTATCCTGAGTACGTAGCATCCTCTTCTTATCAGGAATTTAAACACAGTGGACACTATACAGCTAAGAAATATAAATATATTTTAAAAGTATGTTAATTCTAACTTGTTTTAACTAGGTAATTCCATAGCAGAATTAACACTGGGAGTGCTGGCCGGTGTGACTCAGTTGGATGGAGCGCAGACCCGGAGGTGTCTCAGGGTTCCATTCTGGGTCAGGGCACATACCCAGGCTGCCGGTTTGTCCTGGTTGGGGTGCTTACAGGAGGCAAGCAATGTTCTCTCTCACATCAAGGTTTCTTTCTCTCCCTTTCCCTTCCTCTCTCTAAAACCAATTAAAAAACAAAATAAAAAAGAAATAACACAGGCAGTGAATATATATTAGTTAGTCAAACCCAATAATGAACAAATTACAATTTTGAAAAATACCTTTATTGCTTCTTTGAAAAAAGTTGAAAACCTGCTTTCATTCTCTTCTACTCCAATTTCAAGCTTATGATAAACAAAAAACACCTTTATCAATTTTCTACATTTTCTCGTTAAAAATAACACTAAATATAAGATATCCTATCTCGATTTAAGAAAAAGTCACTAAAACCCATTCCAGCTTTTACTTGTGGTTACATTTTTCTAACTAGTCTTCCACCAAATGCTGGATTAAGCTCACTGAGCAAATACACACTTAAAAAAAATCTAACCCCCGTGTTCCCATTAAAGCTTCCATTTCGTTCTTGGGTTGCACGCTTGACAAGCAAGAACCACGCTTTAAAGGCAGTGCTTGCGAGAAGGCTCAAGCGTCCAAGTTAATCGTTAACACATTTAAATGTGAAAACTACCGCGGACAAATGAAACAACGCTTTTAGATCTGAAACTATTTCGTTTATGTTTGTGTGTGCAGGGCAGGCGCCGGGTCCTGTCAAAGACCCTTAAGAAAGCAAAACACAATACGTTCACCTAAGGGAAAAGATGCGTTGTCCACCCACAGGAAGAGCTTGTGTTTCTAACAGAACCCATGAAGCGATCTCGAGTAACCCCGGGACACATTATTTGGCCGTGACGAGGCGAGCGCTCCCAGACGGCCCGTGTTCCCACAAGGAACGGGGGTGAGCTCTAATGGCACCTTCAGCCGCCTGCGCGGATGATCACAGGCGGCCACGCACATCAGCCGGCCCCGTTCCCCGGGGGGAGTAACGAAGAAAAAAGATCGGAACACCCCACACTCAGGACTTCAGAACGTATTTCACGTTCCCATTTTGGAAGAAAATACGGAAGACTTTGGCAACTCTTAGTGGAGATGAAAACCATTCCAGCATTTTTCTTTTTTAAGAGTCAAAAACCCTGTAACAATCTCCCTGGGGCCGTAAAAAGAAACATTCTCCGTCTCTCGACAGCCAAAGGGGCCACCGCCGCCTCCACCTTCCCGGGTCTTGCCCACCTGATAAAAAGGGGGAAAAGTTGGGCTACTGTCGGGGGCGGGGGCAGGCACGCCCCCTTCCCCCGTGCCGCCTCGGAAACCGATTTCCTGAGCTCCAGCGAATTTCGGGTTCGTCTGCTACGTGGCGGCGGCCGGGCCCGGGTTGGGAGGGACGCAGGCCGGGAGCGCCCGGGAGGCGAGAGCGCGGGGGGTGGGAGGGGGGGGACGCACAGGCCCGGCTCGCCCCGCCGGACAGGCTCCCCGCGCTCCCGGCCCGACGTCGCCCAGCCCGGCCCGCAACCTGCCCGGCTCGCCCGGAGCCTCCCGGGAGTCCCTTCCCCGCGGGCCGCACCGGGCGCCGTTACCTTGGATGCCGGTCTGGTGGGACATGGCGGCGGCCGCGGGCTCCCGGCTCCGGCGCTGAGGACAGCGAGCGGCCCCGGCCGGCGACTCCAGGAAGTGGAGACTCCGAGGCCGGCCCGACGCGTCATCAGACTGCGCCCCGCGGCCGCCGCCCCGCCCCCGAGGCCGCCGGCGTCCTCGCGCGCCCCGGCTCCCCGCGCGCTCCCGCTCGGCGGCCCGCGCTGGGCGGCGGGGCTGCCTTCCCACGGCCCCGGCCCCACCGCCGGCTCCCTGCCCCGGGGCCCCGCCCTCGGCACTGGCCGCCGCTTCTCCACTCCACCTTGCGGAACACCTCTGAGCAACAGGTGGCCGGGCTTCCAGCGACCCTGCCTGCCGTCCCCGCCGTTCGCTGGGTCTGCAGAAGGATGCTCAAGGACAGCAAGGACCCTTTCCCGGAACCTACATTTTAAAAAGATGTGCACAATATCTACTCTTCCTGTAATCTATACAAATTAATGGGAAAGGTCACTGCCCGCCCCATTTTTTAAAAATGAGAATTAATATAATATAGGCGGTCTCCTATCAAATTTTCCCACGCTTTTAAATTAATTTTCTTTTTTTTTTTTTTCAGTTGGGTTCATTTTGAGTCCAAGTTTTGCTTTTCTCTTCATTCCAAAGAGTCACTGAGAGAGAGAATATTAACTGACTTAACTACTCGGGTCAATTCTCGTTGCAAACTATAATACTCTGCTTACGATTGGCCCATTTATTGTTTAGTTAAGTAATTATTCAATATTTACTTGATAAATTTGCAAGGTAACAGCAGATATTTAAAATTCTTTTCCGTTTTTATTTTATGAACACGTGTTTCCCTTTTTAAGGGTCGTTTTAGGAATTACTTTTGTACTATTTTTCTGACACTCCTAGATTATAGTTCCGGGTCTTTTGTGTCTAGGGCCTTGACCTGATAAATATACAAAATTACCATCTGCTTATCTTTGTTCAGGCCAATAACGGCAAGTTAAATCCCTCTTCAAATACAATATTTTTTAATTACTGGTTAACTAACAGGCAGGCACTTGTTTTTCTTTAGAAGGATCACAGCAAACATAGTTGCTGTGTTCTGTTTCTTGTTATCTAAATTCTGTTTCTCAAACAGATCTGCATATTCCAGAATAAGCAAAGTTTAATCTGAGTTTTATGACTTGTTTGAATTTAATAAATGTGTGTGTAGGGGGGAGGCAGTTCATTTTAACCATATTCTTCCTGACACAACAGCTTACCCTAATTTACTAGTTTTGATTGCATTCTTGAGCAGAGAAAATTGTCAAGTTCATTTATAAATTGTTAATAGATTCATGTCCTGATGACTAGGGAAAACTGCTTAAGGAAATTGGCATTGCTCAAAAGTACCGATAAGAAAAAAATAACTCTCCCATATTTATGATTAAAAAGGACCACTGTATTCTCAGCTCTGACAAGGGTGGAAAGTTTAGTTAGGATGGGTGGGATCACACTGGCATTCTCAGGAAAGTGCTTATTTTCTGCCAGTACTAGTATACTAGTTTGACTTAAAAAAGTTGCTTGGACCATGGGTGCATTGTTTTTAAAATGGCAAAGGTTCTTCTAAGCAAAGAGGGAATCTGAGCAGGGGAAAATATTTGCTAAGCTATAAAGAACATGGCCAAAATGGTCTATTTTACTGTCCATATAATTAAACTAGAGGCCCGGTTGAACAAAATTCGTGCACAGGGGTGGAGGGTCCCCTCAGCCCAGCCTGCACCCTCTCCAATCCGGGATCCCTTGTGGGATATCCAACTGTCGGACATCCCTCTCACAATCCTGGACTGCTGGCTCCTAACCACTTGCCTGCCTGCCTGCCTGCCTGGTGGCCCCTAACTGCACACCGCCCCCTCCCCCCCGCCTGATTGCCCCTCACTGCCTCTGCATGTCGGCCTGATCACCCCTAACTGCCCCCCCTGCCGGCCTGGTCACCCCTAACTGCCCCCCCACACACTGGCCTGGTCACCCCCAACTGCCCCCCCTGCTAGCCTGGTCACCCCCAACTGCCCCCCTCTGCCGGCCTGGTCGCCCCTCACGCACCCCCCCCCACCAGCCTGGTCACCCCACGCAGCCTGCTGTTCAGTCAGTTTGTTGTCCCTCACTAACCCCCCTGCTGGCCTGGTTGTAGGCAGCCATCTTGTGAGGGTGTGATGGTCAATTTGCATATTACCTCTTTATTATATAGGATAATTTCCTCTTCTGTATGCTGTGTATATGTAAAAATGGGTTCTTGATGTTTTCATAGGATGTTATTTCATGAAAATGTTTATGGTTAATATTGACAATGCACTTAAATCTTACTAATTTATTATGTAGGATGCAAGTGTACAGTCAAATAGTATAAAATGCATCTCACCTTGTTATGCAACTCTTTCATCTTGCAAAACTGAAACTGTATCCATTAAACAACTCCCCATTTATACCAATCCCTCAGCTTCTAACAAACAACATTCTACTTTCTGGCTTTATGAATTTGCCTACTTTTGGTACCTCATATAAGTCAAATCATTCAGTATTTTTTTTTTTTTTTGTATTTGTGACTTGTTTATTTCACCTAGCATAATGTTCTCAAGATTCATCCATGTTATAGCATGTGTCAGAATTTCCATCCTTTTTAAGGCTAAGTAATATTCCATTGTATGTATATACCACATTTTGTTTATCCATTCATCTTCTGATGGGCACTTGGGTTCCTTTCACTTTGGGGCTATTATGAATAACTAGAGGCCTGGTGCATGAATTCGTGCACAGGTGGGGTCTCTCGGCCTGGCCGGCAATCAGGGCCAATTGGGGCCAATCGGCTGAGGGGGAAGGGACCTCGGGAGGTTGGCTGGCTGTGGGAGATTGGCTGTGGGAGCACACTGACCACCAGGGGGCAGCTCCTGCATTGAGCACCTGCCCCCTGGTGGTCAGTGCACGTCATAGCTACCGGCCGGTCATTTGGTCGCCCGGTCGTCCGGTTGTAACAATTTTCTCTACACCGCCTTATTGAAATTATTTTTCTGGAATGTGACTAATATCTTCCTTCTCCAAAGAAAAATCAAATATATGTAACCTCAGATTTTTATCAGTTTTCTGTGGCTGCTATAACAAATTAACCCGAATTGGGTAGCTTAAAACAACAGAACTTTATTCTCACAGTTCTAGAGGCTAAAAGTCCAAATTCTAGGTGTCAGTACAGCTGCCATACCCCTGGAGACTCTAGGGGTGAATCTTTCCTTGCCTCTTCCCGACTCTGGTGGCTGTTGTCATTCCTTGACTTGCAGCCACATCACTCCATTCGGTACCCCTATGGTTGCATTGCCTCCTCCTCTTCTATCTTAAATTTCCCCCTGCCTTTTCTCATAAGGACACTTGTCATTGGATTTAGAACCTACCCAGTAATCCAGGATGGTGTCTTCATTTCAATATCCTTAATTTAATTGCATCTGCAAAGACCCCTTTTCCAAATAAGGTAACATTCACAGGTTCCAGGGACTAGGATGCAGACATAATCTTAGGGGTATTACCATCTAACCCACTAGAGCGGAATGAGACTTGATATTTTTTATCATTGCTTCTTGACAGGCTCCTTTTTCTTTCTTGAACACTGCACTAAAATGGCCTTCCTCTTAACTTGGGCTGTGGTGCCCCGAGTATTATGATCAAACATTATTCTGGATGTTACTGTGAGGTTGTTTTAGGATGAGACTAACATTTAAATTGGAGGACTCTGAATAAAGCAGATTGTCCTCCATGATGTGGATGGGCCTCATCAAATTATTAGAACAACAACTGACTTCCCCAAAGCTAGGAGGAATTCTGCAGGCAGATTGCCTTTGAACTTGAAATGCAACTCCTCCCTGATTCTCCCCCCCCCCCGCCCCCCAAAAGGTAGGCCCACATACTAATCCCTGGAACCTGTGAATGTTACCTTATTTGGAAAAAGGGCTTGTCCCATCAGGTTTTGGACTTACCAACTGCATGATCCAATTTCTTAAAATAAATCTCTCTTTCAGTGCATATACACATCCTACTGATTCTGTTTCCCAGGAGAATCCTGACTAATACCCTTTAACTCCTTCTTCGTCTTCTTTGCCTCATTTTGTCAGCATATGTAAAGGATGAAGTCATATGTGTTTAGCAAATGAGCCCTACTGTGGACCTTAATGTTTCTTTATATGATATCATCACCTAAAATGAAGCTCTTTTATTATGCCATTGGTCGGCAAACTCATTAGTCATCAGAGCCAAATATCAACAGTACAACGATTGAAATTTCTTTTGAGAGCCAAATTTTTTAAACTTAAACTTCTTCTAACGCCCCTTCTTCAAAATAGACTCGCCCAGGCCTGTGGTATTTTGTGGAAGAGCCACACTCAAGGGGCCAAAGAGCCGCATGTGGCTCGCGAGCCAAGCTGCAGTTTGCCGACCACGGATTATGCCACTCAGCTGCTTCTAGGCCTGGGAGGACTTGCTTGTGTTACATCACTGGTATCAGATATAAAAGTAGCACAGATCACAATTAAAATGCTCAGTTTTGGAACTGTGAGGCTTATCTCTGCTATATTCAGTCTGTATTCAGTAATCACTCTTGCCAATTACCTAGCAAAGTTCAATGAAGCATTAGGCAGAGTAGGCAATTAATGTTAAATAAATTATTCCATTTACCTAGTCCCACACTTATGCCTCTTTCAAATCCTCGCATCTAATTATTTTCTAAATCTTATGATGTCAACTGGTTTTGCTTTTGGAAGCAAAACCCTTTGTTGGGTTCCCTTCTTTGTGTCCCATTGCCCTACTCTTCTTACCATACCTTATGTTCTTTTCTATGTCAACCCTACATTAATGAATTCATACTCAATTGTCAAGCTCATTTTCTGAAGTGATCTTCTGACTCATCAGTCCTCTGCCTACTGACTCTTAGTGCCGCCCCACTGCCTGCAGAATATGGTCCAAGCTCCTCAGCTTGGCACCCAGGGCCCTTGGCAATGTCTTTCTCAATCGTGCCCTATGTGCCAGTCACACTGACACAGCCATCCCTAAAAGCTACACAGCATTGTCTGCACCACAGTTTTTCCTGATCTGGAAGACAGCTCCTCACTCCCCTCAATGTACACCAGCATTTTTTCTGCTGTCTCTACTTTTCCATTTCACCCATCCAATGTATCAACTTGCATTAAGCCTCTCCTCTGTCTCAATTACATATGAAGTCTTGTTTCTTCAAATGCCTACAGCATTTCGTCTCTGTAGCATCTCTCTTATTCTTTCCTATAGTCCAGATGTATGTGAACTTCTCCTAGTCTTTCTATTAGACTGTGTAATCATTGAGATCAGGGACTTTATCTTGCTCTTTTTTGTATCTTACATGTATTTTGTACTCATTCATCTGTTCTTTCATTCAGTGCATTGTGTTCTTAAGTTGAGGGCATAATCATGATCAGAGTGCTCTGGAAGCATTTCTGGAATTTAAAGTCTTACTGATTTTGTTTCGCATGTGGGAATGTATGTTGCTAAGTCACTTATCCTCAGTGGAACCATGAAACAAGGGTGCTGAACAGTTTTCCAAGAATGCTTCTTTAAGTTTTCAAATTTATGACTCTTTGGTGATTAAAATGATTATATATTCACTCAGTAAACCAACTATTTGAAAACAGTTTCAATTAGTTTATGCAATTAAATTGAATTTCTCTTGAAAAACTTGTATTGCAAGGTGTTTTTTATTTAAATAAAAAACTTTATTTTTATGGTAATTGTTGTTGTTGTTTAGCAGAAACGTCTCAGACAGTTATAAAAATTGCTTCCTATAATCTTTACCTTTTTTGTTAAAAATTAACTGGTTTAACAATAGCACCTTACTATTGGCCTTATCAACTTATGAAATTCTTATTTCCTATTATTTGTATGTATACATCCTCTGCTCTAGCCATAAATATTTTCCCACTTTTACTTATCTATTATGTCTCTAGTTATTAAACACTTGTTAGAACTATCATAATAGTACCTTAGAGTTATGTATAGGTTTCAAAGACTATATATATTGGTAGACTTACTTGAGCACCAACATAATCCTATTGGACAGGTTGAATGAAATATTATCAGATTTTATTTTTGAACTTTCAGAGATTTGGAAATAGAGGCACAGAGTGGGGAAGTCAGCAAGTTTCAAGGATATGACACATGTTTGTAAGAGACAGAAAGCACATTAACATGATGTATGCAAATAACAGGCTATATTATAAAGTTACAGGAGAATCTCATGGATTCCAAGGGCCTGGTTTCACCTCTGCTTCTCTCTCTCTCTCCAAATGGGAACTCTGCTTATTTAGTCAAAATGGCAGAATATGGTCACCCTATACTTCCCAAAATGACGTTACAGTTCTAGCTACATTCGGATATTCAATAGTTCTTTCTAAGTACAAGTCCCAAATTCCTCTAGAAGAGCATATGATTGACCCTGCTTCTCTCAGGTGTCAAATTATCCTTGGTCAAGCTGGTTTACCTCATATGCACTGCCCAGGAATGAAAAGCAGTTACCAAAGGAGGGGAGATGTATCTGAAGTTTGGAAACAGGCTCAGAATTCCTCCTTTTTACAATTTGGTAGAGCTGTTGCTTAGAACCTAAGTTAGAAGTCACAAACTCAAATGCATATAAAGGACAATTAAATAACATGAATGAATGAATCTGACAGATGGACACTGTATCACCCTGATGGTACACAGACTTCATCCAAAGGGAGCTTCTACTCAACTCAAGTTGACTAAAACTCCATGGAAACTCAGGCCCAGGGTAAACAACATCCTGATTTTCAAACGAACTAATTCTGTGTGAGTCTTTTGTCCTGAGGTGGGCCATGTTTCCTTATCCATTCAGCTACCCTATATCTTTTGATTGGAGCATTTAAGCCATTTATATTTAAGGTTATTATTGATAGGTACTTATTTATTGCCATTCTTATTCTTTATGCCTGTGATCATCTCTTTCTTTTTCTTCTTCTCACAACAGTTCCTTTAGCATTTCTTACAGTGTTGGTTTGGTGGTAATAAACTCTTTTAGCCTTTTTTTGTCTATGAAGCTCTTTATTTCACATTTGATTATGAATGATAGCCTTGATGGACAGTAGTCTTGGGTTCAGTCACTTCTTGGTTTTCATTACTTTATGCCACTTCCTTCTGTTCTGAAGTGTTTCTGTTGAGAAATCAGCTGACAATCTAATGGTAGCTCCTTTGTAGGTAACTTTCTGTCTTTCTCTTTTTTTTTTTTTTTTTTTTTAATATATTTTATTGATTTTCCACAGAGAGGAAGGGAGAGGGATAGAGAGCTAGAAACATCGATGAGAGAGAAACATCGACCAGCCGCCTCCTGCACACCCCCCACCAGGGATGTGCCCGCAACCAATGCACATGCCCCCGACCGGAACCGAACCCGGGACCCCCCAGTCCGCAGACTGACGCTCTATCCACTGAGCCAAACCGGTTTCGGCTCTGTCTTTCTCTTGTAGCCTTTAAAATTCTTTCTTTGTCTTTAATGTTTGCCATTTTAATTATTATGGGTCTAGGTGTGGGTCTTTTGGGGTTCATCTTGACTGGGACTCTCTGTGTTTCCTGAACTTGAGTGACTTTTTCTTTCACCAAGTTGGGGAAATTTTCTGCCATTATTTCTTCAAACAGGGTCTCTATTCCTTGCAAGGATTCTTCTCCTTCTGGTATCCTTATGATGTGAATGTTGTTAAGTTTCATGTGGTACCAAAGCTCCCTTAAACTCTCCTCTTGCTTTTTAAATTGCTGCTCTGATTGGGTGTGTTTTTTTTTCTACCTTGTGTTCTCATTTGCTGATTTGGTCCTCAGCTTCTTTTACTCTACTGTTTAATACTTCCAGGGTATTCTTTATTTCATCTATGCCATTCCTCATTTCCAATTGATTCTTATTTATTGTTTTAACCTCTCTTTTCATGTTGGTGTAGCTCTCATTAAGTCCCTTATTATTCTCATTAAGTTGTTTGTAGTTCTTACTGAATTGTTTGAGCACCTTTATTACCATTACTTTGAATTATTTATCTGACAAATTGTTTTCCTCCATTTCATTTAGTTCCTTTTCTGGCTATTCTCCCTTTTCCTTCATTTGGGGGTTGTTTCTTTGTATTCCTATTTACTGTCCTTTTGTATTTGTTTCTATTTAGTATTAAATAAAACTGCCATGCTATCCAGACTTTGTGGTGTGGTCTTATGTAGTGGTGCAATCTCTTAGATCTCCTGAGCTGGGTGCTCTAGGAAAGCCCCTTGCTTGAGTTATTTGAGTTATCCTCTTGTAGCTGGGTCTTGAATGATATTGTTCCATTCATGGATGGAATCTCCTCTCAGGCTGGCTGACTACATGGCTCACTTCCAACAATGTCATGTGAGCTGTTATGGAGGTGCAGTCTCCAGGTGTTTTCTGTCCTTCCTTGATATAAGTCTCCTCCTCAGCTGAACCTAAGTTGGTAATTCTGGGTGTATGTACCCCACTTTAGTTTTATTTCCAGTCTGGCCCTGGGAGAAAATGCAAGAAAAGTCTGCCTATTTGGCCACCATATTCTCCTCCCCCTGAGGATAATTTTTCCATTGACTTTTCAGAAAGAGTGGAAGGGAGGAGGAGAGACAGAGAAACATCGATGTGAAAGACACACAAGGATTGGTTGCCTCCTGCATGTGCCCCCATCAGGCCAGGGACCAAGCTTGCAACCAAGGTGTGTGCTCTTGACCAGAATCAAACCCGTGACTCTTCAGTCTGCAGGTTGATGTTTCAACTACTGAACCAAACCTGCAAGGGCTCACATTGATGTTTCTCTCTCTCTGCCTCTCTCTCTCCCTCCCTCTCTCTACCCACCCTTTCACTCTCTCTAAAAGTCAATGGAAAGGATATCCTCGGGTGAAGATCAACAAAAAAAACAACCAACAACAGCAACAAAAAGAATCATTCCTGCATCTTGCCTCTGAATTTGAAACTTTGGATGGAAGTGAATCATCTCCTCTTTACTTGCTGAGATAATTATTCATAAAGAGCGGCATGATTTGCTTTAGGGTTTTCTGCAAAAGAAACCCTGTTATAGAAGAAAAAGCCATGTAGAAGTGTATGAACACGAGCAAAAATTTTTAACCTCTCTGAGCCTCAATTTTCTCTTATGCCAATACCACTGCCTCATGGTTGTCATGGAAATCAAGTGAGATACAAATTTCTAAAGCTTTTGACATATTTTGTTGCCTATTGTATATTAGACTTCATATCTGCTAATAATAATTAAGTCCAAGGGAGAGGGGGTGGCGGGGGAGAGGTCAATGGGGGAAAAAAGGAGATTCATGTAATACTTTAAACAATAAAGAATTTAATATATATATGAATTAAGTACAACCTAATACAGTGTGTTTGAAACATACTGTATGTTTCAAAATAATATGTCATTGAAAAAAAAAACCACATATAAAATTAGACTGACTTTCCAAACATCAAAAGCAAGGATCCACAGTTGGTTGGTTTGTTAAAATATCACTGTTAACTGCTATGTTTTCTTCAAAATTTCCTTAGAGTTATAAAGCATCAAATAAGAAAATAACTCTTGGTCATACAAAATAAGGATCCAGCATTAAGTAACTTTTTATATGCATGTAATTATAACCCCCAAACAATCTCTAATAAACACCTGGCAAAATTGCTCAGAAGCACTTGTATGAGTCATCAAGAAAACAGAACAATAAATTTAAATTAACGATTAGTTCAAGCAAATAACATCTCTTTTGTATTCTCCCCTGAATGAAATCTGTGCTGAAGTAATCTTAATAAGTGATAGTCACTTTCAAAGGAAAGAAACAGGGAATATTTTTGTTCAAAGGAGTTCTTGATAATGATAAAGATGCATATTGGAATCAAAGTGCATGAAAGCACAAAGCTGCTTTTTAATGTCTTATTTGTAGTGGGATTTTCACCCTGCTTTGGCGAAGTGCCTTAGCAACAGCATCTTGAACCTCCTTCTCATTATCTCTAATGTCTTCACGTGGGTAGGATGGCTTATATGGCTAATGGGAATATTTAGAAACACTTTGATAGCATAGTGCTCTCTCCTTGTTTCTGTCTTTTCTAGATAATTAACACCTAAAAAGCCCCTCTAACATTTAATTAGCATTCACAGAAAACCTTCTAATACTGAGGCTGCCATGGGGACAACATTCTATGTCTTTTAGGTATTTATGTAGTTACAACAGAGGCAACTGCATTGTTCCCATATTATGGAAATTTAGGGCTGGATTCTGGTTGGAAAGCAGTGCAAGGAGGACTGTGAAGCTGATCTTACACAACAGAAGACTGAGTGTGTGTGTGTGTGTGTGTGTGTGTGTGTGTGTGTAATAAATTCGAGATAACAATTGATATCTAATAATTGGGGGTGGTGCTGGAGATGAGGGAGGTTATGGGAGAGTTAAAGCCCCTTCACCCTTATCCTAAACTACCCTTGGGGATGCTGAAAACTAGTCTCAGGGTTGGAATCCAAATGGATTAACCTTTTACTAAATACTGCTGCATAACAAAGACTTTATTCCAAAGCAGCCATGAATATATTATGTTTGTGTGTGTGTGTGTGTTGTGTTGTGTGTGTGTGTGTGGTTTGATGAAAATATTTATTAAATTTGTGTATATTAATAATTAAGAGAAGAAAAATAAATTTTCAAAGTGAAGCAGGAGTTTTGGGGGAACATAGGCAGGCTCAGGGATTTTTTAGAATTGCGGTCCATGGAAAAGCACGGGGCTTCGGACTGGGAGAAGGTACATTTCCATAACACAAGGAAGCCAGGTGCAGTTACATCTCCATAACACAAGGAAGCAGCAACAGGTATATTTCCATAAGCCAAGGGAACTGGAAGTAGCCAAGAAAGGTCTATATTTACAAAATAAAGAGAAGGAAGCCCTTCATCCAGAAGGAGAAGAAGAAAGCCCAAAGGGAATAGGAAAACAATAAGGAAAGTGGGGGGGGGGGGGGGGCGGAGAACCTCACAAGTCCCATGTTCAACCTTTGAGCCCAGGAGTTACTATAGTAACAAGTCTAAGGGAATAGTGACCAATCAGAGGGGATATCAAGTCACCAGGATCTGCAGCCTTTATAAGCCATAGGGAAAAGGAACTCAGTGAGACACTTTCCCCCTCCCTACATGGGAGTCCTTTATGTGGGACTCTTTCCCTCTCCCCACGAGGGAGTCTGTACTTGTTCTTCAATAAATCTCCACCTTTGCTATACCACTTTCTGTCCTTGGATTCATTCTTCGATTCCGGCGGACAAAGAATCCGGGTTCCAATCCAAAAATTCGGTATCAAAAGAGATTTTAAAACACATCAAGTATTGAATTTATTGAACAAACATTTCAAATAAATCTAAAATTCATATGAGAAGTTGCCTCTATGAACATAACTTTTTAAAAATCAGGATTGATCTCACTCATATGTGGAATCTAATAAACAAAATAAATTGATGAACAAGATAGATCCAGAGAAATAAAAGCATGGAACAGACTGATGACTCTCAGAAGGAAAGCAGGGGACTGTGAGGGGAAGAAATCAACCAAAGAATTTATATGTGTTGTAGGTGGGGAACCACACTAGGTGTCTGACCCATGGGGTCAGACCAGACCTAGGTTCAACCTCAGTACTTGTGTTCTGGCTAGGAAAGAATTCAGAGCCAAAACTGTAAGATAACATTTATTTTATGTATCACAAAGGTAGAAGAAGTAATTCCTAGAAGAAACGGGTTTAGGAAACAAGTTATAGAGGTAAAGAAAGGGCCCTGGGAGCTTGGGAGTGAGGAAGCTAATGGTAACGTGCCTGGGGCAGGGAGAGGGGAAGGAAGAGAAAGGCCCAGAGAGCACACTGGATCCTCTGGCCTAAGGGTTCTAAGGGAGGAGAGTTTAGGGGAGGCCCCAGGGGAAGATCTCAGTAGAATATTCAGCTGCTTTCCAGGTGTGTCCTTTCAGGGTCTAGGTCTCCACTGATTGGTTGGTGCCAGGGCAGGGGGCTATTATTCAATGCAGCTGGTCCTGAGGTCAGCCACGGGATCACTGGTCTGGTTTTGCTACTTTTCTGGACCTGGAGCTGAAATACAACTGAGGCCTAAATGTTATCTCTAGGGAGGAAAGGTCAGGGGGTCCAAACCACATGACCAGTGATATGCTAGTGGAGGGAAGGTCACCCTGGGGGCAAGGTCCCACCCTCCAATTGGCCTTTGCTAGGCACCTGGGGCTCTCCACCCTGGTGATCTTCCATACCTTGCCCATCCTCCTTGTTCTGTTCATGTCTGTCTAACTGCCTACCACATATGCATATGTGCATAACCCATGGACACAGACAATAGTGTGGTGAAGGCCTGGACCTGGGGGTGGGGGGTTAGAGGAGGTGTCACTGGTGCAGGGTTGAGGGGCTCAGTGGGAAAAAGGGCGGGGGCATCTGTAATACTTTCAGCAATAAAGATAAATTTAAAAAGATAAAAATAAAAATCAGGCTTGATGCTGGAAATGGCTAAATGTAGTTCCTCATGAAATGGAATTTTTGGACTGGAACCCTGATTCTTTGTCCACCGGAGTCAAAGAATGAATCCACGGACAGAAGATGGTATAGCAAAGGTGGACATTTATTAAAGAACAAGTACAGACTGCTACGTGGGGAGAGGGAGAAGAGCCTCACAAACAGATTCCCATGTAGGGAGGGGGAAAGGGTCCCACGGAGTTCCTTTTCCCTGTAGCTTATAAAGGCTGCAGATCCTGGTGCTTTGATATTCCCTCTGGTCACTATTCCCTTAGACAGGTTACTATAGTAACTCTTGGGTTCAAAGGATGAACCTCACATGGGACATGTGAGGTTCTCCCCCCCCCCCCCCCCCTTCCTTATTGTTTTCCTATTCCCTTTGGGCTTTCTTCTTCTCCTTCTGGATGAAGGACTTCCTTCCCTTTATTTTGTAGATATGGACCTTTTGCTGTTCCCAGCTCCCTCATTCTATGGAAATGCACCTGTTGCAGCTTTTCAGCTCCCCTATTCTATGGAAATAGACCTTCTGCTGCTCTGCAGTCCTGTGCTTCTTCTATGGTCCTCTTAATTTCTAAAATTTCCTAAACCTGTCTTTTTCACCCCCCAAAGTTCCTGTTTCACTGAGTAAAATGTTTAATAATCTAAAGAAAATTTGAAGAGACAGTTTTGATAGTTACCATCTTTTGTGAATAAGGAAGTGTCAGGAAGTCTGCCACTTCCAGTCATGGTAGACTCTGTTAACGGAAAAAAAACCATTGAAACCTGTAAAGAATTTTAGTGAGTTTATTTGAGCCAAACTGTCGACATATGCAGGGAAGCAGAACCTCAATGAATTGAGATAATGCTCCGAAGAAATGGTGGGTTACATCTGTATTTATACATTGCCATCAAAGGAGGGACATAGGTCGGCTACATGAAATTCATTGGTGACGGATTAAGGAGGTGGGATAAAGTCAAACGGTGGGAAACCCCTGGGATTAGATAAAAAGTAAAATGATGGACACATACTTAGGTGGGTACAGGAACAATTAACATGATAATGAAGGAATTTGAGGCATCTGTCCTGGCACCCACCACATTTGGTTGTGCCTCAGGGGCTCCAGCAAAAGAGGAAGTTACAAGTTACCCAGACATCTCAAAGATATGTTATCTTAGAGGCAAAAAAGGCAAATGGGCTCAGGAAAGATCTAAGTTGATCTTTGTCAGGGAAAATATCAGCCTAGGAATGACTGCCCACTATAACCTGTTTGTAGTTAAATATTTAATTTTCAGACCATCTTTTGTGGTTATTTTAGGTCTCTGAGTTTTCAAGACTGCCACACAGGCCTCCCCTGAGCTTGTCAGGTTAGCAGGTGGCTTCTTCCGTTCACAACTCTTTCTCTAAAATTTGTACCAGCCTTCTAGATAGGACAATGAAGGAAGCTGGACAAAAGAAGTGTTAGGATAGGCCAGTGGTCGGCAAACCGCGGCTTGCGAGCCACGTGCGGCTCTTTGGCCCCTTGAGTGTGGCTGTTCCACAAAATACCACGGCCTGGGCGAGTCTATTTTGAAGAAGGGGCGTTAGAAGAAGTTTAAGTTTAAAAAATTTGGCTCTCAAAAGAAATTTCAATCATTGTACTGTTGATATTTGGCTCTGTTGACGAATGAGTTTGCCGACCACTGGGATAGGCTAACTGCTGAAACAAACAACACCCAAACAAATCTCAAAGGCTTAAATACACGTTTTGTTTTTATGCCCCACCATCCAGTGCAGGTTGGCCAGGAAACCCTGCTCCATGTGGTCCTTCACGGATCCAGGCTTCATCCCTGTTGTACCTCCATCTTTCTTTAAGTCCTCAGAGCTCTCTCTGTCCAGCCAGCAGATGAGTAAAGGAAGTGAGGATGCTGTCTGGGAAGATTTTTTAGGGGTAGGCTAGATTAGTCAGTGACCTCTATTTAGGGATGTGTCAATAAGGCAATTAACTCTTACATTTTATGTTAATGATGGGAACAGTAGTACAATGAATCCCACTAAAGGGATTGTTCAAAGTCATTAAAATAATTATATTGGATTATAATGTATTTTAATGCTTTAATAAATGCATTCTGTGAGACAGGTACTACACAATATCCTTATTCCTTAACAAGAAAAACTGATATTATTTGGTGTAGCAAGGTGCACAGATAAAAGTTTGCATTTCTACCTCCTTTGCAGCTAGGTGTGGCCAGGTGATTAAGTTCTGGGGAATGATAATGTTCTTATTATTACAGCATATGAGATGGAAAAGTTGGGTGAGTCTTCTTGAAAAGTTCTTTAAAACAAGGCTAGATAGCTGGTGAGGACCTTCTTTTATTCTCCACTTCCTCTTATTTCCTGAATGAAGATGTAATGACTGGAGTTTCAGCTGCTGCCTTGGACCTGAGGCAACCTTGATGATAAAAGCCATGAGTTAGGTAGTTGGAAAAGAAAGACAGAAAGGAGCCTGTGTCTGTGTTGGCCGTGTCTCTCCCATATCAGACCTGGCATGCCTACTTCTAGAATTCCTTTACATTTGAGAACAATAACTTCTACCTTATCTAAGCCTCTATTATTTCCAGTCTCTGTTAGTACCAGCCAAATATATTTTATAAGTGAGACATTTGGCTTCACCAAAACTGTTATATATAAACTAGAGGCCCAGTGCATGAATATTGTGCACTGGGGAGCGGGGTGGGGAAGCGGGGGTCCCTCAGCCCGGCCTACGCTTTCTTGCAGTCCAGGAGCCTTTGGGGACTGGGCCTAAGACATCAGTTGGACATCCTTAGCGCTGCCGTGCCACCTCTGCTGCGCTCACCAGCCATGAGCCCGGCTTCTGGCTGAGTGGCGCTCCCCATGGGAGCACACTGACCACCAGGGGGCAGATCCTGCATTGAGCATCAGCCCCCTGGTGGTCAGTGTGTGTCATAACGACCAGTCGTTCCACCGTTTGGTCAATTTGCATATTAGCCTTTTATTATATAGGATATTTCTCATTATGCAGTTCTTTAGTTCATAGAAAAAGTACTTGGATAGCAAGCTTGTAAAATGAGAGCTGTGTTATCCAAATCCATTTGGTTCCTGGATTTAGGATAGCAATCAGAATTTAGACAGAAAGAGACACATATAGTTTTATAGGTAAAATTATACCTAGTTGGTATTCCATATTCCTTTACATGTAACAAGATAGACAGTGGCAAAATTTTTTTTATAACTTTGCTAAATAAGAGAAGCAAATCGGCCTACATCTAAAAATATTCCTTTGTATAAAAGCAGATAAATGTGAATTCTTTATCTGATTTAGAAATATTGTAGATTATTCAAAATACATATTTCTTTATTTTTCAAAATAATTTTAATGTTTAATGAGATTCCCTTCTATAGTAATTTAAACATTTTAAAAATTTCAACATTTTTCTAAAAATTTATTCAACCCAATGTTATATAGGAATTCCAAAAATCTTCACCATCTTAAAAATATTTAGGAGTCTACTTATTGACTAGCTTTGCCAAATAGTATTATAAACAGATATGAATACTCCCTGTCTGAATTTATAATGTAATCTTACAATTCTGGTTTATACCTCATTCTTTGTTACCTACAGTCTCAGATTGAACATTGTTTTATCTGTTATCTCTTAAATGAATTCTCAGAGACAGCTCCTAAAACAGAAAACTCTTGT
The DNA here is from genome assembly GCF_027574615.1 of Eptesicus fuscus. NCBI lineage: Eukaryota > Metazoa > Chordata > Mammalia > Chiroptera > Vespertilionidae > Eptesicus > Eptesicus fuscus. The sequence continues at coordinate 64,267,767 of NC_072479.1, read as the reverse complement.
GAACAATTTCTCTCGGGTGTTTCATGTCAGTCATGTTTGACCTGTTTGTTGTCAATGGAGACTCAAGCTTGTTGGAGAATTCAGTGGAGTGGGACCACGGAATTCTCAGGAGTATGGGAGCTTGTCCCACCTTTTATTTCTCTTTACTCACTGCAGTGTGGCACATTTTAACACAAGTAATGTGCTCCTTGGATTAAGTACAGTAAGAAGACAGTGAAGGATATGTTGATATCCCAGTGAGAGAAATGGCAAACTTTTACTTTTGTGCTACTCAATTATTAGGGTGGCAAAAGTTTCACAAAGTTAACCAGACTCTTCCATATATTTCTCATTTCTGTCTCCCAGTTTATGACTAAGTGGCCTTTACACTCGGCCTTTGTGATCCATCTTACTAAACCAGTTGACTTTGGTCCTAGGATGAGGCAGGGCTTTCTCATTAAGAAGCTGAGTCTGCTACTCTGGTTCCCAGGTCAAATTCCATTTGGCTTCAGTATGGAGCTGTGAATCCATCTCATTTGCCCTCATAGCAATGCTCTGACCAGTCTTCCGGACGATGCTGGGTGCTATATTTCTTTCAATCAGGTTTTCTGAACAGGTTTTCCTTTTCATCTTGATGAGAAAAATAAGACAATTTTTTGGGGGAGACCAGCAGCCTGACTCTGTATCTAGTTAACTACTATCCCTAATGCATATTCCTGTCAGCCTATAGTCTAGTCACTGCTCCTTCCTTAATTATCTGGTCTTGCAAGACCTGTTTACCTAAATACTCATATTTTACAGAGGCCATAAACCATGAACAATACACACACACACACACACACACACACACACACACACACACCCTCCGAGGAGGTTACCAGCTCTGGCGCCAGGCCAGGCCTTTAGGTGTGGTCTCATGGCCCCCATCCCAACACATGGGGCTTTTTGCAAAGCCCACGAAAGGTCCAGAAGTCTGATCCTTATTTGGGGGGCAACGAAACCAAAGGTATAAAGAGAAAGCTTCCTCCATATTGGTTGGCTCAGGATTTAGAAACAGGCTCCCCTGAGTCACGGTACTAGTACATCTGGAAATAAATGGGTTTTTCCTTTATCTCCAGGTACTCCTGTGTATTTTTCGATCGCCTGGTAAATTCTGTAACATAAAAATGGTTCCTGACAAAGAAACATGCAGTCAAAGTTGCCCCCTTGAGGCACTGCTGAGCGAGAGCAGGTGGGTGGGCCCAGTTGACTGAGCCCCTGATGACGGGAAGGTGCGCCTCCAATAATTTACTGGGTCCCAGTACTCATCAGGCCTGGGCCACCAGGGCCCCCACTAGCGCTCCAGTGGACTCCAAGGAGGACAGGAAAGCCCTTTCTGGAACCAGATATCTGATTGGTAAGTTTTCTCCCGGGGGACCAGTTGGAGTTCAGGCCTGCCTTTAGGGGCAGAAGAAGCAGCTGATCACTACTTAGGCAAATTATTTGCCTCGGTTCAGGGACTTTCCGTGGTTGGAAGTCAAAACTCGGACTGACTGGTGTGTGAATGTGAGTGTGAGAGCCTGCGTGAAGTGAGAGATACCTTGTGTTGTCCTGTGTCTCTGTTAACTGGGAGGGATTACACGGTCTAACTGCAAACATGGGAAGTAGTTCCTCTAAACCTTCTGCCTTAGAATGTATGCTAAAGAATTTTAAGAAGGGCCCAGACTGCTGCCTGCAATGCAGATGTCTCTTCACGAAATCAGGGGCCCCAAGCTTATGGCCAAGGATGAGAAATACATCCTACCAAAATAATCCATTGGGGAGAATGCTGAGATTCTGGGGAGAGGCAGTGCCCCAAACCAGGAACAGAAGACATTGTTCTTGGTGTGAACTTTTAGTATGTTGTGCGTGTCCGTATGAAAGTGTTTGTTGATGTTTTATGTCTCTTTGTTGTTTAATTTATTTAAAGATGGGGCAAGTTCCACTTTGGGGGAAGCCCAATTGTGTGTGGTGAGGCTGAACACGTGACAGAGATTATAGGACGTCCTAGCAGCTGCCAAGAATCCTTATTTGTGGGGACTCCTTGCTCTTTCTAACTTTTAGGGACTTTAATTTGCTCTTCCCTGATTTATGATTTTGCTGTGCTGGGTTAAAGTTTTAAGATTCTAAGATTAATTTAAAAGTGTAAAATTTGTGAAGATTGGGAAGTTTAAAACAAAGACCAGCTAATTCCATGACTGCTAAACCATTATCTTCCCAACCTGAGGCAAAGCAGGAGGGGAAAGAAAAAAAAGAGGGCCATTTCACTCTGAGCAAAAAGCCCCAGGTTTCCAAGCAGCAGAATGGAAGGTGGTACTTGCCAAACTCAACAGGATAGAGAAATTTGCAAAGCCCTGCCCAGTATCACGTCCATTAAACATCCAACTGGCAGCGTTGGAATTAACGGGGACAGGGACTGGGACAGGGACCGGGACAGGGACCGGGATAGGGACCAGGACAGGGACCAGGACAGAGACCAGGTGGTTTGCGCCTGCCTGTGGCGTCACAAACTCACACAGGCCAGCCAAGGCAGGACTAAGGCTGACCTTAGGGGCATGGCAGCAAGAGAATGGGCAGTTGGTAGGCGTGTCTTCCCAGGATTTTCTCTGTGATATTCAAAGTGTATTGTATCTGTGATGTTACTGGGATGTAGAAATTTAATGGCCAAATTGAAAACAATTAATTCTGTGATCAAGACCAAATCTTTAATATTAAAACTGGTTTAAGTTTTGATAATCTTTAAATTGGGTATATTTGACAGCTTTTCCGAATATAATATTTCATGAATTTAACTGAGAGACAGCTTTGTGACATCTCAAGGGCCCTGAGGTGACACAAAGATCTACTCTCTCCCTAAAAAGAAATATTTTTAATCTAAATTAGACCAAAACAATATAGTTGAAATTACATAAGGAAGTAAGCTATGCAGGTTGGGTTGGGTAAGAAGATTAATGCTTCCACGATAATGGGCGGTTCTTGAATGAGGATGGACTGCATTCTGAGGATGGTCCTGAGTCCCAGGGGCATTTGACTCCCAGCCATATTAGCATGTCCTTTCCTTGAACAAAAGGGCAATCATGGTTATTAGTCAAGAAAATGCTTTAGGTAATAATTGGCTTTAAAAATCTCAAAGGTGTTAAGATATAATAAATAGATGTAACTAAAATGAAGGATTTGTAATATAGCTTTTCAGTAATAATTATAAATATATTAATAATGAAAGTGCAGTCACTCAAGAGGAGACTGACTGTGCTCTGTTGGAGGAAGGAGCCAGTCACCCTTCTCCCTGTAAAAGTAAGAGAAGCCACAGCAGTAACTTTAGCATGTTATCTCTAAGGGAGAATGCAGCAGTTAAATCCAAGCGGCTAAAGGCTAAGAACAGGCTGCTGGACCTGCTCCTTCCTCCTCCTGCCTTTTCTCCAGCCTCATATGCCTATACATAATTTTCCAAAGTCCTTGGTAACTTAAAGACTTCAGAGCATTGCTGAGTTAAATAATAAACATCTAGAATATTAAAAAAAAAAAAACTGAAACACTAATAGCTAGACAAATTTTAATTCACCTGCTCGTAGCTTTTATTACAGGTCTCATACTTTTTTGAAGGTATATTTTCTTGAAAGTAAGAGTGCATTTAAAGTGTGTTAAATGTTAATCTAAGAAATGCTAGCTGTTTACTTTTTAGTAATCATTGAAAAATTAAGGTTTCTAAGAATGAAGAATTCTAATACATTTTAAAAATATATTTTATTGATTTTTTTTACAGAAAGGATGAGAGAGGAATAGAGAGTTAGAAACATTGATGAGAAAGAAACATTGATCAGCTGCTTTCTGTACACCTCCTACTGGGGATGTGCCTACAACCAAGGTACATGCCCTTGATCGGAATCAAACCTGGGACTTTTCAATCCGCAGGCCGATGCTCTATCCCAGTGGTCGGCAAACGGTGGCTCGCGTGCCACATACGGCTCTTTGGCCCCTTGAGTGTGGCTCTTCCACAAAATACCATGTGCGGGCACACACATACAGTGCGATTGAAACTTCATGGCCCATGCGCAGAAGTTGGTTTTCGGCTCTCAAAGAAATTTCAATCGTTGTACTGTTGATATTTGGCTCTGTTGACTAATGAGTTTGCCGATCACTGTTCTATCCACTGAGCCAAACCAGTTAGGGCATCTAATACATTTTAAATAAAATAAAAAAAAAGGTCTGTACAAGTTGCTGATGTTATGACAGGAAAAAATAATATTAGAATAGAAATACTTAATGGAAGGACTGAGGCATGGTTATGCATTTTGAAGGAGAAAGAAGGTGGTTTCTAAAGCTGGTTATTTCTGGAAGTTGTAAGAATGTTTCTGAATGTTGTAAGAATGTCTGTGGAAGTTATAAGAAGTTTATAAAAAGAAATGTTAAAAGGAAATTGATTAAGTGATACAGGCCAGTAAGCCAGGACAAGCAGAACAAGGAAACTGAGATATTAAAACAGCAGTTTGCAACCATCTAGAAAACTCTGTCTTCCCTAAACCAAGGACACTTAAGAGTCAATGATTTGCATTTTGCCTCCCTAAATGGATAGAAAATATCTTATGCCAAAGTACTTAGGGAGACGGATGGGAGAAATCCAGTTAGTGTCATTTGCTGTCCATACCTAAGGACAAATGAAGTTGGAAAATAAGCCTTATTTTGGTTAGTTCTTTCCTAGTAAAATAACTATGTTATATTAATCAGGTATTTAATAAATAAAAAAGACCATCTTTTAATCATGGAAACTGAACTCTGCCCGCCTATGTTCCTGTCTAATACACTTTAATATTTAATCTTTTGGTAAAATAAAGTTTGACAATCCTTCAAGGGTTTTAATTTTAAAAAACTTTCTCTTGATCTAGAATTGGCTTTAGGTCATCCCAATAGGCTCTGAAATGCCTCAAATGTTTGTTTTCTCTCTCATGAAGGAAAATTTTATACTGAAGGTACATTGGAATGTTTGTCAAATACAGTTATAACTACTGGTTATTGGTTATAATATTATAGAATGTTGGGTTTTACAGAAAGGGCAATATTCCATGTCATCTGCATTATAATGAAATCCATAACCATGTCATTTAAATTTCTTTTTTTCATTTGGAGACAGCTACTGTTTTGTTATAATGCATTAGGAAAAAATATTACATCTTCTGAAGAGTCCATTGAAAGGACTGGCAAGGAAAATCAGAAGATCTTAAAGCAAGTTAGTGTATTTTTCTCCCTATATTATCCCTCTGAAATTTGGCAATTCTTAATGAGTGAATCATGGCAATGCATTTTTTTTTTTTTTGCATAAATTCAATAAGACTGCTTTCAAATGGTGGTTTTATTGACCAAAAACTGCCTGGAGTGTCATGTTTTAAAGAGTCCTATCTGGACTCTGAAGACTTGAAGCCAATAAGAGTGGCATGGAGAAAGCCTGGTATCTTGCTTGGAAGCCCTGAAAATGGATGGTGCTGGAGCGTCAGGCCTGTACTCTGCCATCTCTGGCCATTGGTCAGAGTGGAAGGGGAGCAACAAGGGCACCTCTGCATCCCTGTGGAATCCCACGCACTCTGAGCCGCGACGAGTAGGAGGGCTGACATGGGCCTTGAAGCCTAGGGCATGGGCCTGGGTGGAGCCGTTGCAGGCAGGCATGATGGCAGCTGGATGGCTCGGCTTCCCTGCCCTACGGGGCCCATTGAGACTCAGTCATGAAATTCCGGCAAAGGCGGTCAGTTACCGTTCTTCTTGTGTTTATGCAAACAATCAGGCCAAATTGAATGCAATAGATAAATTGGTCTTAATTTGGCTCTTTAATAAACATAAGGGTGATTTTAAGGAGAAAAATTCTACTTCAATAGGAAATTATTAAAACTGAAATGTTTTCTTTCCCTTCCACCAGACCATTTGTTGTAACACTTGCTGTTCTAATTGCTCAATAGTACTAAATTTTATAATACAGTTTGTCTCCGCCAGGTCACAAGCCCATCTCCTTCTGTGCCCAGGCCTCATCATCTTTCTGACAGAGAGCAAGGATCTCTTGGCTCTGAAAGAAAACTTCACCCCTCCGCAGCATGGACGTAGCCAGAGGAGCCCACCGACGCCCATTTTCCCTGAAAGGATTCAGAGCCAGGATCCTTGAGGGGATGTGTTAGACAGATAGACATGTGCAGAGCAAGGACAATGGGCCAACTGGAGAAGAAATAGATGGGACCCTGAGTCATGCTTCTCATCACTCCAACTGCTCTGAAGCTAGAAATGAAGAAACTTGTGTAGACGCCCTCTCCCTTCCTCTAAGAAAGCCAACACGTTTTAGAACAGCTAATAGAGAGAATCAGTAAGCCCTGAAGCCCCAGATGTTACTCCATACCAGATCTCCGGACTGCCATTACAATGCCTTGGGTAATGAAGACGGAAAAAAAAAAAAAAAGACTCAAGCTGCTGAATTCCCTATTCCCTAGCTTTGAGTCTTCTAGTGATTTCCGGAGGCTGAAAATCAGCTTGAGAATCAAGGGGGGCTGGGGGTGGATGATGAGAAAAATAAGACATTTTGATGGGGAGACCAGCAGCCTGACTCTGTACCTAGTTAATTAGTATCCCTAATGCACATTCCTGTCAGCCTATAGTCTAGTCACTGCCCCTTCCTTAATTATCTGGTCTTGCAAGACCTGTTTACCTAAATACTCACATTTTACAGAGGCCATAAACAATGAACAATACCCTCCCGCCCCCTGAGGGGGTTATCAGCTCTGGCGCCAGGCCAGGCCTTTAGGTGTGGTCTCATGGCCCCCATCCCAACACATGGGGCTTTTTGCAAAGCCTGTGAAAGGTCTGGAAGTCTGATCCTTATTTGGGGGACAAAGAAACCAAAGGGTATAAAGAGAAAGTTTCCTCCATATTGGTTGGCTCAGGATTTGGAAACAGGCTCCCCTGAGTCACGGTACTAGTACATCTGGAAATAAATGGGCTTTTCCTATATCTCCGGGTACTCCTGTGTATTTTTCGGTCGCCTGGTAAATTCTGTAACAATCTCACACCCTGAACTACTTTTCCCCCTTTCTCTGCAATAATATCACAGCCTATTTCTTCCTACTCTAGCCCTTTGCTTTGACCAGTCATATGGGTCTCATCAGTCCATCTCTCTTGTGAAGATTCATTGCACTTCCTCCCAAGGAAGCTCATTTCAAGGCCCTTACTCATTGGCTATTGCTTCCTCCTGAACCACTCTTTCACAGAACAGTAGCACAGGTCCAGTTAAATCACAGTCCACTTTCCCTGGTTCTAGACACAATAACCTCCAATCCACTTTTACTTTGATTCTGTTTGTTTTTAAAGATTGTTTTTCCTTCCTCCCTCCCTCTGTCCCCTCCTTCCTTTCTTTCTTCTTCCCCTTCCTTCCACCTGCAACCATTGCCAGTGCCCTGGTATTTTCCATGTAACTATTCTAGCTCATTAACAGTGAAGTAGAACAGAGGGCAGAGGTCCCCAGTGCATTCTCAAGTATATTCTTATTATTACAGCACATCTTAGATGTTTATAAAGGAGCTGGGATAAGTTTCAAAAGGATACAGATCTTTCTGTTCTACAGCTCCGGTCTAGTTGGAAAAGAGAGAAAGGAACCTGGGTCTGTGTTGACTGTGTCTCTCCCATAATGGGGGCAATAATACCTCCTTGCAGAGGACAATTATGTACCCTATGGCTAGCTCAAATGTAGAAACACATTTGAGATAATGGGTAATGATTTTGAGAAAAGTACAGCTCCAAGTGAGGTAAACGGCACTTTTAAGATTTTAAAGTCTGTGCAAATAGGATGCTGTATTTCCTAATGGGAAAAGCACTGGGTTCCAATTTCACTTCCATGACTGCTTAGCTGTGTGATGTTGAATGTGAGATGGTAAAAGGAAGGAAGATGACTCAGCATCTTTGAGCCACAATACGAGCTCAGGATTGTTTGGGGGTACTTCCTTAGCATTCCCTGCTTGTTTCTATTCTCACTGACTTCCTTCGGACATAGCAATTTTGAGACTTTTCCCCCTTGGCTTCTCTGAAAGGTGTCTCACCCAGGCCTGCCGGTGCAGGGCCTCTGTGCTAGATTGCATTTTTCCTTTCTCCTACCATAGCTAACTTGCCCCTGGTCTCACTTGTTCAGAATACTTGTCAGGTAACTGGAAGCCAATCTGGTAAAGTAATTCACAGCAAGGTGCTCATTCACGGATTCATCAAACATTTATGGAGCACCCCAGCTCCTGTGCGAGGTGTGAATGACTGACCAAGTCCACTTGGCTGCATTTTCACAGTACAATGGGGTAACCTTGGGCTTGGGGGCCAGACAGTCCTGGATTTGAATCTTGACCTGTCACTTGCTAGATATCATTCTGGAAAAGTTTACTTAGCCCTTTTGGAAGTCTTAAATGGGGACAATAATACCTCCTTGCAGGAGGGTTTGGATTTTGAGGACAGTTATGTACACTAGGGCTAGCTCACAGTGGATATTAAATCATCAGTGACTATTGTGATATTATTGGTTACCCTTTTCTGGTGTCATTTATAGGGATCTTTACCACTTTAACTTTGGATGTAGGTTGCCAGTGCCTTGATTAATATGAATTTTAAGTCTCATGGTAGGTTGTGAGAGACATTTAGGGAGACAGGGAAGTCTTTCCCTGCCTCTTACCCACACCAGTTGTCTCAGTTCTGACAAGAGAATACCCACGTATCAGCTGTCTGAGGAATCTAAGCGGAGCGAATTGCTGAAGACACAGGAGAGGTGTTGTAAGGATACACAGGGGTATGTTTTCAAATGAGGCAGTCTGGCTATAAAATGCTAGGAAACAGCGACAGCAGATCATGGAGTGAAAAGTAGGTCACTTGCTTGGAGTCAAGGTATCGGGTAGCATACAAGGTGAAGAGCCCAAAGCCATAAACAGTAACGGGCTGTGAAAACTGCTGCCACAGCCAGAATGCAGAGGACTGCCTTCCCGAAGATGCCGGATAAGAAGAACTGCTGGCCCCGCAGCCGTCGTGTTGCCACACTTGCACGCGTACAGAACAACACCGTCAGCCATCAGCAGCAGCCTTGGAACAAAGAGGACAGTGATAAATCCAGGGACCGGAGAGCTGGCTCTGCACAAGGGCAGGAGGGCGGCAGACAGAAGCCGAATGAAGCTCGCCCATTTTGCTTGCCACCTAAATTTGCGTTGTACTTCTCAAATGTGTATGGCTTCAAATTTTACTGTGTCAAATTTCGTGATGTCTAGAGGAAACATCTGCTCGTTTTGCTATTCCTATAGGCCTTCTACCACTGTAGGATGTTTTTTGCGGTTGTGAGGATTTTAAAAAACATTTATTTTGTGTGCCATCTATAAAGAATTCTAAATTCAGAGCCCGAGGTGAGACTTCAAATGGCATTTGAGCAGGTGTCTGAAGCTGTCAGCTGTGGGGGACAGGAGGAGGCAGATGTGCTTGTGGGCATGATGAGGGATGAGAGTGGGCGTGGTCAGCTCTCTTACACTGATGTCACTCTGTTCCTTGCCACTCTATGGTTCCCTCTTAAAAAAAAACAACATAAAAAACATATATATTGATTTCAGAGAGGAAGGGAGAGGGAGAGAGAGATAGATAATATCAATGATGAGAGAGAATCACTCTTTGGCTGCCTCCTGCATGTCCCACACTAGGAATAGAGCCGGCAACCTGGGCATGTGCCCTGACCTGAATTGAACTGTGACCTCCTGGTTCATAGGTCGAAGCTCAACCGCTGAGCAATACTGGCAGGGCAGGTTAGCTCTTATTACTTATATTCATCTCCTGCCCACTACTCATGACGGTCTAAATTTGGAGAGATTGTTGAGATAAAAGAGTAGCTGGGAGAACAAACTCTGGATTTAGAAACTAGTTGCAAAGAAAGAAAAGACTGAGCCATCATATGCCAGGGTTTCACTTCGGTCATTGGATGCAAGCAGAATCCTCCACATTCCTCAGGCTTCTGAAATTAACTGCATTATGATTATTACCTTTTAAAAATGATGTTTCTGTCATAAACTAAAGGTTCATTAAAGTGCTAGATTGTTGGAAGTTATTGAAAATAAACTACCTGAGACCCAGACTATGATGTGGTGCTAGCATTATTTTCTCTGACATCCAATGTATATTAATTTTATACAAAACTAGGGCCTCAGTGCACAAATTCATGCACCTTGAAAGGAACTATGGGCTGCGAGGCTGTGGTGGGCACAGGGGTGGGGTGGGTATCAGCCCATCATCTGCACCCCTGCCTGGCCCCACCCACCGTGGCTCCCTGCCCCCCCTCAAGCCCCCTCTCCATCCCCTGTCTGCCTGCAGCCCTGCTCCCACCGCCGCTCCCACGTGCTGATGGTGCCAGCCCTGCTCGCACCTGTTGACGGTGCAGAGCAATTGGGGCCGGTGACAGCAGCGGGTGCAAGTGGCAGCTGCTGTTTCAATCGCCCCTCAGGAGCAGGGGGAGGTGAATAAGCCGTCAGGGGCAATTGGGGCAGGCAGCCGCAGCTTGCATCTGCTCACTGGCACTGGCAGCAGGTGTGGGTGGCGGCTCTGGCGCCAGCTGCGTGTGTGAGCAGGGCCGGCACTGGCAGTGGGTGCGAGCAGTGGCTCCAGCGCAGGCAGTGGGTGTGAGTGGGGCCGGCACCGGAAACAGGTGCAAGTGCCAGATGGGACCGCGGTGCACGGGAGCAAAGAATTTTCAGTAACCACCAGAGGCTCACCTCGATGACAGTGACGGGCACCCCACCTTGGTCTGGTGTCCCGCTCACCTGCTCCACCATCTCGCTGAGGCTGATGCCTGCCATGTTCCGCGCACGCCCCTTGGAGGTCAGCACACGTGATAGCGACTGGTTGTTCAGTTGTTCCACCGTTTGGTCTATTTGCATATTAGGGTTTTATATGTACAGATGGTATAATTAAAACTTCAGACAACCTGAAGGCCATGAAGAGTTTAGAATCAATTGAAATAATTTGGAAACCAGGAGCTGTGAAAGACCCAGAAATAAATGTATTGGCTGCCTTAGCCCTTCCAACTGTCCAGGAGCACACTGAGTTCGGCAGCCTGGGAGCAGATAAAGGGTCTTCCAAAAGTCCACTTTAAATGAGTATAAATATTGGTTTTAATATGCTCTTTTAAAAATAAGAATAAATGATGGACTTGAATAAAAATTCAAATAGTTCTGAATTGTTAGGAAGAGTGATTTGTATAGAAAATGTGCCTGTTAATCCACTCTCAGAAAAGTCATCTTTATGGATCTCTGTCAAAGGCATTGGCCTTACCTGAAGGGATAATAAGCTGGTGAGGGGACTGTATTCCTGACAGTAAGTATGTTTTTAAAACATAATGAGTGAATAAAAATTCCTCTTGGGAGAAAAATGAGGATGAGTTAGACCTTTTGTTGTAGGATTGAAAAATTATGTGCATTTGTTTATTTTCATTTGGAGTCCTGGCTTGGTAGGAGCACAATTTGAATTTATATCCTTTAATGACTGGAATGAGCTTAAGATTTTTATAAATTTAGACAGCCACAAAGAGACTCTTCCACTACTCCTGAAGGCAGTGGAAATGATTTAAATGTTTTAGAGCAGACTGACAAGGGATGACATCATTCTTTTAAGTTAAAAATCACTTTTTATTTTTCAGACTATAAATTATGTTATGTAGGAACACAAATGTCCCAGAATATTTTTGAAGGGACACTCTTATTATATTGATTGATTCCACTTAGCATCAATGCAGAATACATAAAAACACAATTTTGTCTAAGCTTGGGCTTAGTCTGTGAATTATTTCTTTATTCCCCACCAACATAAAATTTACTTATATCAGCTATATTAATGCAAGCATAAGAGCTTTATTCTTCAAAGAGGTTAGTTTCATGAACTAAATTTAGAGACACTTTTCAGTTTATCTCATGAGTAATGATGCTATTTTAAAAAACATACAGAAGCAAGGAGACTTTATGTTCACTTCTGGCTTAACCTTACTTGAAAATATGTACTTAGTTATAGAACAGGTATATGCTAGCACTTACTTAGCATCTTGAAAACGAGGGATAGGAGGTTTCATTTTTCAAGGATGCCTTGTTGATGAGTTTGTAGAATCTTAAGTGCACCTTTATAATGTTCCTGAAAAAAGGACACTGATTTTTTTCCTATATGCACTTTAAAACTTGCAGATGGATTCTCACTTCCACCCCTTTATATATGACCAGTTCTAAGTGTTTGAGTGAATCAAATTTCTTGTGGTGAGTCGAAAGCACATCAAAGAAAGTGCTGACTTTTTTTAAATTCCATTTTCTGGAAAATAACTTTTAAACAGATAGTTGTTTTCTAACTTACAAGCAATCTGCACTTACCACCACCCCCACTTTAGCCTTCTTCTCTTACTTTTTAATTTTATCTCTGTTCTCTTAATCTTAACATTTTAATATCACCCTTACTGTTTCAGTTTATATTTTGATATTTTTTTAATGGAAGTGAGAAGTAGAGATTAGTGAGATATATAAGTCCATAATATTTTAAAGAATCACATAGCTCCATAATATCTCTCTACCTTTTATTTCTTTCCATGACTTTCCTTTTCCTTCCTTGTCATATACTTTTTCAACTTGAAATACCTCTCAGCATCACACCACTCTAGCGAAACCGAAGGGGTTTCCATAATTCTCTGTGATGGGCTGCATAAATTGACAACACCAGGTTAACATGGAGCTGAAGACTGTATTGTAGAGGAAGAGGCAACATTAGGTCACAGCTATTGATTGAGTCATTAAATATGGGGTGGGGAAGAAGGCTTGTTGAACCAGTTGTTTGATTGTTGACCTAATAATTCACTTTCTATGGAGTAGAGTAGACACAGTCTATGCCAAGCTTTCACTCTCCCCCCGCCTTTTTTTTGCCCCATAGTTTTGCTAAAGTGAAAAAGAGTAGGGGCCTCTACCTGTCTCTGAGTCTATCTATTTATTGCAGATTTTTCTGATTTTTGATTCTGAAACTTGATTGGTGGCTTGATTGGTGGCAGATTCTACTGTAAGATGAACTTCGCTATCTTGTTTCTCAGAGTAGTATCACATTTCTTCTTATGATATTTCAGAAGGGATGTCAACCCAACAGCATTGATTTTCTCTATTATCACAGTCATGACTGGGTGGTTACTCTGAATTATGTATCACTACTCTGTAGGCTGATGCTGAATTCTACAAAGAATTTTATTGTATTTTATTTTATATTTCCCAGATAAAGGATTTGAATAAAGATGGTAAATAAAATTAGAAAAAAAATCATCCACTACATATTTTTTCAGATATTCCAGCTCTCTAGTTCTTAGGGGCATGTAATTAAAGGTGTATTGCTCCAAACCGAACAATGCATTGTTGTAGAAAAATAAGCAGCAAGCTTTGTTTGTTATGCAGATATGAAATTTTATGCCTATTGTCCACTTTATTGTTCCCATAATCAGAAGACAGCAGGAGGAAGAGCACGGATCACTAAAAAATATAAGACAAATTAGTCTCAAACATACAGACAAATAATTGAGTTAAAATTTCACCAAACTTGTCTGCCTTTCTATGAGAAGTAAGACACAAAATGAGTAAAATTTGCATTTATTATCACATCATATAAATTATTTAGAACGATAGAATTTTAGGGATTAAATAGACAATTATTGATGTGTCCAATACTCTTATTTTTCACATGAAGAAATCCTGTATATTAGTAAAAATACACATAAGTACATGGAGAGAAACTTAGGTGTCCATGGAGAAGCCCTACAAATGCCTGGATCTCCTAAAGTTTACAAAAATGCATTGAAGTCCTGAAGGTACGGAGATTAACAAACTCGTCCAAGGTGGTACAAGCTGGCAGTGGCAGAGCTGACTAAAACCCCACCTTTCCTGATTCCCATTTTAATTTCCTTTTTTAAAACTTCAAATGTGATATTTGCAAGGCTACTGAATTATTAAATTATTGTGTTTCTTTAGTGGGGAAGGACAAGGGATTTGACCCTCTCAGGAAAGCTAAGTTTTTACCGTGACAGCCGTGAGGGCCTAGAACACCACACTGTGAACTAGCTGTAGGTGTGGGTGCAGGACTAACATCTTGTTTGTCTCTTTCATGGCAACAACTACAAAGAAGTAAAAGTTGATGGGTTTCAATGCATTTTACAAACTCTAAGAGATCCAGGCATTTGTGGATATGAAATGGATGTTTAAGATTTCAAGACTTCTCTAGGGGCATCCAAGATCCAGTCCATGTGCTTATTTATGTGTATTTTTACCAAGGTGCCGATGTGAGTTGACTTCTATGATAGACCAGCTTCAGAAAGTCACTTGGCTCTTGTGTGAGCCCAGATAACCACTCAACACCAAGATCTTTATTTTATTGTTAATTACTGCAGACAAACTCCCAGAGAATAATAAAAACTTTGGCATCTCAAAATAAAGTAAATTCATGATTAATGCTTTTTCAGTAATGATATCTATATATATAAAAGCCTAAGCAACCGTCTGACTGGTAGCTATGACAGGAACTGACCACCAGGGGGCAGACGCTTGACGCAGGAGTGGAAACCACAGGCACGGAAAGATGAAACAGACTGATGAATATCAGAGGGAAGGGGAAAGGGGGGAGGGCAGGAAGAGATTAACCAAAGATCTTAAATGCATACTAGAGGCCCAGTGCACAGATCCGTGCACTGGCGGGGTCCCTTGGCCTGGCCTGTGCCCTCTTGCAATCTGGGACCCCTTGGGGGATGTTGGAGAACTGGTTTCATCCCGATCCCCGCAGGGTAGGCCAAGGGACCCCACTTGTGCACAAATCTGTGCACCGGGCCTCTAGTATTGTAACATAATTCAGTTACATGACAAAATTAATTTCAGTAATTTTATAAATGGCTATAGCTTAGTATTTATAAAATCCTTATAGGTCTAAAGAGCCCCTTAAGCCATAGACTGTTTGGCTAAGTGGATAGAGTGTCGGCCTGTGGACTGAAGAGTCCAGGGTTTGAGGGTTTGATTCCAGTCAAGGGCACATGCCCAGATTGTGGGCTCCATCCCCAATAGGGGGTGTGTAGAAGGCAGCCAATCAGTGATTCTCTCTCATCACTGATGTTTCTATCTCTCTCTCTCTCCCTTCCTCTCTGAAATCAATACAAATATATTTTTTAAAAAAAAGAGCTTCTTAACTTTTTCCATTATGTTTTACAATGTTTTATGAAAAATATAATGATATTTTGGAAATGAGGGAATCTTTTTTTAAAGCTTTCTGGATGTATCTCTCTTAAATGTGGTAAATCTATTTTGGGACAAGGCATTCATACACAGAGCAACCTATGGATTCACAGAGCAGAACACAAATTAGTGTACAGTAATAAACAAGTAAAATGCCATTAAAATAAGCTCTATTTGTGATGGCCAAATTCTTTTCATAGTAATCTTGTAATTATCACTTGTTACTTTGCCTGTGAATCCTCCCATATTTATGGTCAAACCTAGTGGATCTATACTCTGTTCTTATAAGATATTTATTCCTTGGTTTCTATAATGTAGTACAATGACATGTTTACCTGTCTTTTTCTCTATAAGATGAGCAGGATTAATATTATTTTAGCTGTTCCTACAGTAGACAGTAAATGTTTGCTAAAAGGATGAAGTAAACATTGCTTGAAGTAAATGGCAATCTGTTGAAATTCAAAAATCTTTTTCTCTACAGAGAATTCTATTTAATAGTAATTATAATAATATCAGAACTACTGTACAAATTGAACCCAAATAACATGGTAAAGAAAATATTGAGTAAAAATCATGGGCTCAGAGGGCATGCTGATGGTTTTCCATTAAAATTTTGATGAGGTATTCATACAAGAGTTGTAAAAATGTGAGGACTTTTACTAGACCTGTTATCCATGGGAATGAATCAAGATTTATTAAGAAGGTAATAGAAGATGTCCCAGTATAGAACAGATGTTTTACGTTTACTATTTTATTTAATCCTCACTGTGGTCTGTAACATATATTATTAGCTAAATATTTTAGACAAGGATATCTGTTGTAGATAGAGTATGTAGCAAAGTAGGATTTGAATCTAGATCTGCCTAACTCGCCCAAAAATCTACCTTCTTTGTATTACACGACACATTAACTCAAGTTAAAAGATAACATAATCAAGAACATAACCACATTCCTTTGAATGAGGCTGCAAACTTCAAACAAAATTGTGTAACTTTTATCGTTGTGTGCTGATAGTGAATTAATTGAAGTACTTTCCACATCAGTTCAAGTACTAATTTTCAAGGGTTTTTTTTTGATACTGCAGATAAGAAACATTTTGTGCCAGTTTAGTAGTTTTAAGTGACAAATTACTTACATTAATATATACATCTCACAGCACTATAACACTAAAAATTACATACAGATATCTAGCATTGGTATTTTCCAAAATAAGGATGACTCCATTAGCTAATGTTTGTGAAAGTAAAGGAAACAGAAAAAGGAAATGAGGATGTTCATTATTACAGGGAAGGCCACACGTCTCAAATTCAGCAGAGGAAACCAGCCCTCCACAGACCTAGGGAAGCTCTGTGGCCAGTCAAGCCGGTGATGCTCCCTCCCAAAGAAGCGTCATTTCAATGAGGTGAGGGGCTCCCCAGAGTTCATCCTGGGGAATGAAGTGTGCCGCTGATTTGTGGTGAGCGGGGAGCCTCGTCCTGCGGGTAGAGAGCGAAAGTATCAGTATCAGTGCCAGACTTCACCTGAGCCTGAGGGAGCACTGCTTCCCTGGCACCTGCACCAGTTCTTCCCATGTGACCTGACACTTCGCCAACTGCAGCTCCAAGAAATGGGCTCTAGAATCAGAGGGTAAAACCTGAAGATAACATGGGGCCTGTTTCGCGCGGTTTCTCCAAACTGTGTAGTATGCTCAGGGGGACTTGGAGATCTGTGGCAAGAGGCTGCTGTGGGGACCCGGATGCAGGGTAGAGGCTGGGGAAGCCGAGTTGATGAAGCCCCTGGATATTGTGCAAATGCTTTCAGAGGCCAGGTGACCAGCCGGCTAATTTAAATGACCACAGAAGGTGCTGTTGGGGGAACTGTTTCCATTCAAGAATGTAGGCCCAGCGAGGCCAGTGCTTTAAGTTTTCATGATAAGCTAGAAATTCAAGGTTTGTTTTATTTTTTAAAATAGGAGATCTATTGGCTTTTAAATATTTGCAACTAAGTTAAAGTTTTAAAGTAGTGTGAGGGTCAAAGTAAATAATCCACTGGCCAAATTGCCCCCACTTTGCAAGTTTTGTTGTAGGGTGGCTATTTGGGACTCTGGAGGAAAAGGGCCTACCTCATTTCCTCAAAGAGATATGGATTTCAATGGTCAGGGATGGGTCTCAAGTACCAGATTACCCCAATGTGAAGTCCAAGTTGAGACTTACTCATTCAATTCTAGATGCTAAAGGGCTGTATGAAAGGCTTCTCTGGCTGCCTTTTTCTCCTACAATCTGCTTAGGTAACTTTTGCTATAGAGCCATGACATTAATAATTCCCTCTACCTGTATTTTTCCAACTTAAATGCGGGTAAGAACCACTCAGGAGCTTATTAGAATACATATTACTAAATTCCACTGCAAGAGACGGATCCAGGAGGTGGGTTCTGGAGCTTGCTTTTCACACCCACCTTAGTTTACTGTAACACAGATGGTCTGGAGAACACACTTTGGAAACACTGACTCATCAGTGCCAGCTGGTGGCTGGCACATCTGTTGTTTCAGCCCTGGTTTCCTGCCGAAGTTAGAGATCTATATATACAACCGCCTCTTGGAAATATTCACCATCTTTACCTGGATATCTCCAAATTATCACTGTCTAATGGTGGACCCATAAGATTATAATGGAGCTGAAATTATTCTATCACCTGTGACATAGCCATTGTAATGTGATAGTGCAACACATCGATCAGGTGTTTGTGGTGATGCTGGTGTAAAAAACATACTACACTGCCAGTCATATAAAAGTATAGCACATACAATTATGCAGAGTACAAAACACTTGATAATAATAACAAATGACTGTTGCTGGTTAATGTATTAACTATAGTATATTTTTTATTGTTATGTTAGACTATACTTTTTCTACTTATAAACAAAAGTGTGCTGTAAAACATTATGCTGTGTTATGATAGCAGCAGCCTCAACATTTCATGTTGTCTGCATCTCTTGATTGCATCATTTTCTTGTGCTTAATCTAAGCACAGTACAGTAACATGCTGTACAGGCTTGTAGGCTATAGGCTATCCATCTAGACTTGTGTAAGTACACTCTGTGATGTCCACACAATGATAAAATCAGCTAATTATGCTTCTCAGAATATATCCCTGTCAAGTGGCACATGACTGTATTTTCATTCAAAGTCTGCACAAAGACTTATATTCTTTATTTTATTGAAATGCATCATCATTGACTTAAGTTGCTCAAGCCAGAAATCTGCATATGCACCTTTTGTGGGTAGGGACTAGTATTCAGGGTTCAAGGAGCATAGGGAATCAGCATGCCCGCCAAATTGATGCTTTGCTACCCAACCTTTGCAATGGCTGCTCAGTTACTCTACCTTGGCTTTCTGAGTATAATCCAGTTGTTCTGGGACAAGTCAATAGTAACAACCCCTTTATGGAGGTTTACTCTATGCCAGGTACTCTAACTGTTTCACATGTATAAATTCAATCTTTCCTTAAAGCCACTGAACTTCCTCTCCAGTGTTTGGAATCTCAGTACCCCCTGAGAATAGATATGCTCCCCATATTTCCAATTGCCAGAACATCTGCTCCAAAATTGGTAATGCCATCTTTCCCACTCTGATATCACCCATAAAACTACAGACCCCAGAGTCTAGGGTTCCTGCTGTTGTTTTCTACTAATAATTCCAGGAATAATGATGGCTGGCTGAATTAAATCCTATTTAACATGTCTCCTTAGTAGTAAATCAGGTTGTGGCCAACCCTACAACAATAGAGTGCTAGAGTCAGAAGGGCATTCAGATATTGTCTAGTCCAATTTCCATCTGTTACAGCCTTGGAAATTGAGGTCTGGAACCATAAAGTGATTTGCCAAGGGTAAGAGAGGAGGAACAAGGGTGAGAGATGGGGATCAAACCTCAGTTGTCTGTTTTCATGTCCAGTACTGTATGCAAGCCCCACTCCAGGGGAGTTAGATGACACTGGGGATTTTTGTTGTGTATTTTCTGTGTCTGCCTGCACTCAGTGCCTGGAGTGTAGTGATTGTGAATGGATACACCATAGGTGCATCAGTCTATGGTCAGTTGGCAATGCAATGACCAGAATCCCCCTTTGATATAAAGAACTGTGATGATATTAGAGGAAGATTATGTTTAATGTAGTATGTAGACTGGTTAGCACCCCTAGTAAAAATACAATGGAGGAAATAGACATAACGCTGTCCAGCAAGGAGCTAGCTTAATCATTCTGCATATATGTCTCCTGCCATGGCCACCTATTCTAAAATCATGACCCATATCTTTCTCAATGCTCAGATTCTTCCTTCTTTCCTTCCTTCCTTCCTTCCTTCCTTCCTTCCTTCCTTCCTTCCTTCCTTCCTTCCTTCCTTCCTTCCTTTCTTTTCATAGTGCTGTGCCCCTTTGCTGGGAATTTCTTCTTTTCTTTCTCTTCTGCTTATCTAAATTCTCTTTATCTCTCAATGTTTGCCTCAAGCTTCTTCTTCCATCTGGCCTTCTTTTATTTTTTGGTGGAAGAAAAAAATGGGTTTATTTAAGAGCCTGCGGTAGCCTGAGAAGATGGAGGACTCTCATCACAAAGACCATATTACTATCTCAGTGCAGGCAGAGGTTTTTCTGAGTGGGGAAGGGAAAAGCAGAACAAAGGAAACCTGCAGGGGTTGTGGCTCTCCCTGCCTCTGTGAGTTAACACAGTCTGCTCAGATAACCATCTCAGAGCCGGTCAAGCGTTCCATCTGGCCTTCTATACCAATTCCTAAGGATAGTTTTATTTCTCCATTTCAAATTTCTGTCACTCTAATGGTTAGTAAAATACATTCTGCCCTCATCGTATGTCACCTTGTATTGCTATTTATGGAGACTATAAGCCATCTCTTGTCTGCTCATTGAGAGCATGAGTTTCCTGAGGAAACAGACATGCTGTATCCATCTACGAAACCTCAGCACCTTGCAGTGCTTTGGATATATTTATTGATTGGGTGGTGGATTTGATACTTTACATGAAATGAAGGCTCTTGAAGGCCAGCATATTTTTGTGTTCCCTCAAATCAAGCCGACCCCCCCCCCCACACACACACACCTTGGGCTAGGCCTATCAAAACTTGTCTAAGTTGGTCTTTTGGAAACAGAAGAAGGAAGAAGACCATTTGTTTTAGGAGAAACCAAGCAGAAAGAAAGAAAAGGTCAGGTCAAAACGGAACAAAGGCAAATTTGCCATTTAAAACCAGCAGTCAGATTCCTACGGATGAAGTCATCACCAATCTCCATGAAACACTGCTCCCGGGGAGTCAGGCACTGGCAGTTCCTAGGCCTCTGCATATGCAAGAGCCTGTGGGGCAGAGGAGAAGGCAAGAGGCCAAGAAAGGAACTGAAGGGAGTGGGCAGTGGAGCAATGGTCCTCTCTGTCACCACAAAAGGAATTTGACAGAATTGCTGCATTTATGCAGATACTTCAGGACAGGTAGGTCCATGTATGAGACAGAGATGATGCTGGCCACCAAGCAGGTGATGGTTCTACTTCTGCTCTGACCGCTAGCTCACATTGTTTACATGACTCCTTTAATTTAAAAACTGCCCAGAAAAATTGCTTTGCCCAGCCATTTGTAGGCTAAAGAGAAGGCTAGGTGAATCAGTCCTTTGGTAAAGGGAACTCTGGGACATGCAGAATATAAGCAGGGCAGGGATTAGATGAACAATAATGATGATAAAAAGAACATTTAGGGAGAACTTAATATGTACCAGAACAAATGGTAAAAGTGTAACACTATTTACTCTCTCTACAATCTCTGAGGCCGGTACTGCTACTGTACAGAGGTTAAGTAATTTGCTTAGCATCGCATCACTAGTTTGTGGCAGAACCAGGATTCCTGACTACAAGCTCTAGTATTCCAAGCAGTAGACATGTGATGACCATCTTTTTCCAAGCAAAATCCAGGACATGTGGCCTCAAATATATTAGTGTCCATTGGGTACAATAGGACTGGATTTTTGCAGTTAGGACTTGAGGAAAATCTGACCAGTAGAGTCACTGGCCTTTAAATATCAGAAGAAAACTATAGATCATGTTCAAATTTCTATTCTTGCCTCTCTGGAAATAAGGAAATTACACTGTTTATATTTGGAGCATGCCATTAGCATCATCCTGATTGACCTATTGGAAGTCAAAAATAATTTTGCTGGAGTCCATCAAGTCACTGATAAAAGTATTTCCTGATTGACTTGGTAGAAGTTATTGAAGCTTCCAGCTATAGTTTCCTTTGCTTTAAAAGGGTCATTTAGAGAAGATACATTTTGCTCATAATTCAAAAATTTTCACCAATTTTTGAAATGTATATTGAGCTTGTCTTTTTTTTTAAACAGAGTATAACTGTATTATTAATCTATTGAGATATGTGAGATGAACAGAAAAACATCATCTCATGTAGTTATTTCTAATTATCTGTACTGTTGGGAGATATTTTACAAAGGAATTATATATAAACAAGACACATTTTAAGCTGGTCTGCAGGATTGACTTTGTATGTGGAGGTGGAGTAGGCAATATTTGGAGAGTGTGATTTGAAAGTTTCCTACCTAAACTATTTTTACTATTTCCCTGACACTGTCTGAAACTGTGGCTAATTTGCTGAATTCCTTTTACAGAAAATAAACAAAACTGGGTTAAAACATGAATGGGATAAGTGGGAGATCTGAAGCTCTGCCATCTTGGTTTCTTCCCGGGGCTTCTATCTATACCATTTTAATTTATTTATTGACTTATTTTTATACCATTTTTAAACACTGGTGGCCAACACTGGAGATGGTTAATTTCTGTGAATAAGCAATCACCATCTGTGTACTGGCTGATATATTTTGATCCTAAGGGAAGTTTTCATGGAACAGTATATTTTGCTAGGAAGGAACAATGGCCTTTATTGAGCACCTATTATATACCTACCACTATATAGGTGCCTGCCATGTATTAGGGCATTTATAACTCCTACTAGGTCTGTGTGGTAGTGACTGAGATGGAGAATCGGGAGAACAGTAGTCTAAATCCTGAGTAGGATCTGTTCTTAAATAGGCCAAATGACCTACTTTGGACCCCTAAGTTCATATATAAATCTAACATCTCACAAATTTTTTAAAAATAAATCTTTATTGTTTAGATTATTACAGTTGTTCATCTTTTTACCCCCATAGCTCCCCTCCACCCGGTTCTCACCCCACCCTCTGCCCTTACCCCCCTGCCACCACTGTCCTCATCCATAGGTGCATGATTATTTTCCAATCTCTTCTAGCACCCCCCACACCTCCTTCCACCCAGAGAATTGTCAGTCCACTCCCTTTCTATGCCCCTGATTCTATTCTATTCACCAGTTTATCCTGTTCGTCAGATTTTTTATTCACTTGATTTTTAGATTCACTTGTTGACAGATATGTATTTGTTGTCACTTGGTTGTTCATAACTTTTTATCTTTACCTTTTTCTTCTTTTTCCTCTTCTTAAAGAATACTCTTCAGCATTTCATATAATACTGGTTTGGCTGTGATGAACTCCTTTAGCTTTTTCTTATCTGTGAAGCTCTTTATCTGACCTTTAATTCTGAATGATAGCTTTGCTGGGTAGAGTAATCTTGGTTGTAGGTTCTTGCTATTCATCATTTTGAATATTTCTTGCCACTCCCTTCTGGCCTGCATAGTTTCTGTTGAGAAATCAGCTGACAATCATATGGATACTCCCTTGTAGGTAACTAACTGGTTTTCTCTTCCTGCCCTTAATATTCTCTCTTTGTCTTTTGCCCTTGGCATTTTAATTATGATGTGTCTTGGTGTGGTCCTCTTTGGATTCCTTTTGTTTGGGGTTCTCTGCGCTTCCTGGACTTGTAAGTCTATTTCTTTTACCAGGTAGGGGAAGTTTTCTGTCATTATTTCTTCAAATAGGTTTTTCAATATCTTGCTCTCTCTCTTCTTCTGGCACCCCCATAATTCTGATGTTGGTACCCTTGAAGTTGTCCCAGAGGCTCCTTACACTATCTTCATATTTTTGGATTCTTTTTTCCTTTTGTTTTTCCGGTTGGGTGTTTTTTGGTTCTTCATATTTCAAATCTTTGACTTGATTCTTGGGATCCTCTAGTCTGCTGTTGGATCTGTGTATATTATTCTTTATATCAGTCAGTGTATGCTTAATTTCTAATTGGTCCTTTTTTATATCCTTGAGGGTCTCACTAAATTTCTTGGAGGTTTCTAGAAGATTCTTGAGTAACCTTATAACCATGGTTTTGAACTCTATATCCAGTCGTTTGTTTTCCTCCATTTCTTTCATCTGTGACCTGTTTCTTTGTCTTCGCATTTTGGCTGCTTCCCTGTGTTGATAGAGTGGCTTTGTCTGTTAGGTGTCCTATAGGGCCCAGTGGCTCAGCCTCCCCAGTTACCTGTGGTGGACACTCTTGGTGCACCCCTTTGTGGGCTGTGTGCACAGTCTTATTGTAGTTAAGCCTTGATTGCTGTTGGTATCACTGGGAGAAATTGACCTCCAGGCCAATTGGCTGTGAGGACCAGTTGTGTCTACAATGGGAGAACTTCTGTGCTGGAGACACCCTTATGGGAAAGACTTGCTTCAGTGGGGCTTTGGCAATCACTGAGTCTGCCCCCTGAGTGTGTCTGTTATGGATGTGAGGAGTTGTAATCTGGATGGTCTCATTCTCACCACTGGGTACACTGGCTCTTGGATCTCCAAGGAGGTGCAAAGTCAGCCACTGCCTGAGGCCACCCAGCTGGAGCTACAGAGAGATCTGCAGATTCCTCCTCTTTGTTTGGGGTTTGGAGGTGCCCAGATGAGGCCCAGCTGTGAAGCAATGCAAACTGCTGTCCAGCTTTGGGCCTTCTTTTGGAGGTTCTGGGGCTTTCTGACCCATCTGCAGTTTGTTAGGTTTTATTTTTTTTTATTTTTATTTTTAAAATATATTTTATTGATTTTTCACAGAGAGGAAGGGAGAGGGATAGAGAGTTAGAAATATCAATGAGAGAGAAACATAGATCAGTTGCCTCCTGCACACCTCCTACGGGGGATGTGCCCGCAACCAAGGTACATGCCCTTGACTGGAATCGAACCTGGGACCTTTCAGTCAGCAGGCCGATGCTCTATCCACTGAGCCAAACCAGTTAGGGCAGTTTGTTAGGTTTTAGATTGCAAAAGGCCAGGGCATTCATATGCAAAAGCCTCTGCGCACAGCTTGGGTGGGGTTGTAAATTGGGTGGGGCAGGGTCTCAAGGAATCACCAAGGTGGAGCAAACAGCAATGGCTGCCCGTCAGCCCTGCCCTGAAGAGGTCCCCGGGTCTCTGTGTCCCACGGCACTGTGCAGGAATAATGATCGCTGCAAGCACCTCTGAGAGAAAGCCCCCCTCATGTTCTGACCCGATGCCAGACAGTCCAGTTTCTCCCTGTGTGAGTCTGGGTCCCCAGAATCTCACCCGGAACTGGAGTTCAGAGCAGTTGTGAGCTTGTATCTCCCTCCCTATTGAAAAAGACAACAGTGTACCCAGTTGCCAGCCTATTTCCACATGCGCCTCTATACCTCTGCACTTCCGCACCTCCGCACCTCCTCCCAGTCTCAGTGTGCTTTTCTCTTTCCTTCTAGTTGTATAATTTCCACTCAGCCAGCCTTCCCGTGGTTCTGGATGATATCCATTTTTTCTTTTAGTTGTAGTTTTGATGTGGTTGTGCGAGGCAGCAAGTTCAGGTGTTTACCTATGCCGCCATCTTGGTTCCTCCTCTAACATCTCACAAATTTAAAGGTGAAGAAAGGCTGATCTAGGGAGTCTTATTGTAATTTTATAGTAGCAATTTGCTTAGGGTTTTAGCTCCCAAGTGGTAGAACTAAAATTCATACCAATGCTCCCTATTTCACGTCTCCTGACTGTAAAAACCACATCCCTTCCCTGGTACCTGGGAAGGAAGTATAAAGTAAGGGATTAAAATATGGGCTGGTGCACCACATTACCTGGCTTCTGATCCTCACTCCATCACTCTGGCTAGTCATGAGATCTTGCATGAACTACTCAGTCTCTCTGTGTCTCTTTCCTCAAATGTAAACATGGAAGCGATACTAATAGCATCTATCTCACAGGTCTGTTTCAGAGATTAGATGTTTTACTAGATGAAATGGGCCTGGTACACTATAAGCCTTCAATAAGTTGAGCTTTTATCTCTGAATATGGTTGACAAAGATCAAGTGTAGAGGCCATTCTCACTTGGTCCTTTGATAGGGCTAAAATGAAGATCGTGGGTGGCTGCTATAGCCAAGGGCACACGCTTCTTGGCCAGGCCAGTGGTAAAAAGGGAGCACTGATATTGAAGAAAGACTTGCCCATCTCAATATTTTTTCCTTGAAGAAGTCCTGGAAAACTACATTCTTTAAACCCTGAGAGCTGTCAAGTAAGAGCAAATTGTGAGCATTGGTTGAGTTTATTCTTAAAATTATTATTAAAGGAAGCAAGATTTATGCAAAGAAGACAGAGATCTAAAGGTAGGTAACAAGCTCCAGGTAACCGAAGCTAGATGTTTCAGTTCTGATTAACTGAGTCCATTCTACTAGACACCCATGAAATTCCATGGAGTAGAGTGAGTTCTCTCTCTCAAGTAGGCAGAAGAGAAGCTGCCCAATCATTTTTATCCTACTAGCTTTTGAAATATGTGTTTTACTGACTGTCTTTCAATGATAGGAAAAGTCCCTTCTGTTTTTTGAGGGAGAAGGGAGATAATACACCACAGATCTCAGTATTATATTGCATTATTTATGAAACTTTAATTTTTTTTTTTAGTTTCAGCTGATTGAATACTCCTTGCTGTAAATGGAGATGCAAGGAACAGATAACACCTGAAACCCATTTTAAATAGTAATTCTTTGTAAAATATTCCTAATTGTAATTATAAAAGCATAGTAGAATCTAACAATTCATCTGTAGGGTTAATCTGCCACTTATTGAGCCATTACTCGAACTCACTACATTAGGTATTGAGGATGCAATGGTGAGAAACTGCCCTCAAAGAGTTTATATAGCTTAGTGGGGGAGAAAAAGACGTTGCAATAAATTGCAGCAAGATGTATGAAGTGTCAAAGTTAAATGAACAAAGGGCTAGCATAGGAAATAACTCCCTGGGAAAACTTTTGAAAGCCCCACTAAAGAGAATCTTACTAAACTAAGAGTTTCATCAGATGATCACAAACTATGACTACAATGTAGAAAAAATGCAGTCATTCTTAAAGGCTAGAAAAGATGTCAAACTTGGGAGACGTATGGCGGTGAACTCCC
Source organism: Eptesicus fuscus (assembly GCF_027574615.1). Taxonomy (NCBI): domain Eukaryota; kingdom Metazoa; phylum Chordata; class Mammalia; order Chiroptera; family Vespertilionidae; genus Eptesicus; species Eptesicus fuscus. Next base: position 64,241,218 of record NC_072479.1, on the reverse strand, counting down.
AATCACCCCTGTGTTAATTAACTACCTCACAGGACTTAGCAATGGCTCTCTCTCACCCATTGTAAGATCTGCCGACATCTAAGCTCTCTCTCTCTCTTGCTACCAAGGCCACTTCTGAATCATGCCAGTCCAGAAGAAGAGCTGGTTTCCTCCTAACATAGCTATTGTAGGCATATATGAATTATTCCATTTCCCATTTGAGATCTACAAATCAGTGATCACTTCCATTAGCATGGAATATCAGTATGTTGGATAGCAGCTTTTTAGTACATGATAAGCAACTGGTAAACTGAGGTAGCAATTGTTATTAAGGGTAGAAGGAAACAAAAGCCACAGATGTCTAAATGGAAAAGGTTACTCAAGAAGAAAGGAATTGGCCAAACGTGGTCCAAGGGTCTTCCTTCCTCAAGCTGCAGGTGAATCATTTGAGCCCTACAGAGTGACAGGCTCCTGAGAATTTCAGGCTGCAGAAACATTAACAATTGCATGCGTGTGTGTGTGCGTGTGTGCGTGTGTATATACATATGTAGACATGCATATATATTTGTTTATTTCTGAGTGTGTATTAATGTGTGTGCTATAAATATGTATGGCTATATTTGCATATGTGTGACAGACCAGACAGGCTGAAAAGTCTAAGACTTCTACTCCTCACAGGCTCTGTCTTCCCCATACCCACCCCTCCACACCACCAACACAATAAAGCAGAAAGGATGCGTTGTGACCTGAGGCTGCATTAGAAAGTTTTCAGCTCTCTGAGGATTTCCCACCTGGGAACCTCCTTGGTTCCCTGCAGGATGGTGGGTTTAAGAAGTCTGTCCATTCCCCCAGGAAGACTGGACAGCTGCTGACACACAAGGCTGAAGCCGGCCGGTCCTCCTCTCCCCCGCCCCCTCCCAGTCCTAAAGCGTCCCCCGCCAGCCCGCATCTGCTGGCTCTGCAGCACCGGGCCAGGCCCAGGCAGGTTGGCCAAGGCGCGCACGGCCCGCGGGCTGGAGTCGGCCCGCGGCGCAGGAGGGAGGGGAGCAGAGGGGGCGGGGGCGGCGGGAAGCGATGCCGCCAGCTGCGGAGGCTGCCGCACAGCTGGAGCCACCGCGGTCACCTGCCGGGCGCCGTCGCCCTTGCGCTCCCGCTGCCCGGCCCGCGGCCCGCGGACTTTGCGGAGGGCGCCCGGCGTAGGCGGCGGCGGGTGTGGGCCGAGCCGGTATTTATAGCTCGGTGACAGCAGCGGCGGCGGAGACACCGCCGGTCCGTCTCGCCGCGCTTCCTAGCGAGGCCGCGGGCGCGGCTGTGCCCCATCCGGTCTCCGGCGTGCAGGCGTCCCGAGCCCGCGCGGCCCCTTCGGTGAGTACGCGGCCCCGCGCTGGGCGCGCCCCCCGCCCGCGGTCCAGCCGCAGCGGAGCCTCCCTGCCCGCTGCCCGCTGCCCCTGCCTCCCGGTCCCGGCCGCGAATGCGGAAGCCGCCGGGAGCCCGGCCCCGAATTCCCCGGCGCCTCTCCGCCCTTGCCCGGATGGCCGGCCAGGAGGCAGGGTCAAGTCTGGGAGGGGGCCAACGCCAGCCCTGCGGGGACACGGCAGAGGAGACTCCTGGGCGGCAGGCTGTGGGTGGGTAACCCTCAAACTCCTGCTCCAAGGGGGTAAGGGACGTCTGGACAGACCTTGAACTTTCCTCGCTTCACTAGTTCCCAGGATAGGAATTGAGTAGAAGCCCTATCCAGATTGTCTGCCTATCTGTCTGTCTATCTAGCTATCTATCATCACTGGTTAAATTAACAGGTTGCAGTTATGGGTGTTGTCATGAAAAACAACAGCAACAGCACTTGAATGTTTGGGTGTTTATTAACGTGATCATAACTAAATAAAGGTATTTGTGGATTCCCATTTTCAAAAATACCACAGGACCACAAGAGTTTGACCCATTGTGGTAACACTCTGGCTGCCATTATTCATTCTAAACTGAGTGTGTGTGTGTGTGTGTGTGTGTGTGTGTGTGTGTGTGACGGTATAGTAAACACCACATACTTATTTTAGTATTTATGTGTGGATATAAGTCTCATGAACCAGAAGAATTTTTTGAGGAAAAGTATGTTGAGTAAATGTAATTATAAAAGACATATTGTTTGGAGTTCATGGAAGAACTTCTAGAAAGATTTCAGAGTTTTGTTTTCAGAAAACAAGTTCTTCCAATTTATGGAATATAAAGAATAGTAGAATCCTTGTAAAAGCCATTGTTTGTTGTTACTGTAAAGACTGAGTTTTTGTCATGAACTTTCTAACTCAAATTATGGGATTTGACATTTTGATGTAGGTATTTACTCCTACCCCCATCCCATCTCCATCTGATCTTTGTGATCATAAACCAGTATTTGTTTTATTTAAATTGCTTCTTTAAATTGCCAGTCATTAAAAAAAAGTTTTAGATACGAATGAATTTTATTTTATTAACTCTTACTTTCTTTGGTGTTGTATTTAGATTCGTTACCATAAACAGATGTTGCTGAAAAGGAGGTCTAAACATTTTAAAAGAATTCATTGCTGATTATTTTTCAACTTAATAACGTGAAACGGCTCATAACTTTTTTGCCAGTTTAATGAAAAGTTGGCAATGCCTTTGTTAGAAGAGAACCCCAGGTCTACCTTGCTTGCAGGTTCTCTGTTTTAAAAACTTGCATTGGTTCAGTGTTTTGTTATCCCAAGGACTGCAGGGTAAGAACGAGGGAACAAAATCACGGAAAGGTTGAAAAAATGTGAAGAGAAAGTCTAGGAAGTGATTTATGGATATGATCTTGCAAATCAGGGGACCACAAACACCATTCTGGTATCTAAGCCACTTACCGTGGTTTCATTGATTGACTTAAAAGGTTGCTTTTTATTTAAAAGGCTGTGTGGTCTCTTGTGTTGGACTAAATGTAAGGAATTCTGAGTTTACTTCTGTTATTATTGATATAACCTGCATTAATCACTTGCAGTATGTAAAATGTTATGTGTCATCTCCTCATGTCTGCCTTTTCATCCAACAATTCAAGGTACTAGTTTAAGGCCTCTCCTTATCCTAGGGCTGGTCCAGGCAAATATATGTTTGGTTTCCTGGCATTTCTCTTTTTAAAGACTTGAATATCCATATTTCCAGAGTCTATTCTCTCTGGAATGGAGTCTTTAGTGTTTTTTTTTCCCTCATCAAACTTGGTCTGTTATACCACCATCCATACATTTAATTTTTCATTTATTCATCCATTAGCAAATATTTATTGAGTGCCTAAGAGATGCCAGCCATCACCTAATACTACTTCCTTCCCAATGGTCCTTTATTTTGTATTCTATACTTCTCAGTGTAGGGATACTAAGAGTATTAAGAGTATTGACCTTGGGTCATATAGATGTATTTCTGCCAGTTGGTAGCTGTGTGACCTTGGGCAGGTTATCACCTTTCTGAATCTCCATTTCTTCCCTGGTAAATCCAAAGGTTTGGCATAAGAGCTAATTGGGACAATGCACAAAAAGTGCTTGCAAAGAGCCCAACACATAAAAGTACTTACACATGTTAATTAGTATTATGTTGTCTGTATCTGCTTCAAAAGGTGTTCATCTCAGGAAATGCATTCCCCATTTCAGGAAATGGCAATTCCATTCTGGGTTTTGTCAGACCACGTCCACGTCCAGCCCATCAGTCCGTCCAGTCCAACAGTACATCTTGTCAGCCCATCCTTTCCAATGTGCCCAGAGATGATGCATTTCCAACCATCAGGCAGAGTGGCTCTTCTGACATGTTCAGTCAGATTGCGTCACTCTCCTGCTTCCCCTTTCACACAGCAGGGGAGCCCAGGTGCACAGTGGGGCCTCCAGGCAGGATCACAATCCTATGCTCCCTCCCAGACCTATCTCCTTTCATACTCCCAGGCACTCACAGCCTAGCCCAGTGGTCGGCAAACTGCGGCTCGCGAGCCACATGCGGCTCTTTGGCCCCTTGAGTGTGGCTCTTCCACAAAATACCACGGCCTGGGCGAGTCTATTTTGAAGAAGTGGCGTTAGAAGAAGTTTAAGTTTAAAAAATTTGGCTCTCAAAAGAAATTTCAATCGTTGTACTGTTGATATTTGGCTCTGTTGACTAATGAGTTTGCCGACCACTGGCCTAGCCGGTCACACCAACCCCGGCTGCTCCTTACGTGCACTAGTCATGCACACAGCACAGGCCTTGGCAATTTTTGTCCCCTCTGTCCAGATTACTCTTTCCCCAGATATCTCCCTGCCTCCCACCCTTCTTTCACATCCATGTTCAAAAGTCACCTTATAATAAGGCCTTCTTCAACTTTCCTTACTCCTGATGCTCCCTGTTAACTTCCTCCTGCTTAATTTTCTCCACCAACTTATAACTTTACAAAATAACATAGTATTTCATTTTTCTCTGTTTAACGTCCCACATGAGACGATAACAGGCAAGGCAACAGGGCCTTGTCTGTTAGTAATCCTCATGCACAGGCCAGTACCTGTCACAAGTAGACATTCTAAATATTGAGCAAACGAATGATGCATGTTATTATGAATTAGCAAATCTGGACTTCACCACTTCCTCTATATGATTTTTGAGCCTTAGTTTCAATATTTGTAAAATTAGGATAATATTCATTCTTTGTAGAGTTGTTGTGTTAAATATCCTTTAATACTGAGAATAGCATATATAACCACTCAATAAATGGAATAGATAGTTGATGTTACTGTCATGCTCATTTTTAATGGAAATGACCAGGAGTCACTTGTATGTTAACAATGGTCTTCAGGGTAGGAAGTACCTGGAAGTGACCACTTTATAAATGAATCCTCCTTTAGTCTTCACTACAACCCCATGGAGAAAGTACTTTTGTTAGGATTTTACTGATGAAATGGAATTTCAGAGAGGTTAGGGATTTGCCCAAGGATTTATTAGGGAGTAGCCGAGTCAGGCAGAGCTGGGCCATATTCTTCCCACCACATTAGGCTGCCTTCTGCAAAGCAGATGCTCCTAATTCCTTTGAATCATTCTAATGACATTCTAATGGTGTGATTTTGCCATTGAAAACACTAAGAGGTAAAATCTGCTATCGATGTAGGCTACATTTACCTTTTAAGGAAATAATAATAAATAATTTAAAACTCCATTTTTCCTTTTGACATACAATTTTAAAAATGATTATATATCACGGATTAAATGAAATGATTGTAAAAAAATGTTCTTCTGTTAACTGCAATGAACTTTACCTACATTAGTAGAATACTACAACTAGGTAATTGAAGAAAATAGCCTTTAATGTTTTCTTGTACTGATATAACTAAGGACTGTTTGAAACACAGCTGTGTGTGTCACAAAATGCATACCTTAAAAAGTAAAAGTAAAGTACAGGAGGTCTTTTTCTTTTCTTTTTTAAATTCTTACCTGAGGATATTTTTTCCATTGATTTCTAGAGAGAGTGGAAGGGAGGGAGGTGGGGAGAGAGAGAGAGAAACATTGATGTGAGAGAGACACATCAATTGGTTGCCTCCCATGCTCTCTCCTTCAAGGGCTGGGAACGTACAACTGAGGTACATGCCCTTGACCAGGAATCAAACCCCAGATCTTTCGGTCCGCAGGCTGACGCTCTAACCATGGAACAAACTGGCCAGGGCTTAGTACAGGAGGTCTTTTTAAAAATTATTTTTTAAAGAAATTGGATTCAAGGTGCTGAAATAATGTTCACACTTTTGGCAGAGTACAGACACAGAGTACATATAGCCCTTTAATATGAGCTAATAGGGGTTACAGGTGAAATTTCAGATATACATACCAAGAAGCTTCAAGAAATTTGAAGAGATTTTTATTTTATCCTATAGTGGAGCTCTACAGTGACAATGCTCTCTTCCTGTTACCTGGTTGGGTGTTACCAGATGGCTGAGACCTACACTAGCAGAGCTGTGCTTTGGGTGTGGTTTACTTGACTAATGATAATGTGTCTCTTCTATTGTACATTTGATTAGTTCATCAGGGACTTTCCCATACACATCCTTAAATATTTTTTAATATAAGTGATACACTCCATCTAGATCATACCTGTCATTGTGTAAAACCTATTCATGAGCCAGGGTCTCTGTTGTAAACATGACATTCACACTTCTGAAGTCCTTCATTTGTTTATAAAGACCCTAATAAGGAAGGAAGGCCTGGTACTTTGGTTCATTGGAACAAATTATTACAATAATTGTCAGGACATTGATGTTGCGTTGGTCTGGTACCTGATCATCTTCTAACTGTTGGAGTTACCTCTAAATTACCTCCCCACTTTCATCAGGCCTCATACCAATTGATCATTTCCATGTTGACAGAGAAATCTTCCCCAAACCGTGCTCTAATCAAGCATATCACTTTTTTGCTCTGAAACCTTTGATTCCCTATTCTCTATTGAGTAAATTGCAAAACAACACTTTTGTACAATCTTCCTTCAGGTGGCCCCAAATTTTCATTAACTCTCACAAGATACCCCCAAGCACTCTGTATTCCAGCCACACAGAACTACTGATACATCTCTATACCTGTGCCAGACTCTCTCTCCTATGCCTTTGCTCAAAGTATCTTCCCAGCCTGAATATCCCACTGCTTTCCCATTTTTCTTTGAATTCATCTCCATTCTTAGCCTTTAATACCAGGTGAACTACTGGCTTGCAGTAAAATGTGTGGCATTTCTAAGATCAAATATAAATATTAGAACTGCCAAACTTGGAACCTGTGACTGAAGGCCTGTGGGTTATCAGACAGTATATTAAAGTTTGAGCCTGTAGTTACCAATATCTTCATCACTGTTATAATGTGAGAAAACAGAGGCTACCGAGAATTGATAGTGTCCTGTACCTCATGATGTCATTACTTACAAAAGGGAATTAAATGGTGGAGATCTGAGAGATGCAGTGTTTTCTATAAGCATCCTTGGAAAATCACAGAGTGAACATCAGTGATGCATGACCAAAGGACAATCAGATCAGCTCAACTACTTACCCAGATGCTCAAAGAAGAACAAAAATCTGAGCCATTCTGTAGGCAGTCATATGGTTCCTGTTCTTTCTGATCGTGCTACCACAGTCATTTTGAATAGTAATAGTAGGCTCATTTATCCTAGAAGTACTGTGAATCTTTTTATCAGACGGTTTTATTACCAGGCACTTTACATGTAAAGGGCAAAATTTTGGAGTTTATTTTTGGTATGGAGAAGGCATAGCATAGTGTCGAAGCCAGGTGGCATGGATTTGAATTCCGACTCTGGCAGAGATTCCTTTTGTTATTTGGTACAAGTTACTGAACTCTGAAGTTCTGGTCTTAACATTTGTAAAATAAGAGTATTTTCTTCAGTGGGCTGCTATGGAATTTAAATGAGATGTTTGTAAAGCTCATCGGCATAGTGGTAAGTACTCACTAAAGGTCAGGCTTAGTAATAGTGATAATAATGCAGAGCCTGGTGTTAAAATGACATGGTGTTGGGTGGGGACACATCACTGCTGTTACTGGACGAGGCATTGTTGCAGTCTTTGGGCTCCTCTGCTCTTCTCTTTCCATAATGTCAGCCAATGGCAGGTTGCTCTGCCTTCTCATCTCTCCTGAACCATGAGGCGGCTTCTCCTGTGGAGGGTACCACTCAGCTCCTCCAGCAGGTGTTTCTTGATAGTCCACTATGAGTTTGGCACTGAGCTGTGTCTTGGCAGTAAACAGCCCCCTCCCTGAGGACTTTATGATCCATGAAGGGCAACAAACACATAAACAAGTCACTTCACTGTGATATGATAAGAGCCCAAGATCAAAGCAAACATAACTAAGATAAAAGCTCATCCATGGGTCCGGAATTGGATTTAAACAAATGTAAAGGGTTTGCTGGCTGCGCTGCACTGTGTAGCATAGTATATTTGAACAGCCTTAATCCTAGATTATTAATGTTAGAGTCACCAGGTGATCTTGTTGATCATAAAGATGCTTTATGTGAGCTGTAGAAGAGAAAAGAGTTTTGGTGCTCTGGATATCAGATGCCCGAGGAACTAGAAAACAGGGCTGAGGTGATGAGGAAAACTTGTGGCGACCTTGTGTATAAAATCAGGAAGTGGGGATCAGAGAGGTTTTATTCAAGTTAGGCAGATTTTGTAACTGGGGACCCTGTAGAAGACATCACTTCAGCTTTGGAGAATGAGGCACGAATAAATATCAGCCATTCTTAGCATAAAATAAAAAGACTGAAAGATCAATAACAGAGCCCTGTTCATTTGGCTAGTATTTAAGTCACTAAATCTGTTAGTGGAAATTAAGAATAAGCTGTAAATATGATGGGAAATATTTTATTGGGAGAAGCACTCCCAGCTTCGAGGTATATTAGAAAAAACAAGGGCTAGGAATGGATTTGGATTCATATGCTGGCTCTTCCATTTCATGGGTATCTGAGTCTGTTTTCTTACCTGTAACATGGGCATGATAGTAGCATTCATAGCATCCTGGTAGGAATTAAAATCTCTTTTTAGTGCAGGTCTGTTGCTTAATTCTATAGTTCTGTCTCTTGAAACAATATGATTACTGGAGAAGAATAGCTATCTCCAACAATTTTTTAAATGTTCTAATTCAACTTGGACATATAGACATTACAATATAGCCCACAAAACAAGATTCTGAAGTTAAAAGCAACTGCAAAATAAGTATATGTATTATTTAAAAAGAATCAAGGTCACATGTATTCAGTATTCTAAATTCTGCTGCTGCCTTGATTGTGTGTAGGTAGAGGGAGCGGGAAGGGGTTGGTGCAACTACAACAGAATTTCTCATTGGTTAGAGAAGCCACAGAGAAACCTCTTAAATGATACCCTTATCCAGTTCTGATGGCAGGTCGACATCACTTCTGCTTCAAGACTCGTTGGCTTTGAGATGATTTCAGTGTATTCTTTGTAATGGTGGTCTCTGGACATTTCCAGAGATGTTGCATGCGAGCGGGTTGACGTTGACCCATTTGTCATCCTTACCTATTGAATGTCATGAAAACACGTGACCTAGTGATCATTTTTGTTCTTTGTTGCCTTCTCTGCTCTTTTCAGTGTGAGAACCATGCAGGTCTCTGCTGCTGTAGTGGGTGATGAACTTTACATTAAAAAAAAAAACAAAAACAAAGAAACTTTCGATTGTCACCATTCCTAAGTGTCTGAGCTGCAGCCCTTGGGGACAGATATTTCAAAGAAGACACACACATTGCAAGGTCTTGAAATGGCTTACCAGTTTGATGAAGCCAAGGCACAGTGACTGTTTGTTTTGCTGAATTTTATGGCCATTCCTTTTGTGTTTACGTTGCTTTTCTAAAATACTTAAGTCTTCATTAACTGAAATTGTGGGTTTAATTGACTCATCAGCCTAGAACAGTGGTTGGCAAACTGCAGCTCGAGAGCCACATGTGGCTCTTTGGCCCCTTGAGTTTTTAGCAAAGGCCAGCTTCGGAGTACCCTAATTAAGTTAATAACAATGTACCTACCTATATAGTTTAAGTTTAAAAAATTTGGCTCTCAAAAGAAATTTCAATCATTGTACTGTTGATATTGGCTCTGTTGACTAATGAGTTTGCCGACCATTGGCCTAGAATATTGGATTTGGGAGCCTTGGAACCTATTCTTAGGTCTTCCATTGACTTAGAGCAGTGGTCGGCAAACTCATTAGTCAACAGAGCCAAATATCAACAGTACAACGATTGAAGTTTCTTTTGAGAGCCAAATTTTTTAAACTTGAACTTCTAAGGCCACTTCTTCAAAATAGACTCGCCCAGGCCGTGGTATTTTGTGGAAGAGCCACACTCAAGGGGCCAAAGAGCCGCATCTAGCTCGCCAGCCGCAGTTTGCTGACCATGGACTTAGAGTTACTTTAGGCACTAGCTTGATCTTTGTACTTTTAGCCATATACATATATAATTTTCCCCTGTGCTAGAGAAGAATGTATTATATGACAGAGTTAATAGAATTATCTCTAGAGAAGAATGTATCTCCAGAAGGCATTCAGGGGATGACATCCCTGAGGCTGGGCCCTAGGCTGGGAAAACTGCCTGGGGCTGATCTGGCTGCCAGCAGGGGCTGGAGACCAGGACTTGGGGTCAGACTCCAGAGGCTCAAATCAGAGCACTCCTGCTGGATGACTTCTGGAAGTTACATAATCTGTGTGAGCTTCAGTTCCCTGCCTGTAAACGAAGTCATGCCTATTTCAGAGGGTTGTTCGGAGGAAAATGAAATAACAATGCATGCAGACATTCAACACGGAGGCTGGATGTCACATGCTGTAGGTTTTATAAGAGTCCCTCTTTTCTCTCTCAGTTCTAGATACATTGAGAAGGAAGAAAAAAGAATTGGCAGATTGTGGTGCAATCTTGCCTTTATTATTATTGCTTTTGTTCTGGATTTAATCAGCTTTATTATTGGGGAAAAAGGGAAATATAGCTTAGTCTGAGTACCAGATAGGCTTACCAAAACAACCCCAGAACCCAGAATTAGGCAGAATCAACCAGCCACAGTCCTAGTGGATCTAGGAAGGCTTAATATGTGGGTTTTTTTTTTGTTGTTTTTTTTTGGTGCAGGTTGGCTCCCAAAAAGGAAAGAGAGAGGAGCTAAGGTAGGGTCTGGAAATCAGAATTTTAGATATTTTTTTTTAGATTGATTTTAGAGAGAGAGGAAGGGAGAGTGAGAGATAGAAACATCAATGATGAGAGAGAATCATCCATCAACTGCCTCTTGCATGCCCCCTACTAGGGATTGTGCCCACAACCTGGGCATGTGCCCTGACCAGGAATTGAACCATGACCTCCGGTTCATGTGTTGATGCTCAACCACTGAACCACACTGGGTGGGCTGGACATCAGAATTTTAAGAAAGCTTCTCCACTTCCAATGCACATCCAGGTGAGGGCCACCACTGTAGGCATGTTAGCTGTTTTGCATGGCCTCTACACCTTTGCATATGCCTAGATTGAGCATCCTTGCCTTCATCACTTGGGGAAAGAAATTATGCTAACTTTCCAATCTTGAACTTGGGTATGTACTCCTCTGTGAAATCTTCTTTTCTCCTCACTTTCTTCCTACACTAGGAGTTGTCCAATCCCTCCTGAGTGCAACTATTCTAGCATAGACTCAGCTATTTCCCAAAACTTACTGTGTTGAAATTGACAACTAGGCTGTGAACACTGTTTATAAAAGTCTATACACATATGTATATTAGTCAATGTTTAAAAAAAGATCTGAAAGTATACCCACCAAATTATCGGGGGTCTTCACTTTGGAGAGAGGGATTAGGGTAGAAGACTACGTGCTCAGTTAACTTCTACATTGCTTTAATTTTTAAGCAAGTCTGGATTATAACAGTAACAAAAATAATCTAAGAGAGGAAACGTATTGCATTGTGTTATTTTGCTCTGTGATTCCTCCTGAGGTGACTGCCACATGTCATCTCAGTCATTATCCTAATTTTAAACAGTGTTCTGTCCTCTCTTATCCCTTCCTCTCCTACTATTCTTTTATTCTTCTTTCCTAAATCCACCTATGGCCATAGGCATTATTAGATGACAGGGAAGGCACAATATTTACTTGCCTCAATCTCTGACTTGTCTTGGTGCTGTAAGTAGGAACAGGTATCATCTTTTCTGAAGAACTCTTTATGGAGCCATTATAAATTTGAACATATAACAGCAAGAGAGACTTTGTTTTTCTGCTCTAACTCTATGTATCTTTTCTTATCTAGGTAAACAACGGAATTCACGTTTTGAAGGATGGGTAAAGACTTCCGTTATTATTTCCAGCACCCCTGGTCTCGCCTGATTGTGGCTTACTTGGTGATCTTCTTCAACTTCTTAATATTTGCGGAGGACCCAGTTTCTCATAGCCAAACAGAAGCCAATGTTATTGTTGTTGGAAACTGTTTTTCATTTGTAACAAATAAATACCCCAGAGGAGTTAGCTGGAGGCTCCTGAAGGTGCTACTATGGCTACTCGCCATTCTCATAGGACTAATAGCTGGCAAATTTCTGTTCCACCAGCGTTTGTTTGGTAAGTACCCATGAGCTATAATGCTGTAATTATTCATTTTCTATTCTCCAAAATAGAGCTTTGTTATTTCTAAATGCAAATTTTAAGATGCATTTCAGATTGCCCCCTAGCCTTACCAGTAATTTGGTATACACTGTTGTAGCTAGGTTCTTCAAGTACTCTCTGTTTAATGGTTTATTTTGTTTGCTATGGCCTGAGGGAAATTATCATGAAGTACCAGACTTCATTTTAAAAAATGGCTTTAGAGAAAAAAATAAATGAATGTTTGTGTAATCTTGTTTAGGAATAGATGAAAATAACCCTTTTCCCCATAAACAGTACTTAAGTATGATGTTGTAAATAAATAAAAATTGGTTTTAGGATGCTTATTTTGAGCTTATTCAACTACAGAACAGTATATTAGTAAGAAATCTCTTGGTACTAAGCAACAGAAAAAGAGACTAAATTAGTTCAAGATAAAAAGATAATTTACTGTAAGGATTTTGGGATGTTTCACAGAGACGAGGGATAGGATTTACTTTGATAATTGGGATAAATGGAACCAGGGGCTTGAATTCTGTCAGGGTGTTCTTTGTCTTGACTCCTCTATCAGTCCGCTTTATTCTCTCCATTCACACTGACGATCATTTTACATCCACACAGAAAGACTGGCTTGACTCTCTTGATCCCAAGTTTAAACATTCAGGGAAGCAGCTCACGTTGACCAGTTTGGGTATTGTTTCCACCTCTGGCCTAATTCATTTTGGCCAGAGGGTGGGCGATATTTATCCCACAAATATTCATTGATCACTTATTACATGCCAGGCACTATTCCAGATAATGAATCAAAAAGGTAAGATATCTGCCCACATAAAAATGTACATCCTACAGGAGAAAGTCACTAAGCAAGTAAATTTCTAACATGTACCATAAAGGGGTGGTAGGTGCTATGGGCAGTAAAGTTTTAAAATGCTGCTTGGTCACTTCGGAAGAGAACTTGGTAATAGAGCTTTGAATTTAGCACTTATAAGATCATAGGTGACTTATTGTGGGTGTTTTCAGTCTAGCAGTTTGGTTAGAAACAGATGGCAATGATTTAAATAATGAATGAACAAACTATGTACATACATATATATTCACACGTAATATTACATATTATCTTCCTTTCAATCACTGCTTTCTCCTCAAACTATTGCCATATTGTTCTATTACATAAATATATAAAATATACATATTGTCTATTTATTATATATGTACACAGTTTTAAGGAGTTTGATGAGGAAATGAAAGAAAGAAATGGGAAGTAGCTAAAAATGGAAGGACTGTCCTAACCAGTTTGGCTCAGTGGATAGAGTGTCAGCCTGTGAACTGAAGGGTCCCAGGTTCGATTCTGGTCAAGGGCATATGCCCTGGTTGCAGGCCAATCCCCAGTGGGGGGCATGCAGGAGGTAGCCAATCAATGATTGTCTCTCATAGATGTTTCTATCTTTCTCTCCCTCTCCCTTCCTCTCTGAAATCAATAAAAGTATATTTTAAAAAAATGGAAGGACCAATGGTAGATTTTTTCATTGTTGTTGTTAGTGATTTTATTTGAGGAGTGAGATTGATGGATCTGCTTGTTGTTGTAGGGGATGGAGCTAGACTGAAGTGCAGGTGAGGATATAGAAGGAAGATAGCATCTCTGAAGGTTTCTTTGGCTTGTGACTTAAGACACAGCTAGAAATAGTGGCCTTAAGAGGCCAGGAAGAGAGATTCCTGTTCCTCAGAAATAGTCATAAATGAAGTGAAAGCTGGTACTCTAATGGGTATGTTTGAAGTGGAGGAGTAGAGAGGGTGAATGTGCTGTCATCTGGTGATTTCTACTTCACTATGAAGAAGGAAGAGCTAAAGATAGAGATGGAAAGGGTTGAATGACACCAGTCTGAAGTGTTGAGCAGTGTTCTCTATGAGAGCTCTGTCACCTGGAACAGAAGTTGAGAGTGATTCATCTGGGTGGGGACTGTTCTGGCTTGTGGTATTGGAAACAAAGGATGGAACATAAATGGAGGGTTCTAATAAAAGAGTTATTGATTTGATTGATAGGGGTTCTGGCTGGATATGGGAAAGAGGTGGAAAAGATGATGGTCTGGGAGGAGTGGGCAAGAGCCTGAAGATTTGGATGAAATTGAACAGGTAAGATGAAAGTAGGAAAAGGGAAAGAACTGATGGGTGTGGTTAAATTTCATGTTCTAACCGAATTACAGCTATTCGTTGTGGGGATTTCCAACTAGGGAATCTTTAGAGAGTGGGTGCTAGAGTGGAGAGAGAGGTCATTGATACAGAGGATATCTAGGAACTGGGTGTTGGGCCATCCACCAAACATTGAACAAGCATGGTATCCTGAGTAGTAATCATATGGATAGATGAGGTTAAAAATGGGGGGCGGGGGAGGAGGCGATGGGTCAGCAAAAATGGGTGGAGGGTGCTGGGCAGACAAACAATAGATATCCATTACAAGCAATGACTGGATATGTTTGTAACCCATTCAGGAAATTTGCTCAGTGTAGAAAGTTAAGGTGAACTTAGACCAAAGCTTTCTGCCTATATTAAGGATTAATTGAGAATCATATTGTGAAGGTTATGGTATTACTAATAAGGGCAGATCATTTGGTTTTGTAATTGCTACATTTTGTTAAGTTATCCCATTGCAAAGTCTTACCTCCTATACAAAAATCACATTTTAGTCATAACTTACTTTATAATTCTCCTGTTGGTATAAATAATTCACTCTAGATTTCAAGTGGTATATTGAGTACAGATTATTTTAAAATAGTGTAAAGGTGTATCTTTTTTATTTATTTTTGCTTACTATAGGGAAGATTGTATTATACAGTCAGCTTTATCACTTGTATTTGGAAGTATGGCAATTTCTTTTAAAAATATATTTTTATTGATTTCAGAGAGGAAGGGAGAGGGAGAAAGAAACATCAACGATGAGAAGAATCATCTATCAGTTGCCTCTTGCATGCACCCTACGGGGGATTGAGCCCACAACCCATGCATGTGCCCTGATTGGGAATTGAACTGTGACCTCCTGGTTCATAGGTTGACACTCAGCCATCAGAGCCACACCGGCTAGGCAACAATATGGCAGTTTCCTTCTATTTTTTTCTTACTAAAAATCTATAAAAGCCGAAACCTGTTTGGCTCAGTGGATAGAGCGTCAGCCTTCGGACTGAAAGGTCCCAGCTTCGATTCTGGTCAAGGTCATGTACCTTGGTTGTGGGCACATCCCCAGTCGGGGGTGTGCGGGAGGCAACTGATTGATGTTTCTCTCTCATCGATGTTTCTAACTCTCTATCTCTCTCCCTTCCTCTCTGTAAAAAATCAATAAAATATGTTTAAAAAAATCTATAAAATTATATGGGGTATTAGAGAAGGGATGATAACCTTTTGCAAATTTTGATGATAAGTAGATAACTGGACTCCTGATTGAATTTTCTAATAAACTTGAAACTCGTCTACTCCTGTTATCTCCCTTCATCTTCCTTTATGGCCATTCTTTCTTCCTTTACTCACAAACAGTCATATGCTTCTAAGAATTCTCTCCTTCATAATTCATTCTGGATTTTGCTACTGAAGTAATTTTTCTACATGGCTAAATGTCTCCTGTCACTTACAGAATAAAGTCTTAACTCATTTGATTGATATTCAAAGCTTATTATGATCTACTCCTGCTTGACTTCAAAGCTGATCTCTTGACATTCTACACTATGCAGAATTATTTGCTGATTCTCCAACCTGTGGGAAAGGAGCTAGATTGAAGTGTAGACAAAGATATAGAAGAAAGACAGCATCTCTGAAGGTTTCTTTGGTCTGTGACTTAGGACACAGGTAGAAGTAGTGACCTTGGAAAGGACAAGAGGAGAGACCCCAGTTGCTCAGAAATAGCCTTGCATGCTTCTTGCCTTTCTTTGCATGTGTGCTGTCCCATACCCATCATGTTCATCCTCTCCTTGTTAAATTGGTGAATTTCTCTTTTCCCTTCACATCCAAGTTCAAGCATTATGCCCTCTGGGATGCTCTCTTTAACTTCCTTCTGTCTGTTGTCATCCCCCTGGCTTCCACTTTTGTCCACATGCACCAAAGAAAGTACACCAAGTACATCAGGGTACTCTGGAACTGGCAGCCATGCAACGTTGTGGAAAAGAATCCAAAATTTAATGCGAGCATACTCGTTGTTCTTGTTGGCTTGGAATGTGACAAATGTTTTCTCCTTTGTTCTCAAATCATTAGCACTTACACACAATTCATTTTTTTAAAAGCCATATTTAAACCTTTAACCATTTGTTCACATAAGCTTGTGCTAGTTGATAGTGATGATGGGGTATGTATGTTTAGAGGAGGGGATTGTTAATTGCAAGCACAGACATTTTTGTTAGTAGAAATTGGAATGGTTTACAAAATAAACAATCATTTTTTGAGATCAGTTAAACAGTTTTTTTTGTCATTCTCTTATGAAATGCCAAATAAAAATATTAAATAGAATGCCACTACCCCTTTCATGTAATTAACTTGTGAGTCTTTTCTTATTTATTTTATGATGGAAAGTCTCTTCTTAAAAGACTCCAAAAGGACAACACAATATCGCCAATTTTAAGCAGGCATTCGCTCTCTTCATTAGGAGGCAGCCAATCAACGACTCTCTCTGATCATTGATATTTCTCTTTTTCTCTCTTTCCCTCTCCCTTCCTTTCTGCAATCAATAAAATTATATTTAAAAAATGAGGAAGAACAAATGTTCTGTAAGAACATAATTTAATCCAGTTCATTGGTTATAACTTTTATCTTTTAATGTGACATAAATATTACAATGTTGTGGCTATTTTAGTGAACAACATGAAACTCTCTCATGGTCTGTAATTTGTAGGAGGAATTGTACCAAATAAAAATAGTGACTCTTGCAAATTGGAAATTACATGTTATCAGAGACAGAAATGATTAAGTGCATTTTAAATTTTCTCTCTTTCCCCTTCACTTTATGATTGGGATAATACAAGAGAGTTAGTTTTCCTGCATATTAGCACTAAACTTTTATGATTTCAGACTGGTCACAAATCCTAAATTTCATAAATGTTGAAAATAATTTAGGACCATATGTGCCAGGACTGACCAGCAGACCCTGAGCAATGGATGAATGGATTACTCTGACATATGTTTCTGTGAAAAAGAGGGCTAAGGGGCTGCTTGGCTATAGGGACCAAACAGCCTGGTTCACCTGCCTCCTTAGGCTTTTATTGTAACAACAGCTTGAACTAAAATTAACTATTAGACACTATCAGCAGGGTAAGCATCCTTGAGAAGACACATACATCTGTAATGTCCTTTAAGTAAGGATGTTTTGAAGTCTAAATATAAAGATTCCAGTAAAACACCCGGGGACTCAGACTTGTTTGGAAAAGTCAAGGCAGGGGCTGCCATCTTCAGCAAGGTCCCCCAAGAGGCGCCCCCGGCCTTTTGGAGAATCCTCCTTACAGATTTTCCAACCAAGTCCCATGCTTTCTCACATCTCGCCCCTTTTTTGTTTTGCTGGCTGCAGAAGATAGAGGGAGGCGGTGAACTTTCTGCTTTGGAATATTGGGGTCCGCAAAGCGCGTTTACTGCTTGAGTTCTGGTTTTGTAGACTATCAGAAAAAAAAAGAGAATTATAATGACAGCAATGCTTAGTCTAAGAAGACAGGGTGCTTATAAGCATTAAATCTTGCCTTCTAGCAAGGTGTAGGGGACAGGATTATAAAGGGGAAGGGGCTAGGGTGAGGAATGTAGCTGTGTGCAGGCCTGGGTCAGTAGACAATAGCTATTGTCAGGCGATGAGATTTTGTTGATGAGATGATGCTTTGACTCCTGGTGGGTTGGTCTGACCATGCTTATCGGTTCTGCTTGCTGGATTCACAGCTGAGTTACCTCCTCAATTACTTCACACAGGCCTTGAAAAGAAAACTTTAAGAAAAACTTAACCCCCTATTCACATATAAGTATATGTATTCTAACATCCTACCTAATAATAGACAAATATGCAAATTGACCGTATCTTCGCTATGCCCGCGATTGGCCAGGAGGCGCGGGGGGCGGGACTCAGGGTGGCCGGGGTGGCCGATTGGGCCGGTGGGATGCTGAGCTTGCGTCGCCAGTGGCGGCTCAAGCTCAGCGTCTGCGCCATGGCTGTGCTGCAGCACAGAAGGGGCCTCTGGGGCAGCGAGCTCACGTCCCACCGTGGACCATCAAAAGCGGGGGAGCTGGGTGCCTGTCTGCTCAGGCAACAGGCCTTTCAGAAGCCTCCGCCACGCTGGAGGCTTCTGAAAGGCCTGGTGCACCAGCAATCAAAAGCAAAAGCTTGGGAGCTGGGTGCTTGTCCGCTCAGGCACCAGGCCTTTCAGAAGCCTTCGCCGTGCTGGAGGCTTCTGAAAGGCCTGGCGCACCAGCGGACAGGCACCCAGCTCCCCTGCGATCGAAAGAGAAAGCGTGTAGGGGACCCTACACGTGCATGATTCAATCATGCACTGGGCCTCTAGTTTAAAATAATATGATTACTTTTCAGATTAATTCAGGTGCTTTATCTATCAGATTTATTATTCAGTACTAGAGGCCTGGTGCATGAAATTCATGCATTGCGGGGGGAGGGTGTCCCTCAGCCCAGCCTGCACCCTCTCCAATCTGGGACCCCTCGGGGGATGTCCGACTTACAGACTTTCCAAACAAGTCCTGTGCTTCTCCACACATATGTGAAATCAGAATTGATGTATATTAGAAAAATGTCTTTAGATTTAATATTGAATCTTGTTGAGTATTATATTAAGATTAATAAAAATTAGATTCCATTGGAATGTCAGTTTTATTTTTCCAATGCTTCTCTTTTACATTCGTTTGGTAGATTCCGTTAAAAAGGAAAAAAGCCTGTGTTCAAGTAATGCATCCTAGCCTTTGGAGAATTATGCATTACAGATATCCATGACTAGAGAAATACAAAATTATTGTGCTGATGATAAGACTTTTTTACAAAAGGGGAATTTAATTTCTTTGAGTTTATTCAAGAAATAATTCTTCAAAAATATATTTTTATTGATTTCAGAAAGGAGGAAGGGTGAGGGAGAGATAGAAACATCAATGATGAGAGAGAATCATTGATTAGCTGC
This sequence comes from Eptesicus fuscus, assembly GCF_027574615.1. NCBI lineage: Eukaryota > Metazoa > Chordata > Mammalia > Chiroptera > Vespertilionidae > Eptesicus > Eptesicus fuscus. The sequence goes on along the minus strand of NC_072479.1, from coordinate 64,222,030 downwards.
CTCTAGCATGCCCCACACTGGGGATCAAGCCTGCAACTCAGGCATGTGCCCTGACCAGGAATCGAACCATGACCTCCTCATTCATAGGGTGATGCTCAACCACTGAGCCATGCTGGCTGGGTAAGAAATAATTTTTATTCTAAAAAGGAATTGAAATGACTTACAACTACACGTATGCTTGATACAATAGTAATAGAAAATGAGGACCACAGAAAAGAAGGAAAACCAAATATATTTTGATTTCATGAGTTTTGTTATCATAATGGTTTTGAGCTTCCTTGGAGCCCGGACCAAAAAAAAAAAGATAACTGTGATATATTACATAGCTTTGAATATCAGAAATGATGAAAATTACAAATTTCACAGGGAAAGTTTTCTTAGCACTAAATTCTGGGATTTCCTTGCCCTAAATTTTGGTAAAGAATTTTTTTTTTCCTTTGCTTTATATGGGAGGAACTGAATGGTGGAGTGGGAAATGCAGAAATGGACTTCATACTGTTGTATCTTAATGCAGACATTCACAATATTTAGAATATGGTTTTTGAGCATAAAAACAGTTCTAGTTTGTAGTCCATGAAAATTCTACAAAGGGCAAAGGGATCAAGGTGTAAGTAATGCTTTCTAATTGAATAACTTTACCCAAGGATGAATCTTAGAATATTAAGATTGATACAAATATTTCTCCAACAAACTGCGTCTGCTATTTGTCCCCCTTTCCTTTTTTATTTTTTTCTAACATGAGCAGAGTGTCTCTATTAATTGCCTTTAAAAAAAATTTTTTTTTTTTAACATGGATGGAGGAAAGACCAACTCAGATTGAGTTGACAGGTATAGCATTTGATAATGATTCTGAACCTCTTAATATTGCATAGTGTTTTTCCAAAAACACATACATATGTGTATATAATTATTTATAAAATAATGTATGGTTCCCTAGCCATACCATTAGCCTCGGGGGGTGGGGGGGTGGCGGGCAGGGATTATGTTGTATTGCTTATCATTTAATCCTCAGTGACTAAAACAATGCCAAGAACATAGTAGTATTTGATACATTTGAATGAAGAAACATTAATGTTCCTTTGTTTTTTTTCATGTGGACTTTGCCAATGTTGCCTTTTTATTGTAAGCTACAGAAGGGTATTCATTGTTCATTCATAAACTATGACATGGTCTCTGCTCTTAAGGAATTTAAAATCTGGTTAAAAAGACAAGATACATATATATGAAAAATTACTATGATAATACAAGGAAGTACATAGCAAATGAATAGTACAGAGTGTGAGAGCTGTGGGAATTTAAGAAGAGAGGTCATGGTGGGCCAGGAAGGCAAAAGAAAACTTTGCTGCCAGCGTGGGATGAGTCGGAAGCATGAGTGAGATTAAAATAGATGTAATGCAAATAATTTTACAGATTTCAGGTCATGGGGTGGAGGGCGTGAGCAAAAGAGATGAGAACAATTTAGCTCTTTTTGGAGTGAGGAAAAACTGAGGTCATGCTTATTTTGACTGGAGTGAAAGGTTTGTGTTAGAACAGAGCAGGAGGTGCAGTAGAAAGGTGGGCTGGCTGTACATTCTTTGGTCTTTCGATGCCAGTCCCATACTTTATCTCTTCCATTGTGGTATTTGAATCAAGGAAAGTATTTGGACAAGATGGAGGAGGAGGAGGAGATTAATCTTGAAGCAGAATCTGGTGGGAGTTGGTGGGGAAGAGGTTAGGGGAGTAGAAAGGAAGTAGGCAATTATTTTTGGAGCCTCTTGCAGTCATTCAGCCTTGAGATTGTTCAGGTCAGTTTGAAATGTGGGTGGATGGTGGGCAGCAGGTTGGGGATATATGGAACCTGTGAATCTTCAACAACTGATGGGATATGAGGAGTTGAGAGTAAGGGTGAAATTGCTGGGAACTAGGAAGATTGGGCTGGGCGACTATAGGGGTGATTATCTTATTAAGAAAAAAGACAAAGTCATTAGGAGAATGCAGTTAGAGAGGATAATGAGTTCAGGAAATGATGGGTTTAGGTAATGAGAATGTAGGCAACGGCCCATTTACCTTGAATGATCCTCAGAAAAGCACTGTGTGGGTTTACTGAATTTAATCCAGGCCCGCCATTTCTTACTCAAACCTTGAGACCAGATGTATTTCAGAATTCAGTGCATGTGTTTACATTTAGTAGCTCACCCTACGGAGTTGAGAAAATACTCCATCATCAAACTCATTAATATATCTGTAGCTGAATATATACATATTCACATCAAGTGACATAAATAAAGCCTATAAGCAGCCTCAAATCTGCGCAGGTTAGGTTTTGCTGCCAAATGAATTCATGTTTGGCCAGGTGTTGCCAACAGATCAGTTAAAAGATCAGAGTCTTTTGGATTTCAGAATTACAGAAACTGGATAACGGGCCCAGGCTTGACTATAAGCAATATTTCATATATATCTTTGGTTCCCCCAAGATACCAGCTGCATAGAAATCATGATTCTTTATTTAGAAGCATGTCATTAAAAAAAAAAAAAAAAAAAGAATGGTTTGACTGATAACCTGGCATCTATGAAATATACATGTTAAAAGTGTATTTTTGTTATGTTTATATTATGCAAAATATTAAGGAGTATGCTATTTTCTGTGTACTTATGTCTTCTAGTTTTAAACAGAAAGTTGTGAATAAAACATTCTCAATACATCCAGACATTTGAGAAGACAAATTCTCAGATTTTTTTTCTTTTGTTTTATTTTAACAAAAGGCTCTTTTCCATAAAATACCAGAAATTCACTCAACAATGTTTTGTCATTTAATGAATTTAATAAAGCTAAATGCTGGTTTGTTTTATATTGTCTTACTAGTAGCTTACACCTAGTTTGAAATTTTTTTCTTTGTGTTTGAGCTGCACATATGATTTTATCAATTCAAAATAGGAAACATTCCAGAAAGTGTGGGCAAAATAGTCCTGGTGATATAGGAACATCCAAAACACAAAGAAATAACTTTAATCATAATTTAGGAAGAAAAACCATTTAATACAATGATCTGAGTATGATCTGACGTCTTTTGTGTTAATTTGAGATATAAGTAGCTGAGTAATATAAAATAATCTTCAAGTTTATCCTGATAGTTGATAGTAAATTTAAACAAATGTATATTTATTACTACTTAGAGTGATTGTCAACAATTATTTTAAGATTATACAATCAAGGTGATAAGGACTTCATTTTGGAGGAATTACTTGAAGAAATGCTATACATGTAGCCAAATGTTACTTAGAATACCTGTAGTTTTAAATCCTCTCAAAATACAGTATTTGATACTCATGATAGCCATTATTTAAATGTTCATCGCCATCTTCATTCTCAACCAGTGTATACTAAGTGCCAGAATCTTTGTTTTTCTTGAGATTTGAATTGTCAACCCAGACTTGATTTTTGTTGAATAAAATCATTTTAGAATCAGAAGTGACAGTAGCATTCAAGTTAGAGAAAGATGTTATTCCAATGCTTGGAGTGCCCTTTAACATAGAGGAGATAAGCAAAGTTATTGATATGAGAGGTTAGGAAAGGTAAGTTGGGAAATGATTGATATTTAGCATTAAACTGATCCCCGAGGAATACCCCTCTTCCAGGGAAATTTGATGTCTAAGAGCTTTTGAAGTTGATAGCCCTTTAAAAACCCTCATCCTGTAACTTTTTTTTTTTCTGCAAAAAGCTTTATTGTTTCATTTTGTCCAATGCATGGGAGAGGGCTTCAGGGTGGTTAAAAGAATGGTTAGTAGTTTTGGGAAGAGGCTCAGGTAAAAGCCAGAAACCACACGGGATGCAGAGGGGCCCCTCAAAGGCCTCTGGGCTCCAAAGGCTCCTAGTCGTGCTTGAGGGTGAACCTTTCAAAGAGATACTTGCCCAGCTCAGCCTGGGGGCTGGCCAGCCTGCGGAGGTGAGTCAGGTGTCACCCATCTTCTTTATGAGTTTCACCTCCTCATCCAGGAAGTGGTTCTCCAGGAAGCTACAGAGATGAGGGTGTGTGCAGAGATGAGGGTAGAACCCAGGGCCTGTAGCTCCAAAATGGCCTGGTTCAGGCTCCTCTCCAAAGCCAGGGCGGCTTACATGGCCCTGAGTTTTGACCGATTCATCTTGGGAGGCTTCAGCTTTCTGGAAGAGAATGCAGCTACGGCGCTGGTTTTGCAACTTTAGGAGATGCTCAGCGCCCTTGCGCTTCTCCGCCAACTCTCCGAAGACGTGGCCCACGCCATCAAGAGCCACACGGATGGTTGAAATAGAAGCCCAGAGAGAGGTAGATGCAGGAGGCCGGCAGATGCAGGTTGGCCAGGCAGTTGACCGCAGCCTCCACCTCGGTAGAATAATTCTGGTGAATTTGGGAGCTCATGGTTGTTCAGCAATAAGGAGTTAAGGTACAAAAACAAAACAAAACAAAACAAAAACCCAGTGTGTTGGCTGGTCCTGGAGGTGGTTCTGAGGTGGTGACTGGATAAGACACAGGAGGGTGGCCGGAGGCTGGAAGAAGGGGCGTCCCTGGGTCTGTTCCCTCCAAACACTGTTGAAGCACGAGACAGATCCAGGACTGCCGAGGGCACTGCCTCATCCTATAACTTTAATGTTCTTCTCTCTCAGAGAGCAGGAAAGGAAGGGGAGGCTGGAAATCCCCAGGTATGCCGTCACTTCCTCCCACACCTGCTGAGTAGGTGCCCGATGAGGTGCAGCAGTGTGTCACCCAGCCATTGGCACTGAAGGGCAGCCAGCTGCAGCGTTCAGTGCGGAAGGATCCCCGGGTGCTCTAGTTCCAGCAGAACGGAGGATGCAAACAGTCAAAGGATACCTCAAGGCCTTACTGACACCAACTCAGGGGAGAGCATTGTAATTAAGCAATAATTAACCAGGTACATTTCTAGCTACTTTTTACTGTACTTGATAGAGATCCGTCATTCAGGGGCCAAGGCGCCCCTTCCTTACCAGGTCCAATCATTGCCTCCACTCCTCTTCTCATTTCCCACCTATGGAAGGAAATGGTAGAAATTTCTTATGAAAGTGGAATTGTAGCTGGCCTACCCACACAAGAGTAGCCACTTCACTAATGGGTGCAAGGTAACTAGCCAGTGTGGAACTTGACAGCTGGTTCAACAATACGGACTACAATTAGAAGTGAAGGGTGCTTGATTGCTTAATTCTTTAATACCACATTGCTCATACTCCATTTGTTTGTTGTTCAGGTAATAAATAGTCCTGGGGAAAGAGGAGTGTGGTTTGAGAGGACACTGACAAATAAAAGTTTTCCCTGGTTTTCTTTTCTTTCATTAATTTTTATGACTAGAATCAGTTCTTAAAGATGTTCTCATTGGGTTAAAGTATGATGCTGCTTGGGAGGTGTGATGAACAAGCGAGGATGTGAGCAGTTGGCATCGTTGGGTGATGTAAGTCCACAGGGTAAGTGCTGGTCACTGGGGGAACATAGGAGAGTGTTCTGATCTGGAAGCTGTGCAGGGTTCTGGAGCGAAGGGGGAACAAAGGGCATTAGAAGTGAACCTAGGGGGCTTCACAGGGGTCAGGCTGGAATAAGGGGTGCATGGCCTCTCCAAAGACAAACTGTAATTGCGTTCTAGTGGTGGCTTTGCAGCTGTGTATTGATTTTGAGTATTGACGGTGGTCGAAGCAGCTCTGTTGGTTTTGATTTGCATTTTTGTCACGGCCATGGCCCAGACTTACTGCTGATGGGTAAACAGAAATGTCCAGGGTTGATGCGCTTGGCTCCAAGGTCACAACAGTAGCCAGCAGTAAAATTGGAACAGAAACAGAAACCTCCTGATTCCCAGACAGGTGCCTTTTCAGGCATCCCAGATGGTGAGCTGGCAGCCGGCGAGCCTGTGGGCCTCAGGGCTGGGTTGTGCTAGGCCACTCCCTACAGCTCGCTCCACTTTGCCGGTGTTCAGGGACCTTTTCTGGCACCACCCTCTGCCTGACCAGACCTGTCTTTTGGGTAAGAAAAGGCATTTAGTTGACCTGGCAAGAAGTTGCACGGTTCCAGGACAGAGCCTGTCATTGCTGCTGACCCAGAAGGTCTCCACACAATGCTTCTGCCCTGCAGCCATCAGCAACCTCACATTCTGTGCTGGGCTTCACTTCTCTCTTTTCAAGAGGAATGTGATTACACATCAAGATTTCCCTGGGCTGGTCCATGCTTGTTATAATACTGCGTGTCCCTGAGGACATGCCCATTGACATGGATAGATCAACTAAGAGAAGACAAGCTGGTACACACATAAACCCAAGAAGGGTGAGCTTGAACTTATCTCTCAGCAGCCCAGGGAAGCTAATGTTCATATTATAAATTTTTAACCTTTTGCACTCGGATGTCGAGTGTGACTCGACACGGTTAGCATCGGTAGTAGGAATCGAGAAAAAAGCAAGCGCGTGCAAAGGGTTAAACTTCATATTTTTCTGCGGTCTCAACGTCCCCTCAAACAGGCTGTGAGCACCCTTCCCTGGTGACCAGGTTTACTAGTAACAGGTTTTCCCTTCTTATTTCCCCTCCCCCTGCCAATCTGTGACCCAGTGACATTCAAACACACCAATGAAACCTCCCTGTACCTGTCCCTGGTGTCCTCCTGATCCCCAATAAAGATACTTGCCTATGGGTCCTTAACTCTTGGCTCCCCACTTGCCTTGTTGAGCCTGCTTCCTTACCCCATCATGCCTCCTACCCACAATGTGGCCCCCTCCAGGCAAGCAGTGACTTGGACTCTCTAGGAATGAATGGTGTTTTCCTCCTCTGTCCCCTCTTGTGGCCACACTTGACTGACCATCTCATGAAAGAATATAGAGCAAAGATTCTTGTTCTTCCCAATTTATTTCTACTTGAACTGTCCCCTTTTTCAGCATCATCACTGACAAGCTTATCAAGTACCTATCAATTGCAAAGAACAGTTCTAGGTGCCATGAGACTGTCTTTCAGGAGTTTGCAGTGAGCTAAGGAGATTAGACACAGACGTATGAAAATACAGCTCTAATATAACTGCATTGCCAGCATATGATAATTGCCATCTAAGAGGGATGGACAGTCCATTTTGAAGGTGGCAAGAAGTCATCTCCAACAGAAGTGGCCAAATAAGGTAGAAGTAGGAGTTCACAGCAACTATAGCATCTCAGAGCTTCCTTGTTCCATTTTCAGTCAGTCTCTGAGCATCCTACCTAATAATAGACAAATATGCAAATTGACCGTACCTTCGCTATGCCCATGATTGGCCAGGAGGCACGGGGGGGGGCGGGACTCAGTGTGGCCGGGGTAGCTGATTGGGACAGCAGGACGCTGAGCAGCAGCATGAGCTCAGCGTCTGTGCCATGGCTGTGCTGCAGCACAGAAGGGGCCTCTGGGGCAGCGAGCTGACGTCCCGCCACACGGACCATCAAAAGCGGGGGAGCTGAGTGCCTGTCCGCTCAGGCAGCAGGCCTTTCAGAAGCCTCCGCCACGCCAGAGGCTTCTGAAAGGCCTGGTGCACCAGCGGACAGGGACCCAGCTCCCCACGATCAAAAGCAAAAGCGTGGGAGCTGGGTGCCTGTCCACTCAGGCACCAGGCCTTTCAGAAGCCTCCGCCACACCAGAGGCTTCTGAAAGGCCTGGTGCACCAGCGATCGAAAGGAAAGCGTGGGAGCTGGGTGCCTGTTTACTCAGGCACCAGGCCTTTCAGAAGCCTCCGGTGCCTGGTGCACCAGCGGACAGGCACCCAGCTCCCCGTGATCGAAAGGGAAAGCATGTAGGGGACCCTACATGTGCATGATTCAATCATGCACTGGGCCTCTAGTTTCTAATAATAGCAAACACACCCTCTCCTAGGAAGTCTGTCCAACCACTGTTTCTGCAACAGTGCTTGGGTCTGGATCTGAGCTGTGCCTTGCTCTTCCAGAGGAATTCCGTGGGAGGGAGAAGGAGGGCATTGCCAGCTGGAGGAATGGCAGGCACAAAGTTGTGGGCAAGGAAAGGACAAATGGTTTTGGTGTAGAGTGTGAATGGGACAGTTTTCCTGGGTCAGCAGATTTGGGTCCAGTGGAGACAGGAAAGGGAAGTTGAAGGTAAATTGTGGAGGGAGGTGAATTTCAGTTTAGGAGCTTAAAATTCTGAAAACAATGGGGAAGCCATGGAGCACGTCCCTCCCTTTTATATTACAAAGGTCGTACAAGCTTGTTGTTAAAAGAAACCACAATATATATGAAGTCAAAGAAGAAAAGTAAACATGTTTGATCACAAGGATGATAGAATCAAAATAGGAAGGTGAATGCAGGATGACTGGCATTTGGGCAGGGTGTGCTGCAGTTGCTAGGGTCCTCCTGACCTCTGGTGAGGAAGGCTCCATTTGGAAGTGGTAGTGAGGATGGCATGGAGGGGAAGGAAGGAAGGAGGCAAGGGTGTGGAGGAAGACCTGATAGCTCAAGCATGCTGTTCTTTTTTTTTTTTTTTTATAACATCTTCACTTTAAGAACTTCTGTTCCCTGAGTCCATACCATCATTTACTAAACATAAGACATATCAATCAGTTTCTAAAATTGGAACCTTACGTTATCATTAGATCATCCTACTTTCTTTTCTGAGTTTGCTGAAAGAAATGAATGTGTTATTCTGGTTATTTGCAACACTGGAAGAGACTCTAAGAAAAAGAAGACTTACATTCGCAGATAAATCCATTAAGCTGTGAAGATATTGATGGTGCTGAATTTCTTTTTTGAAGCTTAGTGTTTACCTGAACTTGTTCACTCTTTTGGATTATGCTCATCGATTTGTCTCAATTATGCTCATCGATTTGTCTCAAGGTATTGGAGCCTTAATAACACAGCTTTAATAAATATATTTTGTTCATTCCATATATACTTATTGAGCATTTTCTAGGCTCTGGGGATGCAGCATTGAATAACACAAAGCCCCTGCCCTGATTGAACTTCCATTCTAGTAGGAAAAGGCAGGCGATAAACAAGAAGTCATCACATATTAAATCAGAGGGCTTGCGTGTTGTGGGGACTAACAAAGCTGAGCACTCCAGGGTGGAGTCTGGGACATTGCAGGAATTCCATCTCTGATAAGGAGACACTTGACAAACACCTGAAGGAGTTGAAGGAACAGCCCAAATAGCTATTTGTGCGGGGGGGTGGGGGGGTGGGGGGGGTGGGGGGGGGGGTGGGGGGGGTGGGGGTGGGGAGGAGAACTTCTCAAGAAGAGACCAGGGCGACTGTCAAAGCCCAGGCCGCCCTGTATTTTGAGTGTTTGATGAATAGCCAGAGGCCAATGGCTGGAGCATAGTGGGGTTGAAATGGGATAGCATATCACAGACATTTCATTGGAAAAAGTCCTTTACTCTTAAAGGAAAATAAAAACACAAACAAATACGTGTATATCACTTTGAGAATTTAGTGTCTAAAATAGGCATACTGTATTGGTGTTTTAGCAGAACCCTTGTGCCCTCCTTCTTAGTTTACTCTGAAATAATACAGAAAGATTTTTATTCTGGAAGTTTTATTATTCTTCTGAAATCCCCACTATGGCCACTTTATGGGGTGCCCACACCACCTCCATCCCAGCTGCTTTAAAAAATGGTGTTATTTAATGCTTTTAAAGAGTGTCTCTACTCCATGCCTGTCCCTCATCCCTGGCAGCAGAGCCAACTCTGTAATGATATTTTTAGCAGTGGAGGTAAGGAAGAGGGTCCCCAAGGAGCAGTCGTGGGGCCGTCCTCATTGTTTTTAAAGTTCTGCCTCTCAGATCCTTTCATAGAGTAAGAATAGACTTTTTGTCCACATGAAGTGGGAAGGCTGTAGAGATGGGGGTTCATGGCCCTTCCCATTTTTCCCCATTATACCCCCAGCCACAAGTCTGTTGGTTTAGCTAACTGAAAAATGACCCTATCCATTTATTTCTAGGTTGCTGTCCTGCTTCTGTTTAGAGCCTAAACAGATTACTGGACTCAATCCCTTCCACTGAATTTTGTAAACACAAGAGGTTAACAATCTGTGTTTAAATAGGGACAGAGAATTTACTTAACAGAATTTACTCTAATTCTAGATGGCAGATCAAATTGAATATGAAAGAAGAATATTTTTACTCTTTTTCAGAAAACCACCAGCAGTGGGTGGCGGAAGATCTTCAGTGAGAAAAATCTAGATATTTCAGACTTAGAAATTCAGGAAAGGTTAATAAAAGAGATGCTATGCATTCATTCAAGAGGTATTTCTAGAATGCCTGTTATATTGGAGGCCTAGTTCTAGGAACTGGGTATAATAAAAACAACAAAACACTTAAGGTTATTTTTTCTCATATGTTGTACACTCTGGTGGGGGAAATATAAATAATTGTGGTCATTAATGCAATTCATTATAGTTTTCTGTCTCATCCATTTCTGGAACATGGTAGGATTGTACTTCTGGTCTTGTGATGCGTTCTGGCTGGTTAGATGTGAGTGGGGTGACATGCGGTACTTCTAAGCTAGAGCATTGATTGCACATGCAAGACCCTCCAGCTTTCCCCCCTCACTTCCTCAGCAATCAGCAGTGCTCCACAAGTTGCTGCTCTGTTAGCCTGAGTCCCAGAATGAAGGCAGTGTGGAATAGAGTCCTTAGGGGACCCTAATGGACATGTAGTTTGACAAAAGAATAAACCTTGGTTGTTTAAACACATTGAGGTTTTGGAATTGTTTGTTATTGTGACATAACCTAGCCTAACCTGACTGATACAGGATTTCAAAAATAAACACAATTCAAAAAAGAGATGATTTCAGGTAATGATGTATTCTATAAAGGAAGTCAGGATCTGGGACGCTAAATGCCTGGGGTGGTCACACTCTAAATAGGGTAGTTGGATTAGCTCCCCTTGTGGAGGTTAGATTGGAACTAAGACCCGAATGATGAGAAGGAACTAGCCAAGTGAAAATCTGGAAATAGTGCACTGCAAATTGAAGGAACAGCAAATGAAAACATCCACGAGTGGCAAATATTTGGTACACTTGAGGAACATCAAGGATGTTTGTGGGACCTGAGGAGGGAGGAGGGAGAGGAAGAAGAGGTCGGTAAGAGTGAGTGATGTAGGATGTGGTAGATCAAAGTAAGGAAATTTTATTTCATTTTCAGACTGAGCTATGTTAGGGTTTTGAAGAGAGGAATGTCATGATCTTATTTAGGCTTTTACAGTGACTTTTTGGGTTGCTCTGAAGAGAATGAAGGCAGGAAGACTAACTTCTAACTGGTTATTAGGAAATTTCTGTGTTAGTTTAAGGAAGGAGCATGGTGATTTGACTCAGGATGGTAACAGTGGAGATGGATAGAAGTGGGTGGAATTAGAATGCATTTTGGAGATTGATCCCACAGGATAGGATGTTGAATTGGATGTGGGCAACAAATTTAAGATTTGGGGATGAAAAATCAAGCTTCTATTTTGGACACATTGAGTTTGAAATGCCTATCTGTATACTCATGCTTGTTCAATACAAATTCTGTATGTATGAGAATCCAGTTCTAGTAATATACAGTAACTTGTATCAGAGTAATCTTCCTATAGATAAAAATTATAACCACTTACCACCTCTTCCCCCTAAAAAAGACAACTATTTTAAGGCATTGAACCAAAGGATGGTGGAAACAAGAGGAGATACAACCTTGATTAAAGAGAGCCATACTGGTGAGATCCATGTGCATATAGTTTTAACCCTGAAGGTACTCCCAAGTGCAGTAGCATGGGGGCAGCTCTAACTCCAGTAGAGAGCCACAGTTCGCCTCATTTGTGGGCTCAGAAACTAGAATTCAGGGATGGCACAGCAGTTGGAAAGTAATGAGGGAAATCCTGAAAAGGGCCAACCCTCGATAGACACAGTTTAACAAAACTGACATAAGGAGAAATAATCTGAATAGCTATGTATCTACTCAAGAAATTGAATTCTTTATTAAAAAGCTGTCCATAGAGAAATGTCCTGGCTTAAATGGTTTCATTTCTGGTGGTCTTGAGGACTTGGTGTTATCCCCTAAGGAAAAAGGGGAGTCGGGACTCATTTATGTTTAATTTATTTAATACTTATGTAGTACTTATTATGTTTTTGGCTCTATTCTAAGCACTTTACAAATAACTTATTTGTCAGACATGTATATGTTGGTATGGAGGACATGGAGAGATGAAGGACAATTTCAGGAATGATCATTTTCTATAACATATACAATAGAACTGAATATTTCCGGCTGTTTTCCGTCCACTGGTGACAGAAACTTGTGAGAAAACTGGGACATGCTTTCAAATGTGTACTCTGTTGGTATGAACAATTAGTCAGTGTCTTACTCTTACGTTATCTCCGAGTGCAGAATAGGATGCAGTTTACAGTTGGTAAAGCCTAGACTATGAGGCCCAGTTGGACTGTTTTCTGTTCCCTGTCCTTGCTCATTCTTTTCTGCCTTTCTCACTCAGATTGTCTGTTCTCTTGCATTTCTACATGTCATATCTTACATTTTCTTCAAAATTTATTTCAAACCTTACCCTATGATTTATTGTGGTATAAACTCTCATTATCTTACATTTTGCAGGGTTTAATAAACCTTATTTTTTTGTTCTTTTATTCTTTTTATTGAATTTATTGGGGTGACACTGGTTAACAACATTTACAGGTTTCAGGTGCGTAATTCTACAACACATCATCTGTACACTGTCTTGTGTGATCACCACCCCAAGTCAAGTCTCCACCCATCACCATTTATCCCCCCTGTCCCCTCCCGTGAGTGACGAATGAATGAAGGCAGGTGTCTATTATGTTAGATGAGGCAAAGAAGCAGCCTCCTTTGTGCAGCTTCATCCTCATTGGTATCATGGTTTTGCAGCTGGAAATTAACTGAATAAAATGTCTATCTAGTTTGGCTGTCTGCACAACAGTGACTAGTGTTTAGTACAATTATGTAAGCTATGACAAAACAATTTTGCAATACTTAAGAATGAATTGACTTGTTATTATTGATTTGATTTGATAACTGATGTAAGTCAGCAAGAAGTTAATGTTTCATAAAAGATTAATTAGATACTGTTATTTAAGCACTTATGAGGAGTCTTTTTTCTTGTGTTTTAGAGCACAGTAGTAGGCCCTATTGGGTCTTCAGTAATTCATTCAGGTATTATTCTGATAGAAAAAAAGGCCCCAAACACATTAGTTGATGAGCTTTGTGGGTCCTATCTTAATTTCTTTCTTTCTTCATAAACATACTTGTTAATTATTAAATATGTAATCTTAAATGATAATTGCTCAAAGGTGAGTGATGTAAATGAGTGTGGTAATCTCTGCTCTTCCTTGGGGTGAGTTGTGACTAAGGCATTTCAAAGCTCCCTATCTTCAGAACCACCTGCTACCTCAGGCTCATCATTTTCCATTTTTGGCTTATATCCTGTAGTAATAATCAAACACTGGCTTGGAAACAGCATTGGCACAGACCGTCATTATAAGCACAAATACTATTCTAAAAATAAATGAAAAGAAAATTGTCTGCCTCTAACCATAGAAGACCTATGACTAAGACATTGCTTCTGTTTGGCCGCTGTGGATGGAACTCAGTGACACAGCAGGTAGTAAGAAGTAGGAAAATTCTTTTTTTGAAGATACTTTCTTTTAGGCATCTTATTTGCTAACTTTTAGTTGAGAATTCCAAAATAATTTCCATGACAGAGCTTTTGTGTGTGTTTTAATGTTACCAGAGAATTAGCTTATTCAAGAATGGAAATCAGGAGTCATTTCATGACATATTGTGTTAGAAGAGGTTGAGCATGATTTGTTGATAATCCCCCAGTTATAAAGGTAATTTTGAATTTTTTCGTCTTCCAGTGAAGACATTTAGGATACTAATGTGTTTCCCTACTCTACCATCAAGTAGTATGTCTTGCTTCATGGCGCAAAGAAATTGTGTCATGAAATAAAATTTAGCCAGTTTTTAAATGCTTAATACCCTTAATAGCATTATACAATTTACACAATATCCACAGATTATAGCCTACTTTTCTTCCTTTGATTCTTGTGTCATGAAATAAAATTTAGCCAGTTTTAAAGTTCTCAATAGCCTTAATAGGTATTATGCAATTTCTCTAATATCCACAGATTTATAGCCTACTTTTCTTCTTTAGATTTTTTTTTTTTTTTGCCAAAAGAGAAAGAAAAGAAATGATGATACAGATGAGGTGTTTTACTGCATTTTTATAAAATATATTGAAATAGATTACAAAATCAGAGTCTAAAATGTAGGAGCAATAGTCAAAATGACGTAGGAAGCCCAGTAGAGAATTGCATCACAGATGCCATGGGAAACAAAATTTTAAGAAGTGAGTGCTCAATGGAGCTGAATGCTTTAAGAGAGACAGAAAGATGTTGCAAAGAGTCATTAAATGTGGTGATAGTTATAACAGAGACAGTAGTTTGTGATAAAAACTGCTTCCATTTTATCCTGTTTGTGAATGACAATACTTTATGAATTTAAATTCTCAGTGTTATCCCGCAGCTTAAAAATGGAATAAAATCTTATTTTTCTTCTTTTTAATAAGCCTTATGGAGAAGCAGGCACATTTAACAAGTGCTCTGTAGCATAGGGATTAATTTAAAAATCAGTCATTTGTTTGAGATTCTACTTTAATCAAAACCTTTTAGTATATGAGAGTATATTTAGATTTTACAAGTATATCTGAAATTCCATTAACTCAAATATATCATATAAAGGAATCAAACACATCCAACACATTCAGATGTTCACAGCTCTAATGTAGTTCTTATTTAACAATTATTTTTAACGCCAAATGTAATGAAAATATTGAATCTACTATTGTTTTTGCTTGCCAGGAATATTAGCCAAAATTGGAGGCTTATGCTGAGGCAGGAAAACATTTTGTTAATTTTATGTCATTTAAAAAATAAAAGAAATTTGCTCTCTTTCATTTTACTCTTTTGAAGGTTTCTTTCTCTCCTTACTGTTCCTACCTATTTTTACTGTATCCTTTTTTCCAGTTAGTTTTTCTTTTCCTTTTATTGCCATTCTGAGAATTTGTTTCTTGTCTTTTGCCACATCAGTACTTAAGTTTTTTATATTTTATTTTTGTTTCTTGCATTCTTTTTATTCTACCTTAAAGTTATTTGCATATACTGTTTTCTGTTTCATTTCTTGTTATTCTCCCAACCATCTCTTTTACTCATTTATCATTACAGCCAGTGAGTTATAACTGTTTTTTTCCTTTCCTCCTTTTATTTATTTATTTATTTATTTATTTATTTATTTATTTATTATTATTTTTATTGTTTGAAGTATTACAAATAGTAGTACATATGTCTTCTTCCCCCCCCTTGACTCTCCCCAGCCTCCCCTACCCCCCAGCATATGCCTTCACCTGCCCCCCCCCAGTGTCTTATATCCATTGGTTATGTTTATATGCATGCATACAAGTCCTTCTATTGATCTCTTACAGCACCCCCCCAATCTCCCCTGTCTTCCTGCTGTAGTTTGACAGTGATTCTTTACCTCTTATAACTGTTTTTGATATAGCTAGTTTACTATTAATCTGAGCTTAAAAATCCATCTATCTTTTTTACTCACTCTTCTCTAGTCTTCTGTTTTGACTTCCTTCTTTTAATTTCTCTATTTTGTTCTTGTTTTCCTATCATAGCTTTTCCCACCTTGGTATTTTTCTCTTTGGACTAGTAAACATGAACTTTCTTAATAACATTATAGGAGGGAATGAAAATGGGGAAGACAAGAGAACATTCTGCTTTTCCATCACATTAAATGGGAAAAAATTATGAAACTTTGTTCTCTTCAAGGGTCAGAGGTCAAAAAGATATAAACCATATAAAAAGAAAGTATATTATAAAGCCTATGAAAATAGATGTAGACCAATTGAATCCTGAAAGATAGCCTCCTCTAGTCTGTCTGTTTTCCTCAATCTTTGCTTTCTCTTTTTGTTTTGAATCTACTTAGGTTCTTGGATAGTTGATCCTGCATTCTTAGTGTTCTTTTTAACTTGACTTGTTTTTCAGTTTAAGTGCTTTGTCAGTACTTGGCACACAAGAAATGCTCTGTATATAGCAGTTGAGTTAATTTGAGCTTCTATCTAATGTGCTGGCTTCTTTACCATTTACAGGCTCTCAAACCACTCATTTCTGAAAGGGTAATGGTGATATCAATTTGGAGCCTGGGGATGGAGGGAAGTCAGGGTGACCAAAATCCCCCTGGGGATGCAAGTGGGAATTACGTTTTTTCACTAGTAAGTAACATTGATATTTGATAAGTTTTTTCTTCTAGTTTCTTAAGTAATAGGAGATCCCCAAGGGAACTGAACTGGTTAAACAAACTGTATTAATTCTGCTCTGTAAAGAACAAGCTAGCCTCAACCATTTGATAGATATAAGTTGCCTCAAAGTATTTTATAAATGATTTAAAAAAGTGAAATGCAAATAGTTTCTTTGCAGCATTAAAGAAATTAAAGGAAAAAATTAACATAAAAAAAAAAACCCAGGACAAGGGATGGAAAAGTATGGTGGGGATGTGTGTGTGCTTTTATATGTGTGTGTATGTGTATACTAATATGTATGCATGTATGCATGCATGGATGCATGTGGTATGTATCTCTCTGTATATTATATGTGTGTGTATATATATGTGGTTATAGATATGTACATATATGGTATGTATGTATGCATGCATTGCTGTGTATATATGTGTGCATGCATGCATGTGGTACATATCTCTCTGTGTATGTCTGTATATGGTGTATGTATATGTGGTGTGTGTATATATATATGTATGTGGTTTATGTGTGTATGCACGTGTGTATGTGTCTCTGAGTGTATGTGTGTATGCATGCATGTATGCATATAAAAGGATTCAGAGTCTGGTAGGGCAAGAAGACCAGCAGGAAGGTCTGAGCCTGGGCTGTACTGGGAGCTGGCTGTGTGTTTCAGGATATACAGAAGCTGCATGTCTATTATTTACAGTCCTGGGGACTCAGAATCCTAGGCCAGTGGTTGGCAAACTGCGGCTCGTGAGCCACAGGTTGAGAACTGCTAGCAGGGTTGCCTAAGATCATCGGAAAACACAGATATTTTCATTACAATTCATTAACAGTAGCAAAATGACAGTTATGAAGTAGCAACGAAAATAATTTTATGGTTGGGGGTTACCACCACATGAGGAACTGTATTAAAGAGTTGCGGCATTAGAAAGGTTGAGAACCACTGGACTCTAGCTGCTTAATATTCACAGAATCTAATTTGGGACAGTGCCTAGAACAAAAATATGTTAGGCTGCTTTATTTATTTTTGAAAGGAAGAGTGGAAAATTATCACACCATTACTGGGTTCGGCTAACAATTAGCAAGGGGAATAAATCGGAGGCCGTTTGTCTTTATGCCCCACTCTTCTCCGCTTCCCAGTATATATTACTTATTTTTTCAGAATGATATGGGCCCACAAATCCCAGTCTACCACACAGCTGGAAACCCCTGCAGTTACTCTCATTTGGTAAGCTCAATATAGAATAATTTGGGCAGCTTAAACTTTTAGACTCTTCAAACTTAAATGCCTTGTTGGTGTAGTTTTGATTGATTTTATTCCTATGAATATAATAATAATCATTATTTTATATTTCCTCTCCATCTCCAAGATGGCCTCTGGGGGTATGGTAGAAAGGTGTGCCTTTTTTTTTTTTTTTTTAAATATGTTTTATTGATTTTTTACAGAGAGGAAGGGAGAGGGATAGAGAGTTAGAAACATCGATGAGTGAGAAACATCGATTGGCTGCCTCCTGCACACCCCCTACTGGGGATATACCCACAACCAAGGTACATGTCCTTGACCAGAATCGAACCTGGGACCCTTGAGTCCACAGGCCTATGCTCTATCCACTGAGCCAAACCAGTTAGGGCAAAGTGTGCCTTTTATGACTGGCATAGTGTTCAATACATTGTCCTGTCTCCATGGCTTTGCCCTTTTATTTGGATTATTGTTTGTCTTGCTGGCATTTTGGTAAAGATATAATTCAAGATTTGGTTTCTCTTAGACTGTTCAGGTGTGGCAGTATTCCTGGCTGATTTGGCTGTCAGAGGCTCGGACAGATTTATCTGTTGGTTCCTACCCACACTGTCCCGCCTCTTCTGTGCCATGGCTGGCCTCAGCCTAGCATTGCACTCTCAACTCAGTTTCCCTTGGTGGTGTTCTGTCATCTCTAGGATCATTTAGGAACTTAGGCTGACCTTCAAGATGTGGTTTTCAAGGGCACCCAGCACATTAATATCTAGTAGCCAGATGAAAGACAAAAGGATGGAGAAGGCCATACTTGTTTCTCGCCACCTCTGCCTGGAAGTAGCATACATTGGTTCTGCTTATATTCTATTGGTGAGAATATTGGAATCTTTTAAAATTGAAGTGTAATTGACATACAGCATTATGTTAGTTTCAGGTGTGTAAAAAAATAACTCTACACCTGTAGACACTGAAAAGTGATCACCACAGTAAGTCTAGCCACCATCCATCAACATAAAAAGTTACAAAACTTTTTTTCTTATGAGTTTTTCAGATTTATTTTCTTAGAACTTAATTTATTTTATATCTGGAAGTTTGTATTCTTGATCCCTGTCACTCATTTCACTCATCCTCTAACCTCCCTCCCCTCTGGCAACCATTAGTCTGTTCTCTGTATTTGTGAGTTTGATTTGTTTTGTTTGTTTGTTTAAAAAATTTTTTTAAATATACATGAAACCATACAGTATTTGTTTTTCTCTGACTTATTTCACTTAGCACAATCCCCTCAAGGTCCATCCATGTATATGTGGGTGTTGCAAATGGCAAGATTCAATCTTTTCTTATGGGGCAAGGCATGAGTAGTAGTCCATTGTATGTATGCACCACATCTTCTTTACACATTCATCCACTGACGGACATTGAAGTTGGTTCCATATCTTGGCTATTGTAAATAATGTTGCAGTGAACATAGGGGTGCACGTATCTTTTCAAATTAGTGATTTCATTTTCTTTGAATAAATACAGACGTAGAATTGCTGAATTATATGGTAGTTTTATTAATTTTTTGAGGATCCTCTATACTGTCTTCCATGGTGGCTGCACCAGCCTTCATTCCCACCAACATAATACACACTCAGTTTTAGTGTGTGCTTAGTGTTCCAGAGATGTGTCTAACATAAATAGTTTTCCTGAATTTTTGGATGTTCCCTGTTTTCCTCTTTTATAAAAAGGTTCAAATATCCGTGTACACACATTTAAAAAAAACTATGCTCATTTGCATAATTGTTTCTTTAGGAATAATTCCTAGAATTGGATTTTCCAGTCAGAGAACATGCAAGTTTTTGACTTGCTATTTATTGCCAATTTGTGTTAAGAACTTTGTTTTTTAACTTGAAGAAATATCCATTTAAGCAAAAACAGCCGTAATCTTTCACTCAGGATTAATCAGGAGAATCTATCCAATAGAAATAAAAGGTGTGTTTTTAAAAATGTATGTGTAATTACTTATGGGGCTTTATTTGGGGTTCCAAACCTAATTCCAATGTGTTTGTAAGGGAGGTTTTCCCACACAAGAAATTCCCCAGACACCAGCAGGGTGTCCTACTATTTAACTCAGTTCTGGTACTCCCTACCCAGATATAGCATCAGATTCTGCAGGTTAAGGGGTCAAACTGCACCCCTGCTTCCTTCAGAAGCCAGTTGCAAACTCAGGCTTCTGATCCTCTGGCTATAGCTCATAAAGTCTCACACACCTAGAGCAGCTCACACAATTCAGAAAAACATTTTACTTATTAGACGACTGGTTTATTTGAAAAGGATACAACTCAGGAACCACCAGACTGAAGAGATGCATGGGCAAGGCGTGGGGAAAGGATATACCACTCTCTTAGCACCTACATTCACGCACCAACCTGTAAGCTCTCAGAACCCAGTCCTTTTGAATTTGTATAGAGGCTTCATTACATAGTCATGATCCACTAAATCACTAGTCATTTGTGACGGAACTCAACCTTCAGAAGTGGGGTGTGAGGAAGGTGAGACTGAAAGTTCCAACCCTTTCATCACTTGGTTGGCTCCTCTGGCAACCATCCTCCATCCTTAGGTGGGGTTCAGAAGTTCCCTCATTAACATAGTGAGGGTTTATTATAAATCACAATATCAGAGGCTGGTAGCAGCAAATAACTGAAATCAATGTGAAGGCCCCAAAATAATAAAAAGGTTAAGTAAAATATAGTCCATCCATGCTACGTATTATGTAGCCATTAAGAATATTTTTAACCTGACCTGGCCAATGTGGCTAAGGGATTGGAGCATCAGCCCATGCACTGAGGGGTTGCGGGTTTGACCCCCTGTCCTGGTCGGGGTGCATGGAAGGCAGCCAGTCAAGGTGTCTCTCACACATCGATGTTTCTCTCTCTCTCTTCCTCTCCTTCCCTCCCTCCCTCCCACTCTTTCTTAAAAAAACAAATGGGAAAAGTATCCTCAGGTGAGGATTAACAAAAACAAACAAAACAAAACAAAACAAAACAAAACAAAAAGGATATCTTTAGCCCTGGCCTGGTAAATAGCTCAGTTGGTAAGAACATTATTCCCATACAACAAGGTTGTAGGTTCAATTCCAGGTCAGGGTACATACAAGAATCAACTAATGAATGCATGGGTAAGTGGAACAACACAATATTGATGTTTCTTTCTCTCTCTTCCTTTCTCTCTCTCTAAAATCAATCAAAACAAAAAAATGTATATTGTTACTTATTGATCCAAGATGATGTCCATGATGCTAAGTGAGAAGTACAAATTGCAGAGTAAAGTGATGATTCTTTTATTGTAAAACCAAAAAGCGACACACACACACACACACACACACACACACACACACACACATCACACTATATGTTTGTGTATATTTTATTTGTTTGACCACAAAGTTGTGAAAGGACATACTCAGGTTTTTGAAACTATCTCCTAAGCAGTGTGTGTTGATACATCTTTGTATTGTTTCACATGCTATAATAGAGAAATTTTACTTTTGAAATAAAAAAAGATAATAAATAACAAAAATGAAGGAAAAAAAATCACAGCCCTAGCAAACTGCTTCAACTTTTCTGAAAACTGCTTTCTAAACTAGAGAGCTTCCTGCAGTCCCCAGAGGAATTCCAAGGCTTGAACAGTGTGCCCTGAAGTCAGGATGACTTTTATAGTTAATAGCATGGGTTTTTGTTTATGTTTTTGTTTTACACAAGGCAGGAGCTAAACTATTGGGATTCCTCCAGTTACTGATGTTCTCAGAGGATTGATGTTCTCAGAGGTAATCATTTTCAGAAAGGCTGCTGAAAATGTAGTCAGCTCACATCCTGACCTGGTTCATGTCAAACAACTGATTTTTCAGGAGAGGAAATAGAAGATGAAATAGCAAGAATGTATCAATCCAGGAAATTATTTTCAGAAATAATCTATAATTTCCAATAGAGAAGAGGAAGGGACAAATTTTGTACTAGCTAAAAATATAGAATGGAAAAAATAGGATACAGCTAACTGTGTACTTTTGGTAGCTCACTAGATAGATGTATGGAGATTTTGATTGAAATTTTGCCTTTTCAACGGAGAGCAGTAAGTATTAAAAGGAAACATTTCAAAGCCTGGTAGAAAATTTAAAGCTTGATGGTACTATATAAAAATCGCTTTAGAATGAGAAATGTTAGTTATTTAGGAAACTAAAGTAAGACAAGTAATTTAGAATGGGCACAGCTGGAAAGCTACTGAATATTCTATTGAGATCTTCTCCTGGGACTTCCCCTAAAATCTCTACCCTTAAAACCCTTAGGGTAGAGGACCCAGCCCACTATTCCTCCCAGGAACATGCCTTGCTTTTCCCTTCCCTTTTCTTCTTTTTCCAATCCCTAATCCCCACCCAGCCCCAGGCATGTTACCATTAGCTTCCTCACTTACAAGCTCCCAAGACCCTTCTTTTACCTCTATAACTTGTTTTCTAAGCCCATTTCTTCTAGAAATTACCTCTTCTACCTCTTTGATTTACCAAAAAAATGTTCTCTTAAAATAAAATAAGTACTTTATTTAGAAAAGTAAAAATGGTTATTGGTCATGGCTAAGATCTTGCAATTGAAAGCTCCTGAACAGGGATGGTGACACAGTGACTTAAACATAGTAGGCAATCTATACTAATAAAAGCCTAGGTGGCATCTCGTTCTCCTGTCATCACAAGATGGCTGCCCCCATGTCATCACAAGATGGCCACCACAAGATGGCCACCTCAAGATGGCCAGCAGGGAAGGGCAGTTGTGGGAGGGCAGTTGTGGGCGATCAGGCTAGCAGGGGAGGGCAGTTGGGGGCGACCAGGCCTGCAGGGGAGGGCAGTTGGGGGGGACCAGGCCTGCAGGGGAGCGCAGTTGGGGGCGACCAGGCCTGCAGGGGAGGGCAGTTGGAGGCGAGATTAGGCTTGCAGGGGAGGGGAGTTGGGGGCAATCGGCCCAGCAGGGGAGGGCAGTTGGGGATGATTGGGCTGGCAGGGGAGCAGTTAGGCATCAATCAGGCTGGCAGGGGAGTGGTTAGGGGCTGATCAGGCTGGCAGCAGAAGCAGTTAGGGGCAATCAGGCAGGCAGGCAGGCAGGCAAGCAGTTAGGAGCCAGCAGTCCTGGATTATGAGAGGGATGTCTGACTAAACCGGCAGTCAGACATCCCCCAAAGGGTCCCAGATTGGAGAGGGTGCAGGCTGGGCTGAGGGACACCCCCGCCCCCCAGTGCATGAATTTTGTGCACCGGGCCTCTAGTCTATTTATAAATGTGTACCAATGATATTTTGAAAATATTGAAAAGAATTCCTAGGAAGCTGTGCTTACACTTGATTAGCCAAAAACCAAAATCTATTTGAGTTAAATTATAAATGCTAATCAGAATTGCTAATTATACATACTGGCTTGTGAATAAGTTTGTCAAACATTACCACATCAGGTATTTGAACACTCTATAATGTTAATATTACTTTAATATTTTAGATGCACATAGTTTTATCCAGAGCATATGCTGAAATTATTCTCAGAATTTAAACATTACTATAATTTCAATGTGTCATAAGAAGTTATAACAGGTTAATGAATAGGCAGATTTGATTTATTTTTTCAAAAATTATAAGCAGCCAAAACCGGGTTGGCTCAGTGGATAGAGCATCGGTCTGTGGACTGAGAGGTCCCAGGTTCGATTCCGGTCAAGGGCATGTACATTGGTTGCGGGCACATCCCCAGTAGGGGGTGTGCAGGAGGCAGTTGGTCGATGTTTCTCTCTCATCGATGTTTCTAGCTCTCTATCCCTCTTCCTTCCTCTCTGTAAAAAATCAATAAAATATATTAAAAAAAATTATAAGCAAAAGTAACTGAAGTGTTTTATTTGATGTCAATGAAATTGAATGCTGAAATAGAAATGAAAAATTTCTGTGGCAGTTGTTGGTGACCACCATATATTTCTGTATGTAATCTTAAATAATAAAGAGATAATATGCAAATTGACCAAACAGGTTGCTGTGAATCACACTGACCACCAGGGAGGAGACACTTAATGCAGGAGCCGCACTCACAACTGGCAAGTGCAGCGGTGGTGGCAGGAGCCTCTCCCACCTCCGCACAGTGCTAACGATGTCTGGGGAGCAGGCCTAAGCCCTCAGTCGTACATCCGAGGATTCCTGGACTGCAGACTGTGAGAGGGAGCAGGCTGGGCTGAGGGATTCCCCTTCCCCAACCCCCGAGTGCATGAATCTCATGCACTGGGCCTCTAGTTCTATATATAATTCTCTTGCTCTCTGTTGGTGAGGTCACTCTGAAGCAAACTTTTACAAGCTGTCCTGGTGCAGGTCCCAAAGCAGTAAATAAATTTTGCTATTGGGTAAGGCAAGTGTACCAGTGTGTGCAGCTAATGTGCAGAGTTGCACTTCCTGCCTCCTCCTCATCTGGGTCTGATGTGGGCTGTTGGCTTCTCCATAGAGAGCTTGGGTTCTATATCATTGTCTTGTGCCCATTTGCTATATTTTAAGGAGAGCCCTGACTCCTCTCTGCAGATTTCATCAGTGGGCATCGTATCAGTATGCACAGTTTAAAACATTCATTTATTCAAGTTTATTTTACTCAGCTAACTGTTAATTTGTTTCCTCTGCATTGGGGGTAATCTATCCCCAGGTCTTTTGGTGTTATCTTGAATAATTGAGAGCATTCTGGTACGCAGCCACATTGCTACAGAAGCTGCTGCTAAGCCTCTAAGAGGCTCCCTCACTTGAGAGAGATTGAAATTGATTCCAGCTGGCTAGAGAAAAAAATACATGAAGGCTGTAATAGACCCTTAGGAAGGAAATCTGTTTCCACCAAGACAGAAGAATGATTCATATGTAAGGAATATAAATTAACGCTTCCTTCCAGTCGTTGGAGTGTTTCTAATGTTTCAAGTAACATTATTTTATGTCTTATTTCATTAACTTTTTAATCTTTACCCAAGGATATGTTTTTATTGATTTGAAAGGGAGGGGAGAGAGAGAGAGAGAGAGAGAGAGAGAGAGAGAGAGAGAGAGGAGTGAAACATTGATCAATTGCCTCTCATACATGCCCTGACCAGGGATGAACCTGCTCTGACCAGAAATTGAACCCTCAACCTTTTGATGTATAGGACAATGCTCCAACCAACTGAGCCACCTGCCCAGGGCTTATTTCATTAACTTAAAAAAAAATCATTATTGTTGAAATTATTACAGATGTCCCTCTTTTTCCCCCCATTGTTCCCCTCCACCTGGTTCCCGCCCTGCCCCAGGCCTTCACTACCATTTGTCTGTGTCCATAGGTAATGCATGTAAGATATTTGTTTAATCTCTTCCCACTCCCTCCACCCCTCTTCCCTCTCAGAATCATCAGTCTGTTTCATTTACATGCCTCTGATTCTATTTTATCCACCAGTTTATTCTGTGCTTTAGATTTCTTATTCGTTTGTTTTGATTTTTAGATTCAATTGTTGATAGGTATGTACTTGTTGCTATTTTGTTGTTGATATTTTTTATCTTTTTCTTCTTCCTTTTCTTAAAGAATACCCTTCAACAATTTCATGTAATACTGGTTTGGTGGTGATGAACTCCTTTAGCTTTTTCTTGTCTGTGAAACTCTTTATCTGACCTTCATTTCTAAATGATAGCTTTGCTGGATAGAGTAATCTTGGTTGTAGGTCCTTGGTATTCATCACTTTGAGTATTTCTTGCCACTCCAGTCTGGCCTGTATAGTTTCTGTTGAGAAATCAGCTGACAATCGTATGGGTACTCCCTTGTAGGTAACTAACTGCTTTTCTCTTGTTGCTTTTAAGATTCTCTCTTTGTCTTTTGCCCTTGGCATTTTAATTATGATGTGTCTTGGTGTGGGCCTCTTTGGGTTCCCCTTGTTTGGGACTCTGTGCTTCTTGGACTTGTAAGTATATTTCTTTCACCAGGTAGGAGAAGTTTTCTGTCATTATTTCTTCAAATATATTTTTAATATCTTGCTCTCTTCTCTGGCACCCGCATAATGCGAATGCTGGTACACTTGAAGTTATCCCAGAGGCTCCTTACACTATCTTTATAGTTTTGGATTTCTTTTTTCTTTTTGATCTTTGGGTTGAGTGTTTTTTTTTGTTTTTTTTTTTTGCTTCCTCATATTTCAAATCATTGATTTGATTCTCAGAATCCTCTACTCCACTGTTGAATTCCTGTTTATGATTCTTTATTTCAGTCAGTGTATGCTTACTTTCTGACTGGTCCTTTTCCATTTTTTTGGAGGTTTCTAGGAGATTCTTGAGTAACCTTATAACTGTCATTTTAAACTCTATATCCAGTAGTTTGCTTTCTTCTATTTCTTTCATTTGTGACATGTTTGTTTGTCTTCGCATTTTGGCTGCTTCCCTGTGTTTGTTCCTATGTATTGGGTAGAGCTGCTGTGTCTCCTTGAGTTGGTAGAGTGGCCTTGTATAGTAGGTGTTCTATATGGCCCAGTGGCTCAGCCTTCCCAGTCATCTGAGCTGGGAGCTCTAGGTGCACCCCCTTGTGGGCTGTGAGCACAGTCTTGTTGTGGTTGAGACTTGATTGCTGTTGGTGTCACTGTGAGGAATTGACCTCCAGGCCAATTGGCTATGAGGACCAGCTGTGACTACAGTGGGAGAGTTGCTGTGCAGGAGACACCCCTATGGAGCAGGACTTGCTTTAGTGGGGCTTTCGTGCTCACTGAGTCTGCCCCTTGAGTGTGTTGCTTATGGATGTGTAGAGTTGTAACCTGGTATGGTCTGTTGGGTACACTGGCTCTTGGGTCTCCAGGGAGGTGCAAAGTCAGCCACTGAGTTTCTTTGAATATATATCCAGAGAGATCTGCAGTTTCCTCCTCTTTGTATCAGGTTTGTAAGTGCCCAGATGAGGCCCAGTTATGAAGCAAGGGAAGCTGGTGCTGGTGTCGGATCTTGGGCCTTTTATTGATCAGTTTGGGGCTCCCTGACTCAGCTGCAGCTTCTTTGAGAGAATTTTAGCTTGAGCAAGGACAGGCCATTCATATGCAAAAGCCACTGCACACAGCTTGGGTAGGTTGCAAATTGGATGAGGCAAGGTCTTAGGGAATCCCCAGGGCGGAGTCATGAGACCCGGGAGGTCCCAGCATAGGAACAGTGATCCCTTGTGAGCACCTCTGTCTGGGAGAAAGCCTCCTCCCCCCAAGTTCCTGCCCTGATGCTAGACATTCCAGTTCCTCCTCATATGTGTCTGTGTTCCCCAAAGCCTCGCCCTGGAGCTGGAGCTCAGAGGAAGCAGGACCTTATAAGTTCAGTTTGTATGCCAGCCTTTTAAGAGGAACAGCTGGGTCCCCAGCAGCCTCTGTGTCACTGAGCCCCAATCCATACTGGTTTTTACAGCCCATAGTTACAGGGACTTCTTTTCCCAGCTCGAAGACACTGGGCTGGGCATCTGGTGTGGGGCTGGGACCCCTTGCTCCTCCAGGTGGCCTCTGCAGAAAAGATCTTCCTCCCGATTAAAAAAGCAGCACACTTGGGTGCCCAACCAGCCCATTCCATGCCTCCGCACCTCCTACCAGTCTCAGTGTGCTTTCTTCTTTACTTCTCTAGTTGTAGAACTTCCATTTTAGCCAGCTTTCCAGCAGTTCTGGATGATGGTTGTTCTGTATTTTAGTTGTAATTTGATGTGGTTGTTGTCAGCGGCGAGTACAGGCCTTTACCTATGCTGCCATCTAACACGAAGCTTTAAAGGGACTCTTATTTCATTAACTTTACTGGGACACTTTCTGAACCTTAGTTCTGTCGTTTATAAAATGAAATAATAACACCTGCCCTCAATTCTACAGTTTTGTGAAGATCAAATTTACAAAAGGTTCCTATAAGTTAGGAATTTGTACAACACTCCAAGGCATTTTTGGTCTTTTTATTACTTTTCATAACTTTTTCAATTTTGTACTATTATTTGGATACCACTTATAACCAACCAAGTGAAATGGTTAGAGTACTTTTTAAAAAATTGAATTTCTCACTAACTTGAATCTTTACCCCTTTTATTTTTCCTGTACAGAAAGAAAATCAAGCCTGTCAGTTACTCATGTCAAATTGCAGTATTATCCTGTAGAATTAAGGAGGAGAGACATTGCCGAAGCTTGGGGAGCATGAGCAATTGCAGATGAATGCCAGCTCCTTCTGGGCGTGCAATGCCTAAAGAAAAAGTTATGTTGCTCTGTGTCAGTTAGTGGTGTTTGAAACTGGGTGCAGGGGTCCTTGAAGACTTGCCCGCAGACCTGGAGACTACTTTCCTTCTGCCCTTTTCCCACTGAGACAGGGCAGTGTGACCTCTTGCTGCTGCACTTTCTCAAAGTGATTGTATTTCACTTCTCTCGTAAACACGTCTTGTAAAAGAAACAAGGTTGTCTTTTAAACTTTTGTGTTCCTGCTTGACAAGAAAAATAAAACCTAGTCTCTTTTCAGGACCTTTTGGCCTAATGAGAAGTCCATCCTTTTCATTTTTATTAAGAATGCTTTTGTATCAACTTCCCATTCTTCATGGAGAAGTACAATGTATTATTATATGAAGAAAGGATTGGGATTGATAAAGAGGCCATTTATACTTTTGCTACCTGGGATTCAGAAAGTTTTAACTAGCAGAACCAGTTAAATAAGAGAATTTTAAGACCCACAATGTGGAGATACTTGTTAAATACACTTTTTAATGCTTGTTTTTTGTTTTGTTTTTAATTCTATTTGGACATGTACCTAGCTTACATGTCCTTTTGGTCTATTATAACATCCCATATATTTTATGCTTTGCTATACCAGTAATGCAGATATTAAGGTCAGGATGTATTTTAGTCTTTTAATCTGAAGTTAAGTTTGGTGCTCAGTGAAATAGGTTCGATTCTCTAGATATGCACTGTCCAAAACAGTAGCTGTTAGCCACATGTTATTGAGCTACCGAGCACTTGAAATGGAACTAGTATGATTGAGATGTGTTGGAAGTGTGAAATGCACACCAGAATGAGTACAAAGAAAATATGTAAAATATTTTAGTAATAATTTTTATGTTAATAACATCTTGTGAAATATTTTGATACGTTAGTTAAGTAAAATATATTATTAAAATTAATTTCACTTTTTCTTTAACTTTTAAATAGGATTACTGGAACATTTAAAATTGATGTGAGATTCTCATTGTGTTTCTGTTGCACAGTACTGCTCTAAATAGTCTTGATATAGACGTACTATATCTCTTTATCAAGTTACCTTACCTTACCCTTGATTTGGAGAGCAATTTAAAGAGGTCTGCATTTTATGGAAGCATTAATTTTCATGGTCTCACATCTAAAATTTCACTAGAATTACTTAAAGAGTTTGCTCATCTCTTAGAGGTTTCAGTTATAAAAAGTCGATTTGAAATTCACTTTGGATCAGCAAGTTGAGTAGTTCGGCTGTGTGCATATACTAGTAAAGGAGGATCTTTCTGGAGAGAGGGCACCGTCTTGTGGAACGTACTGAATATAGCAGTTCAGATTTCCGCCACAGATTTCAAGATCCTGGAACAGGCAAATAATTTATTTCAGATGTTGTGGGGAAAGCTCAGATTAATGATAAAGATGTTTATTTCTTTGTGGCATCTTTTTTAATGCCTGGAGCTCATCTCAATTCTGGGACTTATTTTTCTTAGTTTTACAATGCTGAGGTTGAGACAATGTAATAACATTCTGATTTGGAGTGCTTTTCAAAATGGTAAAACTCTCGTTCATATTTTTGGACTATTTTTGTCCTCCCCAAATTCCCAAATGAGGTTTTTGTATTTCATTGTTAAAAAAAAAAAAGCAGAGTTATATATTTTTGTCCTTTTTTCTGTGTAAAACCTGAGGGTGTTTACATTATTAAATCTATACAAGTATAGGTAAATGGGGAAGAAAATGTATAAACAGTAATATTAAATTTTCTTAAGAACTGGTTTTAGTTATTTCCTAGACATGCATTTTATTTATTTTATTTTTTAAGATATATTTTATTGATTTTTTTTTACAGAGAGGAAGGGAGAGGGAGAGAGAGTTAGAAACATCGATGAGAGAGAAACATCGATCAGCTGCCTCTTGCACACCCCTATTGGGGATGTGCCTGCAACCAAAGGTACATGCCCTTGACCCGGGGACCCTTCAGTCCGCAGGCTGATGCTCTATCCACTGAGCCAAACCGGCTAGGGCTAGACATGCATTTCAAAAAGAGAAACAATGTTGAAAAGGCCTGGTTCATGAATTTCTTGGTTTCTATGTTTCTTCTTTGTGTTTTATATGTACATATAAAGATGAATTATTCAAGTCATATCTCATTAACACATTTCATATTTAAAGCCTGCCCAAAATAACTGCCACATCACTGAGATTTTTACACGGAGAGCAGAATAGATTTCTTATGATTTGAATTACATTAAATGGTCCAGCAAAACAATTAAGATATGAGCCAATATCCAGCCAATTGGCCAAACGAAGTTCTCCATAGCGTTTATTGCCTTTTCAGGTTTATGTAAAACAGTTATTGTAGAATTTGTGGACCAATGTCACCCCAATAAATTCAATAAAAGAAAAAATTATTTGAATAAATATAAAAGGAAAAAGAGAAAGTAGTTGTAAGAGTGATTATAAGGAAATGGATCAATTGGATTTCCTTTTCATGTGGAGACTCTGGCAGCCCATTACTGAAATTGGGCCGTTTTTATATATATTACCTTCTTTAGGATCCAACAGTAATATTAAAAATTATTCTGATTATGAAAACCCAACACAATAATAGGACAAGATCAAAACAAAACAAACAAGGAGTCAACCAAATCTATCCCAAAGAAGGAATCATAAGAATGGTCTACTCTATTAGCAAAAGAGGTCAAAATTTACAGCAAAGAGCTGAAATAATTGTTTAAACTCATAAAAATATTATGACTGTCTATTACTTATTAATAAAATGGCTTTCATGAGTTTCTATAGAGTAATGGATTTTTAGATCACTATTTAATATTATGCAGTACTACTGTTAATTATTCATTAGATAAATAAATTATTAGCAGGATGATAAGTTCATTTAAATACACATTCCCAAAAGTCAATTTTTAAATTTATAATATTAGTTTTAGTGATAACTACTGCTCAGTTCTTTCTAGCATTTCCAGAAATCTATGCTTGCTTCACAGCCTCCAATAAAGCCATCTGTTGGTAAGAGATCTTGACCCAATGTCCTCTCTGATAGACAACCATTTTTTTTGTAGGGAAGTACTCGTTCAAAGTGGAATCTTCCGAACAGCTGTCTCAACCGTCTCCCATATATCTTGCTCCACTCCCACTGTTTTCGGTTTCCTATCCCATCCCGTTTGTGAAAGCTAGGCAGTGGGCCAAAACACACCTCATGGATTACTAGCAATCACAGTCACTTGAGAGCAGGGTGGCCACGTGGCCTCTCTTGGTATGAACAATTCAGCTTTGTGTGTGTTGGTCCTAGTCAAGGCGGGCTCTGTAAGGACACAGTTTGAGATCAAGGTACCTCATGCCCTTGTAGGCTCACTGTCAGCACGTGAGCTCTTCAAAGAGAATAGGATGAAGCTTCCCTTCTTACCATTCTTTTGTTCTTGATGGAGAGTTAAAGGCTTCACCTGTTTTTCAATGAGAGGTTGAATGCCTACAACCTGCTGTCAGTCTCCAAAGCAGGAATCAGGACTACTCTTTGGGACATGGCTAGAATTTAGTACTCCAGAGGAAGATTTCCTAGGAGAAAATGTTATTTGGTATTTTGTAAACAGTCGTTCCCTAGGGGGAGAAATGATTAATGTAGGCTAAGCATAAATAATGTACGGTTCCTCCTGCTATTTCCTGCAATGTACACAAAACTGATTAAAACCAATTATTGTAGGTTGTGGGAATAGCATCATGAAAAAATTAAGCTGTTGGAAGGCAAACTTTGGTGGCATATACAGGGACATTTACAAGAAGCCCAAAACAAATGTTCTTACAAATGTGAAACCAGAATTTGCTTAGGGTTTGGTCTGCTTCGTGACCATGCTTTTCAGCCAGAGCAGAGATGGGGGTCTCAGAACAGGGACCCCTCCCGTAGAAGAGACAAACACTCTGATGCCAGCAGCTTTAAGGTGCTGCTTCTTACTGCAAGGCCTGGAGGGCAGGAGGGGGCAGAAGTACCCTTATTTGGGATCAGATTGAGTCTTGGGTTAGCTTCAATACTCGGGAAAAGACCAATCAATGCAAAGGCCAAAGGTCATGAGAAGAGAGATTCCATGGACTGGGTATGGAAACCAAGGGGATGTGGAATGAAAGTCTGAACAGACACGTCTCCCAAGAAAACGTGGATATATGAAAAGATGCTCAACTTCACTAGCTGTTAGGGAAATGCAAATAAAAACTACAATGAGATTCTACCTCAATCTGTTAGAATGGCTATCATGAACAAGACAAATAACAATAAGAGGTTGTGGAGAAAAAGGAACCCTCTTCACTGCTGGTGGAAATGTAAGCCACTATGGAAACAGGATGGAGGCTCCTCAAAAAATTAAGACTATAGATCCCATATGATCCAGCAACCCCTCTTGTGGGTATCTACCCGAAAAATTTGAAAGCATTTATTTGCAATGATATATGCACCCCTATGTTTATTACAGCATTATTCATGATGGCCAGCACATGGAAACAACCAAAGTGCCTTTTCATAGATGATTGGATAAAGAAGATGTAGTACATAATACAATGGAATACTACTCAGCCATAAGAAAAGATGAAATCCTGCCATTTGCAACAAAATGGATGGATCTTGAGAATATCATGCTAAGTGAAATAAGTCAGAAGAAGTCAAGAACCATACGATTTCACTCATATATGAGATAGTAAACTGAAAACAACAAATGAACAAACAAGACAAACAAAAACTCATTGACACAGACAACAGTATGATGGTTACTAGAGGGGATGGGGAATGAAATAGTAAAGCGTAATGGGGCTCAAGTATGGTGATGGAAGGAGGTTTGACTTTGTGTGGTAAACACACAATGCAATATACACATTATGTATTATAGAATTGTACACTTAAAACCTACCGTATTTTCCGGCGTATAAGACGACTGGGCGTATAGAAGATTTTCCTGGGTTAAAAAGTCATCTTATACGCTGGAAAATATGGTATATTGTTTTACTAACCAATGTCACCCCAATAAATTTAATTAAAAATAAATAATTAAAAATGCCCACAAAAAATGACCAGTGTTAATATAGATATTTTAAATATAAATTAAAAATGCATTATTTGCTTGAAAAAAAGAGAGTGGATTGTACTACTGGAGGTGAGACCATTGTCTTCTTTTGCAGTGAAGGCCACATCAGGGGTTACAGATTTCTTCTCTCTGCTATACCTTGCAGTCTCTATGTATTTTTGTATACCTGATATGCCAGAGGTAGCCTCTACTGGTACAGGTCTGTGGAAGAGGAGAGGAATAAAGCAAAAGACATCCTATGGTATAATACAAAAGCCTAGATACAGGAAAGCTAAGTTCAAATATTGGTTCTGCCACGTAATAGTTGTGCAACCTTGAATAATTTACTTACTTTCTCTGAGTGTCACCAGTTTCATATCTGCAAAAGAGGCATTACACCTACCTCATAGTGTTGTTCTGAGGATTAAATAAAATATAAAACTTTCCACATTGTACCTGGCATGCCGTAAAAGCTCGATAATTGCTAAGCTACTATTATGTATTAGATTCTATATTGTATGAATAATACATTGTTGTATTTTCTTGATCAGATATGTCATTCATTGGCCATACAGCTCTTTTATAATTGCACTAGTGGCCCGGTGCACGAAATTTGTGCACATTAAAAGGG
Organism: Eptesicus fuscus; assembly: GCF_027574615.1. Classification (NCBI taxonomy): domain Eukaryota; kingdom Metazoa; phylum Chordata; class Mammalia; order Chiroptera; family Vespertilionidae; genus Eptesicus; species Eptesicus fuscus. The sequence goes on along the minus strand of NC_072479.1, from coordinate 64,188,637 downwards.
AATTAATTAGAGAAAATATTTTAATATTGCTATTTGCCCTTTATAATAGAAGTGTCAGAGATGAAAGAAAATTAGTAAAATGTATATGAAAATCTTTCTCCTGTCAGAGTCTGGGGAGCGCTGAGGGACCCAGAGTCAAGTCCCTGCCCACCTGCACCTTGAAATCGCCCGAGACCCAGACCCGGCCAGCCCCACCCCCATCAAGTCCTGCTGGGCAGGGGGCGTGGCCTCAGGTCCCCTAGTGCATGCCAGGCGGGGGCCATGGCCTGAGGTCCCCCATCAAGCCCCACCAGGTGGGAGGCACAGCCTGAGGTCCCCCATCAAGCCCTGCTGGGCTGGGAGTGCAGCCTCAGGTCCCCCACCACGGCCCAGCTCCATGCAGCCTCAGGTCCCTGCTGATCGCTCATTATGGGAACTCTGCCTCCGCTGTGGGTGCAGCCATCTTGTGATGGTGTGATGGTTAATTTGCATACCACCTCTTTATTATTTAGGATGGTATTCATTACTAGGCATTCGCATCATCAGTGCAAATGAATGGCTGTTATGAGAAAGTAACTCTAAACTCATGCCCACCAACAATGAATGGAGAGAAAGGAAGTGATATTAGTTGAGCACTTACTGTGTACTTTTGTGTACATAACCTTAGTTTATTATAACAACTTAACGAGATAGACACTGTTATCTTTTCTTTAATGATGAAGAAACAGAGGATCAAAGAGCTTAAGTTGCCCAAGCTCATGTAGATAATTAATGGTAGAACTGGAATCTTTTTGTTTAAACACAGGATTTATGCTTTTGCATTTTTTGTTTTTAATAATCCACTTTTGGGGAATATCCATAATAACTACTTTGCTGAAATTTTGAAGAAAAGCAATACATAGATTCCCATTACATTTCATTCTTACAACAATGGATGAAACTTTTACCTCCCAAGCAACCGTTGGATGTTGTGTGCTTTTAGAAGCGAGCATGATTTTGGGTGAGGCAATTCTCTTCAGAAAAGGGCCATTCTTGGAGGGGACTGAGAACTGAGGGCTGTCAGTTGGCAACCTTCCCAGCAGCTTGGGAAATAGGTTCTTCAATCTTGAAGGAGATATCTGGGAGACTTAGCCGAGCATCCATGACACCTCTATGATATGCGATTCAGAAAAAGGAGAAAAGTAACATTTAATGTAGGAATACAGACTTATTTTTAGTGTTCTGTTTTTGAAGCATTTTCAAAATAAACAGTTTGAAGCATAATATTTGGTGTTTTCCTTTCAAATGCTAACAATTCCCTTTGTAACTTTATACTAAGTTGATTATTTCCATACTTTGGTCTAGAGTCTAGGACCACTATTAAAGTAAAAGTACCTTGTCTCTCCTGGTTCAAATGAAGATCATTTGTAGTACTGCCATATATGGATTATTTTATTGTTAGTACTATTACAGAGGCATTGATTCAGTTGAGTTTAATGAGGTATTCTGTTATATATATTCTAAACATATTTTAAAATTTCATTTCCCCTTTTTTTTAAATTTGAAGTGGAAATCTCAGTAGAAAGACAGTGCTTTATTTTTTTAATTCTCTTATTGATTCCTATGGTTTCCCCAGAAAGGTAATCCTGGACATTGTCTCTTTTCTCTGAGGACTGACCTCTACACCCTTCTTACTTGATGGCAGGGGTGGGGAATGTCTTGCCCGAAGGGCATATAAGGGCTGCAGAATCATTTGGTCTGGCCTGTCAAGGCATAAGGGGTGAGTTAATTAAATGTTTGACCAAATATAGCAGACTAATTTTTAAGTTGATAATTTTGTATGGCCCTTGAATGCTGTTATAAATATCCAAATGGTCCTTGGCAGAAAAAAGATTCCCTACCCCTGCTTTCAAAGAGGTATGAGATAATCATATTTGACATCTCTCCTTTTCCTTCTTTTATATTTCAAGTTTTCTTTCTTTTTTTAAAAAACCACACATTTTTATTGATTTGAGAGAGAGAGAGAAAGGAAGATCGGAGAGAGAGAGAGAGAGAGAGAGAGAGAGAGAGAGAGAGAGAGAGAGAGAGAGAGAAACATCAATGTGAAAGAGAAATACCGATTAGTTGCCTCCTGCATGCATCCCGGCTGGGGACCAAACCAGAACCTGGGAATGTAACCTGACCAGGAATTGAACCGTCAAACTTTTGTTATATGGGACAACACTCAACCAACTGAGCAACACTGGCTAGGCCTCAAGTTTTCTTAATATGATCCCTCTTCTTTCCTTACCATGTGTTGAGTACTTGTTGAGTGCATACCATACGTTAGGTACTCTTCTAGGTGCTTGGAATGTGCCAGTGAACAAAACACACAAAGTCCCTGCCCTCACTGAGTTTAAAGGAGAACTTACATTTATATTTTTTATCCCATTTCCATTATTAAGTTCATCTCTCAATGGCTCCTTTGGGAAATACTTAGTGAAAATTTAAGCTTTCTACCTGCTTTCTAAAACTGTATTTATATCCACTTACTCTAATTGTATCATAATCAAGCTGCCCTAAAGCCACCATACTGTCTTGTTTCCTCCATTGTCCAAGAGTAGTCAATATTTGGTGTTTCATCTTCCTTAGTTCTCTTTCAATCCTTAACCTCTTGTAATCCAGGTTCTTACCTTAAATTTGGCAAAATTTCCCTTGGGAAAATACAATCATAGCTTTATCTATTTTTGCTTCCACTGCTACCATCCTACCTTTCTCTTGGACCCTTGCAATAGCCTCTTCCCTTACTGGCCACTTTGGCAATAATTACTTCAGTCTTCAAATTCACCTTAGAAGATTTTGACAAGCCCAGTGGGGTAGCTCAGTGGTTGAGCATTGACCTATGAACCAGGAGGTCATAGTTTTTGATTCCCAGTCAGGGCATATGCCACAGTTGCACGCTCAATCCCCAGTGGGGGGCGTGAGGGGAGGTATGCAGGAGGCAGACAATCAGTGATTCTTATCATTGATATTTCTATCTCTCTCTCCCTCCCCCTTCCTCTCTCTGAAATCCATAAAAACATTTAGAAAAAGATGCTGGCAAAATAATCCATGTTGGGAGGTACCCAAGACAAACCCCAGTTTTGATGATTCCCCGGGAGGACTCCCAGGCCACAGCATATATTAGTACTCAAAGGATGTACTCCCGCAAGGAGTTATGACAACATGTGTAAATTGCTGCCAACCAGGGAAGTTCTTTCGAGACTCAGTACCCAGAGATTTTATTAGAGGCTGATCACATGAGCAACATCTGCCTGGCATATACCTAAATTCCAGATTCCCAAAAGGAAAGCAGTAGTTCAGCATAAACCTATTATTTATACAGTTTAGGTTCAGCAAGACAACCTTATTAGTTACTGGAGGCCTGGTGCATGAAAATTCATGCACTGGAGGGGGGGGGTCCCTCAGCCCGGCCTGCCCCTTCTCACAGTCCGGGAGCCCTCAGGGGCGGGAGGCCACCTGGTGATCAGGGGAAGGCGATGCCCCATCACACCTCTGCTGCTATCACTGCCAGCAGTGCAAGCCTCAGCCAGCCCTGGTTACCTGAGCCTGGGGCGGCCTTGGGCGGCTGGGCAGCCACCATCCGAGGTTTACCTGTGCCTTGGGCCCGCCCTGGGCAGCTGAGGGGCTGAGGGGACTGGGGGACTCTGGAGTCAGGCACCCTGGCAGGGCTGAGGGGACTGGGCGCCACCATCTTTGAGGGCATGACAGTCAATTAGCATATTCCCTCCTTATTGGCTGTGGGTGCTGCCATCTTTGAGGGCGTGGCAGTCAATTAGCATATTCCCTCCTTATTGACTATGGGCGCTGCTATCTTTGCAATGGCATGACAGTCAATTAGCATATTCCCTCTTTATTAGATAGGATAGAATGATGGGCACCCTTTCAAAATTCAAATTCCCACATACCATCCAAGGGCTAATTCTTCAGGCCTTTCTAAGGGCAGCAGTTCAGGCCTGCTATGCTCTTTTCTACACATTCCTCCTAAAGTGTAGTCTGACAGTCATTCATTGTTGAAATATTTTTTTTGAACATCCACTATGCATTGAGCCTTGTGGTAGGTACTGGAGATACAGTGGTGAACAAAAGAGACAGAAATCTCTGTCTTGTGTTGCTTTTGATCTAGAATGGGAAACAAATAGCATGTACTACAGTGTCAGGAGGTAATTTAATGAGATAAAGAGCACCAGGAAGGGGTGGGCACTGTTTAGATGGGTCAGCAGGGAAGAACTGTCTGAAGAGGTGAGATGTTAGTAGAGACTTGAGAGAGTGTCCAGGCAGAAGGAAGAGCAAGTGGAAGTCCCAGAGATGAAATGAGCTTGGTGTTCCGGAAACAGCAAGCAGATGAGTATAGATAGCGTGGAATATGGAAGGAGAGGAATTTGGAGAAATAGTTAGAAACTGGATTAGATGGGATCTTTTTGTATACCATATTAAGGACTTAGACTTTTATTCTAAGTATAATATAAATTTCTTTAAGTGCTTTGAACAGAGTGACATTATCCAATTTATGTTTTTAAAATCATCAAGTGCTGTGTCAAAAACTGGGTTAGAGGGCAAGAATGGAAGGCATGAGACAGATCCAGGTCTGTTCTAGAAGTCAGGACACCCTGGGGGCTTGGACTAGAGTATGAGCAGTGGAGAGATGAGATTAGGACACTTCACTCATAGAGAGTGGGGGGAGGCTTCTTGCCAAGAGAATGATATGGACCTGCCAGGAGGAAAGGAATTAATGGCAGCCCTCTTGGAGACAGCCTTCACACTATAGCGCTCATTCAGATTTCTATTTTCAGTGTTCATTGGTATATGTATTTGTCTAGATGTCTCATATCCCTTATTATATTGTAAATTCTTTGTGGGAGGGAATGGCGGCTGCTTCATCTTTGTATTCCTAGTGTCTAATCTGTATATCACAGATTTTCATGCCCATTTCTTGAATAGAATTTTCTTGGCAATATTCTTAGAAAATATGTGCCAAAGTGAAAAAAAAAATAACTCAGTTCAACAAATAATTATTGAATATCTACTAAATTTAATGGGTTGGTTATTTATAGGTATTGAATATTTTTACATTTGAATAGTTTTACATTTTACAGATGAAGTCATTAAATATTTACTTGGCAAAGTTCTCTGATGTGTGCTGTGGGGAATACAAAGATTACTAGCACAATCTTCAACATACATTATAAAATCTGAACCTCACAACTGTCTGAGGTGTGTGAGGAGAGTTTGCCAGCCTCATATTACAGATGAGAAATAGTCAAGGGAATTTATGTCAGATCCGGTCCTATATGTTAGTTTCTTTATGTCCAGGGCAGTGATATTTCCAACACCACGTTTAGGATTAATGCTTAGTTTACATTCAAGGCCCTTCATAACATGGCCATAAACTTACCCTCCCATTTATACCTCTCACTACTGTTCAAGTACTGGATATTCTTGTTTTATGAACAGGCCCAAAATGTTCCCATAATTTTGCTGATGTTTCCCTTTCTTTTCACCTTATTTATTTTTACTTATTAATATGAAAATATTAATATTAATTGTGACACTACCATGTGAGATACTATACTAGGCATTAAAGATGCAAAGGTGAGTGTGAAATATTCCTTTCCCTTAAGGGGCTCTCAGCCTAGTGGTAGAGACAGTATCTCCTAAATAGGGCCTTATCTCTATCCCTCTTTCTTTTCCCAGCTCTTATTGAAATCCTATTTGTTTTTCAGAGGTCAGCAAAAATGTTACCTCCTCCATTTTTATTTCCTCTTGTCATCTTAAAACTTTTATATGGCAGTGATCATATTGTTCATAGTTTGTAATTGTATGGTTGTCTTCAACTTCTTTGAGTCTCCTACTCTACTGACATTCAGGAAGAAGTAAACTTTGGGTTCAGTTTATAGTACCTAGTATGGTATAGTCACCCACATGCTTTGGAACACTAATCTATATAAAAGCCTAAGTGACCATCGCAACTGAATGGACAACCGAACAGGCTGCGTGGGCAACCAGGCCCACTGGGGGGGAGGGGTGGGTAGTTGGCGACCAGGCTGGCAGCGGGAGCAGTAAGGGGTGACCAGGCCGGTGGGGGGGTAGTTAGGGGTGACCAGGCTGGCGGGGGGGGCAGTTGGGGGCAACCAGGCTGGCGGGGGGGGGGCAGTTGGGGGTGACCAGGCTGGCAGGGGGCCAGTAAGGGGCAATCACGCTGGTGGGGGGCAGTTAGGGGTGATCAGGCCAGCGGGGGTGGGGGGTGCAGTTAGGGGCGATCAGGCAGGCAGACAGTTGAGCAGTTAGGAGTCAGTAGTCCCGGCAGTCGGACATCCCCTGCGGGGTCCTGGATTGGAGAGGGTGCAGGCTAGGCTGAGGGGACCCCCCGCCCCCATGCACAAATTTCATGCACCGAGCCTCTAGTGAAATTATAACAGCTACTTCTAGGTTGCTTGAAAACAAATCCTCTTAAACATCCTTTTTGAATTCTGCCTTAGTCAATGGCCTCTGCTGAATGAATGCCTTAGTAACTCTGCTAATATCAGGTGATTTTGCCTTGCTGCAGTTAATTGGGCTAAGAAAGTGATATGACCCAAGGCTGGTGAACTCATTAGCTGCATGAGTTCACCATAGGCCATCTCCAAGAGGGCTGTCATTAATTCCTTTCCTCCTGGCAAGCCCACTAGCTGTCATTAATTCTTTTCTTCTAATGTGTTTGTTAGACCAAGATGTTTCAGTTTTTGGTAGATGTTTACCCTATAATTTAATGTTTTTGAGTCAAGCAACTATATCAGCCTGTGTACAAGGAGAGGAACCTACTCAAAAGGAAAATTGGAGACTGAGAAGGTGGCTTTGGTCCTAGTTGCTTCCCAGTTTCTTTCTTTATGAGATTGCCTCTCAGATAATTAAAAAAAAAAATTCTCTTTCACTTAAGTATTCCTTTACAATCCCAAATGCTTTTCCAAAACAAATCCTAAAACATTGCCAGATTCAATAATTTCTCAGTCCACATCTTCCTCAATCTCTTACTGCATATTTATATTGTATCCTAGGACTACATTCTCAAAATGTTTGTTTTCCTTGGCTTTTAAGATATTGATGATTCCAATTCCTCTCTTACCTGACAGCTACTTTTGTGCTTGCCTTTCTTTTTATCCTTCTAAATATGGGCGTTGCCCGAGGTTTTGCTCTTGGCCTTCATTTCCTTTGTACATATTTTATGTGTTCTTGTTCTTATCTGTTCCCATGATGTCACCTGTCATCTCTATGAAGGTGACCGTTAAATATATTTCTCTCTCTCTCTCTATCTTACACACATACACACACACACACACACACACACACACACACCCCTTCATAGTTTTGACTTCTCCCCTAAATTCTAATGTTTGCTTATCGACATATGAAACTTCACAAGTCAAAACAAAATTTTTTATTATTCCCTCCAGATGAGTTCATATAGCTACTGGATAATTTTTGAAGTACTTTCTCATCTTGATCTAATGAGTCTGAGTCCTTATGACATTTTATTTTCTGTCAATGGTGTTATTCCTCTCTTGGTAATATAGCTATAATGTTTTTATACCCTTCTGGGTATTTTTAGTATCAAGCTAGACTTTTAGGCTATATTATGATTAATAGTGATTAATAATAGACCTTACCTAGGTAATGATTAGTAATAGTAGACCTTACTTAAACCCCAATTTCTAGACCCAGCCTAATCTGGCTGTGGGATGAGAGATTGTTTTCATCTCATCTGTGATCCATTTTAGATATCTAGGATGCAGAAAATGGTGACTCCAGAGTCCCAGGAGTGAATTGATCTTCTTGACCTAATAGAATGTCTCCTAAAAGGTTTTCTATGGGTGAGAGCACCATGTGATGTTGGTGTTGAATAACTTACTTCACAGTGTCCAGCACAGTAGTTAGTTGTACTCTAACTGAGTGCTTCTCTTACATAACACTTTTCTTGAAATTCAACTCCTGAACTGATTTGTTAGCATTTGCAATAGAAACAGAGTGTCTGAGAGATCTACAGAAAGTAGGATTGGCTTTAAGACAAAAGTGGCCTTAGAAGTAGTTGGAAAAGTAACTGATCTGACTGAGTTGAGAACTTCCAAATTCTGACTCCAGCCAAAGAAGAAAGCACTCGTCTTCCATTTGCTATGAAGCAGCTGTCAGTCATTGGGCATCTATAGAAGTCATATGCAGGTAACAGGCATTATGACAAGATAAAAAAGATCTTGAGAATAAAGCCCCTGCCCTCTCATAAGAATCTTTCAGACTATTGAGAAATCAATACAAATTCTAATTCAACCACATGAGAACAGCTGATGATTATGCTGTTTTGTTTAGACTCATATTGCTTGACATCTGGTCCTGAATATGTTTGATTAGGAAACCTAAAATATTTCCCTTAGCCCCAGTTGAAGGCATACTAATAAGCAATGACCTTTGTAAGGCATGAAGTAAAAGTTGGATTGCATAGAGTACAGTTTACTGAATATCTTTACTGATGGGTCCTCTGTCTAGACCATTGTAGCAATTTATGTTCATAATTTGTGAAGGAGTCCAGACTGCTTCTAGACTAACAAAAAAGATACACTTATTTTCAGTATATATTGTTACCTTTTATTGGGTGCAGTGTAAAACATTGGTAGTCCATCTATGCATTTTGAAGTAGCAATACTAAGCAGCCACATTTCTTGATCATTCAGAAAAAATAAGAATTTGCCACATTGTGAATTTGGCATATTGAAATCATGTGGGAAATTGTACTTTGTTTTCTTAAAAAGCCAAGTCAGTTAACCGAAGACCTTGGAAATTCATTTTAGGTATATTTTCCCAACCTTTTAATTCTTTCTGAAGTGAGAATGTACAAAAATCACTAATTTTCCTCACAGTGTAAGGTACTTTACATGCATTCTCTTTAAAAGTTTTATTTTTTATTGATTTAAGGAAGAGAGAGAGAGAGAGAGAGAGAGAGAGAGAGAGAGAGGAGAAACATACATTGATTTGTTGTTTCACTTATTTATACATTTGTTGGTTTCTTCTTGTAACTGCCCTGACTGGAAATTGAACCCTCAACCTCGGCATATCCAGATGATACTCTAACCAACTAAGCTACCTGGCCAGGTTCTGCATTTTCTTTAACCCTTTGCACTCGCTTGCTTTTTTCTCGATTCCTTTATTCTAATGCTAACCATGTCAAGTCATACTCGACACCCGAGTGCAAAAGGTTAATTGTTCTATCTTGAATTAGAAGAATCATTAGTCCTAAGTGGCACATTAGAAATAAAATGAGATTCAGAGGTAGTCAGAGATGGATTTGCCACTACATAGATCTGTGACCTTGTACAAACTACTTTTCTTATCTCTGAAGAGGTTTGTCATAGGATTCAAATATACATATTTAATTCTCACATGCATCTATACTAATAAAAGGGTAATATGCTAATTAGACCAGGAGACCTTCTGGACATCCTTCTGGATAAAGCCATGGTGGTGGGGCCAAGGCAGAGGCGGTTAGGGGCGATCAGGCCAGGAGGGGAGGGAAGTTGGGTGTGATCAGGCTGGGGGGGGGGGGGACAGTTGGGGGCGAGCAGGCCAGTGGGGGAGGGGAAGTTGGGGACAATCAGGCTGGCGGGGAGGACAGTTGGGGGCGAGCAGGCCAGTGGGGGGGGGCGGTTGGGGGTGAGCAGGCCAGTGAGGGGGGCAGTTGGGGGCGAGCAGGCCAGCAGGCAGAGTGGTTAGGAGCGATCAGGCAGGCAGGTAGGTGAGTGGTTAGGAGCCAGCAGTCCTGGATTGTGAGGGGGATGTCCGACTACCAGTTTAGGCCCGATCCCACAGGTTTCAGGCCTAAACTGGCAGTCGGACATCCCCCAAGGGGTCCCAGATTGGAGAGGGTGCAGGCTGGGCTGAGGGACACGCGCCCCCCCCCCCCCCCCTGCACGAATTTCGTGCACCGGGCCACTAGTATTAATATAAAGCTGGTCAAAATTGGTAGCATTCAGTAAGTGTTTATACTAATCCTTTCCTATTGAACTGATTGGGTAAGAATTAAAGGTGAGTTTTTATTTTGAAATTTGGAGCCCACCTACAGTGTCCTTAATCTATTCTCAAAGTGACAACTGAAATTTGCTTCAGCCTTCTGCATTTGAATAGGGTACTTAGATACGTTGGTTTTGGTGTGCTTGTTTGCTTGCTTTTTCCTTAATGTCTTAGAGATCTTCTGGGACTGTGTTCTGATAATAGGGCAGCTAGCACACACAGGTAGATTAAGACGTTGGAGCATTGGGCACAACTCTTTTGGGAAATCATCCCTATTAATTTTTTAAGGCACTAAAAAGAGAAATCCATTAGATCCTTTATTATACTTGAAGATACTCTCAGGCTTTTAAACTATTTTACATTCTTGCTAATTCTTTCTCTTTTTGTTTAGGTTATTTTAAAAAGCAATGCATGCTTAGTATAGAACAGTGGTCGGCAAACTGCGGCTCATGAGCCACATGCGGCTCTTTGGCCCCTTGACTGTTCTAACGTCACTTCTTCAAAATAGACTCTCCCAGGCCGAAAACCGACTTCTGCGCATGGGCCACGAAGTTTCAATCGCACTGTATGTGCACACCTGCACATGGTATTTTGTGGAAGAGCCACACTCAAGGGGCCAAAGAGCCGCATGTGGCTCGCGAGCCGCGGTTTGCTGACCACTGGTGTAGAGCATTTGGAAACTATACAACCAAATGAAAGAGATAGAGATAGAGATATATAGAGAAAGCCATGAAAAAGAAAATTAAAATCACCTGCTGTTCCTCCACTCTTGACTAATCAGAATATAATTTTGTTTCTGGATTTTTCCATTTCATTTAGTATATGACAATATAATAATTTTTAGAGACTATATGGTTTCCTATCAGATATACTGTGGTGATAATGATGTCATATTATAGAGAGAAATGGTAATGTTAACATTTCATGACCTTGATAAGACTTAATATTACCCAATCTACATAAGTTTATAAATCTATCAAAAATCCTTTTTGATCAATTATGTATTCCATTGGTGAATTTATAACTTGAGACAGAGTCAGGCCTGACAATGTTTATTACTCCATTGAAAGAGAGGCGGTTTAGGAGATCTAAGCTGGAACTAGACATGCCCTTTAATATAGGAGATTGGGGATGAGATGGGATGGGGTGGGGGACTAGGACATCACTATAGACATTGGGTGGAAAAACACATCCAGGAAGGTACTTTGTGGCATACAGAGAGCAGATGTTATGTTTTAATCAGGACAGAGAAATAGGCACTGAGGGAAGTGAGCAAGGGACCCAGGTCCCATACCTAGAGGATCAATGGGACTTGGTTTCAGGAACAAGGCAGAAGCCTCGTTGTTAAGCCTTTGCCAAGGGATCAGTTATCAGAGTTGGATTAACAGCAAGGTTGACTTGATATCTAGTGCTCTATATTGAGCTAAAGTTCCCTTCTCATGAGAATGCTATTGGTCCAAAGCCTGAGACAAGGTTGAGCATCCAGGAGAGATTAAGTGGCTTCCACTGTGGATAGAGAAGGTAGGGGGGTAGGAGGGGATTGGAACCAGACAGACCACAGTAGGATCACCCAGAGGTGATTATCAATGTTTTACAAGTTGGAGGAGTTTATGGTAACTCTGATAAGTCAGTCCTAGATTTAGTGCTATTTACCACTTCCATTACATTGGTAAATCAGAGAATAAGTCATTAATTACTCAAATGACATTAATAAAAAAAATAGTAGCTTGCACTTTGGGAAAGAAAATTTCAACATTACCTTGAAACACTGGACAAATGATTAAAACCAAACAGTCCCTTTGCAAGGACAAGTGCACAACAGTACCTTTAAATAGAAAAGCAAATGCTACCAATACATTATTTCCACTCAATTACAGACTAAAGTTTTGTAGTCCTTTATTTTCTGGTTGACCTTTTCTGGAAAACTGGTATTGATGGATCATTTAAACTGTGACATTAGTAACTTAATTCTTGCCAGTTTTAAAGTCTTCTGAAATTTACCTGATTTTGTAGAGTCCAGTTACATTTAGAACAAGAATAAAATATTTATGAGACCTCTCTTGGAGCCATTTGGCAGGTACTTTTCAGAGTAAGTATTGTATTTTTGTTGTTGTTGTTGTTGCAAGTCAAGGAAAGTGGATACTATGAAATTATGAAAAGAAAAAATCTGTTTTCTCTAGTGCTGGATGGGAAAAGGTCACTAGCACTACTAATTACTGCTTTGGCTGGTGCTGTAATAAGAACTTTTTAAAGAACTTGAGTGTTGAGGACATGAGGTCAATTGAGTACAAGAGGGAGTTATTGGATACAGAATGGAGGAAAATACAAATCAGCTGAGTAGCAATTGGAATGAGTTATCGCACTTTTAAAAAATGAGAATAATGGTGCAGTAGAAACATTCTGATTTCATTTAAAATTGTTATAATAGTTGTAAGATAGAATCCACTGAAGTTGGCTAGTGCCTTTTAAAAGACAAGATGAAGAGGTTAATGATAAGGGAACACTTATAGTCTGAAATGTGGGCTTTTGGGAAGCCCTGACATTAGAGAAAATTTTAAAATGTCTGATATAACTGCATTTTTTTTTTAAAGTTTCTGCCAGTGAGCTCTTTTTCTTGGAGATTATGCAACCCAAGCAACACTCCTTATCTGGCAGCTCAGCTCCGCCTGGGCCATTTATATGCCTAGCATGGTTATCTGGTTATCTGACCTCTTGGAACAGGAATCCTGTCCTTTCTAATTTTCCTACCACCAAGAGTGGTTGAGCAAGTGTTTAATTCTGCCTCAATGACTTCTTTATGTACTCAAATGCCATCACTCTGATATCTTAACTTTTTCTTCTACAAAATGAAAACAAAGCCCAATTCTTTAACTTTCGTCACCATCATACTTGGTGATAATGCGTTCACAAAGTGTGTTCTATCTAAGTGAATGAGTGTGCAGTCACCTTGCCAGCTAGTATAATTTAGGAAAAAGAAGCATTTTGATTTTTCTAAGATCAGTTGGCCTGAGCTACTTGGCATCTTCACAGATGAAAAAGAATGATTTTTGAAAATCTTTTCAAAACCATAAGATTCTTTATGGTTCTTTAAAGAGTTCACAAAAATAAATTTTACTTCCTCAACTTTTTACTTTTAAAATCCTTTATGACATGAGTGTTTTAAATTCTATCTTCATCTTTCAAATGGCAATTTCTTAGTATACCCTGAATTTACTTGCAACCATTTTATAATGTAAGCAGTCGGCTTTTAAGATTGGGAAACTGTTCCTTTCATATGTGAGTGAAACAACCATTGAAATTAGTGGAGAACAATTCACAACTAGACAGACAAGGTGTTATTCTGTTTCTAAGTCCAAATGGCAGAATAGACTGTTTGAACCAGAGGGCTCTGTTGACATACATTTGAGTTGCCACTGAGTGTCCATGATGAGGAGAAAAATTTTTACCCAGTCCCGGAAAATGTTTACATTTCAGTTCAATCTGCACCTGTTAAACTGTACTTTAGCCTAAAAATTACAAGAGGGTATTAAACAGCCTATAGCATAGATGTTAACATTGATTCTGATACCGCGATTTCTCCAGTCCTCTCTATGCCCTTTCACAGGGAGGTCTTTCCTCCTCTGTCCCACCAGCTCTTTTGTATCAGTTGGTCATTTACCACCCCCAGGTAAGTGCCTTAGCTTCCATCTCTGATCTTCTCCCCATCGAAGGAGAAAACACAGTGATACAACTGTTCCAAAATGGCATTGGCTTCAACATTTGCATATCAAAAGGTCTGCTTTTAATGTGTGTGTGTGTGTGTGTGTGTGTGTGTGTGTGTGTGTGTGTCTCCCTTCTCAAAATTCCTGGTCCCCTGTTTTGCAGAGAAATCTTTGAAAAGGTGGCTTCAGTTGAAAGGCTTCAGATGAGTTTCTTAGGACTCAAGCTAGAACACTTGAAGATTCCTTGTTCATTCTCTTTTCAGGCACATGATGGGAGGATTCCTGAAGGGGAATGGGGAACAGAAGATAATTTTCCTTCTCCTTCTGGCAAACCCCATGGATCAAGACTTTCTTCCAGAACGTCTCTCCCATTACATTACATTAACTATTGATCAATTCACATATACTTTTTATTTTTTATTTATTATTATTTTTTAAATATATTTTTATTGATTTCAGAGAGGAAGGGAGAAGGAGATAGAAACATCATTGATGAGCGAGAATCATTGATTGGTTGCCTGCAGGCCCCACACTGGGAATCAAGCCTGTAACACTGGCATGTGCCCTTACTGGGAATCGAACTGTGTCCTTCTGGTTCATAGGCCGACGCTCAACCACTGAGCCATGCCAGCCGGGCCACATATGCTTTTTTAAACTACATGTAATTTTTCATTCTATTTTATATGTGTGTGTGTGTGTGTGTGTGTGTGTGTGTGTGTGTGTGTGTGTGTGTGTGAATGATAATGTCAGAAAAAGGTATTTCTGGGCCCTTTGATTTGTAGCATAAGTGTGTTAGGAATAACCTCAAGTGTTCAAATTAGAGAAGGATGAAAATTACTTAAGAAAGTTACTTAGGCCTGGAACAAGAACTTTTCCATGATCTCCTGGCCCTGCTTTTGGCATAGCCTATACTTTATAGAGAAGGGAGTAAACTCAGCTCAGCCTATTGACAACCTTATTTTTTATTGCCTCCAAGTTAACTTATGATTTTATGCTCCCAAATCCCCAAAAATCTTTCCATTGCTTTTATTTAGATTAGTTAACTGAGTATAGTTAAAATCATTTATCTTCTTAGAATCATCAAACATATAATATCCTTAACTATTTACTTCTTTATTTCTGTTTTGGTTCCAATGATGGTATTTACTCTCACCAATATATTTACCAGCGTGCTAAACATTACATTGTATTTTGCCATTAATAGTTTTCTACTCAAACATAATTTTCTTTGCAGCATACTTTTTATTTCTATTTTACTTTTTAAATTTTAATATGTATTCAAAGTTGAGCAATACATATTAGATGAATTGAATTATTAAACAATGATGGTAGAATGGAAGCCCCATGAATGCAGGGATTTTTGTCTGTATTCTCAGCACTTACAAGAGTGCCCAATACATGGCAGGCACTCAAATATTTGTTCAGTGAAATGATGAAATGTGATCTTTTTCCTCTCTTGGTTAATATTATCCTTAAGAAACTGATATTTTTATTGGTGCTTTTCCATATGTTTTTCAATTATAACATAGCCTTTAATCTACTTTATGTCCTCCAAGAAACTTAGTCTCATTACTTACATTTACATTCATTTCAACCAAAAAACCCTACAAAAGTTCACTATTTAAGCATCTACCTATCATATTATGTTACCACTAGTGACCTGGTGCACGGATTTGTGCACATTGAAAGGAAATTCATTAGAAGGTGGCCGGTGGGGCAGGACTGGGTGAGATGGGCTGGAAATGCCCTGGAGCCAACCTCCTGTGGTCCCTCCCCAGCAGCCGCACCTGGGGTGGCATCGTGGCTGGAAGGGTGTCTGCGGAGTGAACAGGGTCTCTCCAGCAGGTGGGGTCCCTCAGCCTGGCCTGCAGGGATTGGGCTGAAACCGGCTCTCCGACATCCCCCCAGGGGTCCCAGAGTGCGAGAGGGCACTCTGCAAAGTTGCTGTCATATAGGGTGTGGAACGCAAACGCAAGTGTGCAGTAAACCAGATTGGGGCTGACAGTGCCCCAGCAACAACATAACCCACAGTCAAAGGTGGAATTGTGTGGCCCCGCAAGGAATCGGGCTCCCTCCTCTCTGGTTTCCGGGTGCATCACCTGAGAACCACTGCAGCCAAGTCACTGCAGCTCGGCAGCTCCTGCATTGAGTGTCTGCCCCCTGGTGGTTGGTCAGGGTGCATCATAGCGATCAGACAGAGGGAAGGGACACTTAGCATATTAGCCTTTTATATATATGGATGGTTTTAATGATGTTAAAAATCAGAGCTCTTCTCCAAGGAAAACCTGTCATCATTGAGATTTTTCACAAAAGTTGTCTTGGGCTTTGAAACAGTTTAAGGGGAAAGTTCAAAAAATGTTTTGAGCAACTGGAAATATTTTGAAAACTGGAATACTTTTTATAAGCCCAAAGTTAATGGTTCTTAACCTCATTGGGGCCACCAATCCTCTTGAAAATTTGTTATCTGTCAGATATCTGATCCTGTCAAATGCACATACCAACATATAATACATTGCATTTACTTTAAGAGGTTTATAGGCTGCCCTAACCGGTTTGGCTCAGTGGATAGAGCATTGGCCTTCAGACTCAAGGGTCCCAGGTTCGATTCTGGTCAAGGGCATGTACCTTGGTTGCAGGCACATACCCAGTAGGGAATGTGCAGGAGGCAGCTGATCGATGTTTCTCTCTCATCAATGTTTCTAACTCTCTATCCTTCTCTCTGTAAAAAATTAATATATATTTTTTTAAAAAAAAGAGGTTTATAGGCCTCTGAAAGCTCATTTGTGAACTGTCTGTGGGTGCTCGGACATTGGTTAGGAAACCTGACGTTAAAAACATACCTACTAAACTCTAAATCCTTGAGCTCAGTGTCCAGAACTGATTCACCCTTCATCACAGGAAAGTTCCTTATGTTTAATAAATATTGATTAAGTGAAACACTGTCTCAAGAGAAGGCTTTGGCTAAATTCAATCAATTAAATGCAAGCCCTGATCCTATAGCCCAATGTATAATTGATATGTGGAGAAGTGGGGGCATGGAGAGGGTTAGAGAGAGGATAGGTGTGGAAGGCTTGGTGCTATCAACATTATTTTTTAAAAAACATATTTTCTTATTGATTTCAGAGAGGAAGAGAGAAAGAGAGAGAGAGAGAGAGAGAGAGAGAGAGAGAGAGAGAGAGAGAGAGAGAGAGAGAAAGAGAGATCAATTATGAGAGAGAATCACTGATTGGCTGCTTCCTGTATGCCCCACACTGGGGATCGAGCCTACAACCTGGGCATGTGCCATGACTGGGAATCGAACCATGACCTCCTAGTTCAATTCTGAGCCACATCAGCTGGGCAACAACATTATTTATGGAGAACAAAACTGAGTTTTTAAGCTTGCTCTGATTCTGCTTTGGTTTTGTTCCTCTTCTTCTCCATCCATACTTATCCCCTTCTCATACCTGCAGGTGTTCTAAGAATCTTAGTGCTAATGAATACTCCTTATTCTTCCTCTAGATTGTGATCCCATTTTATTTTTCTTTATCCTGTATCCACATCTGATGTGGTGATTGAAATGAACAAATTCACTTTACTAATTAATGTGGAGCTCCTACCATGTGCCAAGCACTGTGCTAGGTGTTCAGTGAAGAACAAAAAAGACACAGTCCACAGTCCCTTGGAACTGTTAGCCTCTGGTTGAATGCATGATAGAGAGGATAGGGGAGAAAGATATGGGGAACAATGGGTTACTTTCACAGCCTCCAACTGATAAATCTGGTTATGTAAGAATAATGCCGAGATTGATGAAATTGGGCAGTAACACAATAACGCCAGTGGTCTTGATCCGGCATTTAGAATGGTTCAGGAAACCTGGAGAAGGGGCTGTGTGTAAATTAATACAGAGTCCAGAAACGAAACATAATTTTGGAAAGCATTTGGGGAGGGGGGCTGAGGAGCCTTGCTAAAGAAACCAAGTTCTCTTCACCTCAGGACCCCTTGCTTTTTATTAACACAAATTGTCCTAAGGCAAGGTGGAGATATACACATCGAAGGGGTAGGGTTAGGTACAGAATCCATTGTCAGATTGGGGAATTGCCTTTGGCTGTTCAGGTGTTTGGCCAACAGGAGGCAATAACGTGTAGATTAAGATGCCCTGAGCTGTTTGGGAGCAAGCATCATCCTTTTCAGGTTTGGGGAAATGCCTTTCAGCCATCCAGATGATTCAGCCCTTGCTGACATGCTGGAATTGGCTTCCAGCAACACAATAACAGTGGCTCCTCTGTGTTCTTCTCTCTCTCATTCATGAAATCAATTCAGTTCTAGATTGAGGAGTTGTCTAAAATGCCATTTGGGTATATGAAAATTTGGGGATCAAAGGGAGAGGAAGCTGGCAGCTTCAAAGGTAGGGATTTGATCATATTTGGCTATGCTCATAATGAAACTGTTAGTAATCACTCTATAATAGTGGTATAAATTCAGCTTCCCCTCCAGCAAATTTAATTAAAGCTAATTACATATAGATCTACATATCAGAAAGTTTAGTATCTCCTTCCTGGAATTCCTTTCTCCTCTTAATCTGCCCAAGAACCCCAGCAACTTGTACTCTAAAAAAGATGGTTGATTTCTACCCCCAAGGGAAAAACACTGATGTTTGAAGTATAACTGCTACTTCTTCACTTTCACATTCTGTTAGTATTGAATGATGGTCCCTTCCAGGCATACAAAAGTCCCTGTTCTGCTCTCCAGATCCAGGTCCTACCCATAGTCTTCTGAGGGACTTTTGACCTATCCCTCAGTGACATCTACAAAAGGTGCTCCACACTTAGACTCCCCTTCAGGTAATAGTCCCAGGGCCAGCCATTGTCCCCTAGGGTCCAAGCAGTGTGCCCAGTGGCTGGAAATGGAGGATAGACCAAAATCGGCCCTCTCCAATGGACCCTGGTAATGAGCTTAGTTCATTACCTTGTCTCAAGGTAACTTTATTTCTGGAGCTTCATTACCTTCCTTTGCCACTTGACCTTGTCTAGTCTACCTGATAAATCTCCCTAACTTCAAATCTTTGTGCTCCTTAATGCAAATGGATCTACATCCCTTTCAGAGACCAGCCCTGCATAGCTAAAGACTCCTGCTTCATCACACAGGGATTTTTGTACCTTAGTCCCAGGATAATAGCTATCTACCAGCCCTAGAAGTGCCTAATTTAGAGGACCTCTCAAGTAAGGCCTAAGAGAACAGAGGTTTGCATCCATTATGAAGGAAAGGAGGAAGGAAAAAGAAAGGTAAGGAAAGAAAAGAAATAAAAGAGGAGAAAAATCCAGCAGTGTTTATTGAGCACACAGCCCTCATATAGAGAGCAAGGTGAGGATGGGAAAGACTTTTTCTAATGGGAGGATATGAACACATTTCACTGTTGCTACTGAAGACTTTTATCACTCCACTCCCCACCCTTTCCCCACCAGCATTACTCTCCTATTTGATCTAGAAAAAGAACTGCTGTAGCCATTATTACAGGTAAATAGTGGCAGGAAAAGGGTGAAGACTGGGTTGAAAAGGGAGGGGGAGGATGAATTCATAGTCACTAACTCATCCTCCTCTCTCCAGCTGTACTTTGGGACAACTTGATACTGCTGGTCTCTGGCTATCAGAAGAGGGAAAGCATGGAGGGGAACAGTATAGGGGAACTGGGATGGAGAGAGGAGGGGATTCCCTGTTTGTTCTTCACGGCCAATTATTTTTAGTGACTTAATGCCAACCATGCTAATCTCTTTGTTTTCTTAAAAATATTGCCTACGTTATTAAGCTGACACAAGAACATTGTGTAGAATTTAGAAAATGTAGCAAGTTTCAAAGAAGAAAAATTCTCTTGCAATCTCACCATCTAGAGACCACTACTGCCAGTATTTTGACATGTTTTCTTAGGAATATATACTCATAAAACATGAGCTTATACTGTGCATTCAACATTTTTATAAGTCCAGACCTTTCAGGTCATTAAATATCATTTGTAACTACATCTTAATGGCTGCATGACTCTTTCACCTTAATGCACCATGATATTTGGTTGAACATGTAAGATGTTCCTAGCTGCCTTTATTTTACTATTTATATCCCTCCAATGGGAACATCTTGGCCCATAAATGTTTCTACATTGTCAGAAGACAATGCAGTGTTGTTGCATTACTGCTGCTGGAATATGCAACTGCTAGGTCCTCATGGTGCTTTCTCTTCCGCTCCTGGGACTAAAAAACCTAAAGTTATCGTTTGTAGTTTTTCTACCCCATCACAGGACTCATCTCTCCCAAAGGTTAAAGGGGTTACAACCCTGGACAGCACCTCTGGCTCTTTTTGACTTCTTGTTGCTTGAAGTAGATGCAGGCTTCTTCTCTGATATTACAATCTCAGTGTACATATTCCGTCTGCTGCTCCTCGCAGTGCTCCATCCTTCTTTCCTGTACAATTAGATTGGTATTTGGGTCACAACCTCCTAGAGCATATTCAAATTATCTGACACCATTTAGCTAAGATCTCCCATGCCCAGTTATTTCTGATGAGTTGTATGTAGGGCTCAAATCTAATTTATTGATAAAGGGATAAAAAAATAATAACTCATCTTAAGTGCATGTCATGTGGTAGGCAGTTAAGTAAGTGACTTATATAAATTACAATGTAATCCCAACAACAGTCCTACGATGTGGTTATCATTATCCTTATTTGGCATATGAAGAACAAGAGGCAGGAGAGAGTACTTAGCTAGCTCTAGGTCACTGCTATGGACAGTCACTAACCTACTTGGTTATCTGTCTCCTGAGCCCTCATAAACATGTTTCTAGTTTAACTTATTTTATATATTTTTAAAAATTATTTTTATTGATTTCATAGAGAAAGGGTGAGGGAGAGAGAGAGAGAGAGAGGAGAGAGAGAGAGAGAGAGACATCAATGATAAGAGAGAATCATTGATAGGCTGCCTCCTGCACACCCCACACTGGGAGTCGAGCGTGCAATCTGGGCATGTGCCCTGACTGGGAATCGAACCATTACCTGTAGGTTCATAGGTCAATGCTCAACCACTGAGTCATGCTGTCAGGGCTAGTTTAATTTAAAACCAGGAAGGTTCATAGTTCTTATTTGAATTTTCAAGCAATTACTTTATTTACAATTTTAGTTTTCTTTTAGATTCTTATCAGGCAAAGAGCCAACAATTTTATGAGGATGTACAAACTCATAGATTGTTGCAGCTGTGGTGAATGATCTCAGTGATGCCCTTGCCTTATCATCTGGTTTTATAGGCTTAGCCTGTGTGTTAGACACGGGCTCTTGGAGGTTGATTTACATTTCTGTGCTGATTGTTGGATTCTGTTTTGATCTCTATTCAATTGCCTGGTCTGTGGCATTGAGTCATCTTCACCAGTTTGTTAGATTAATATCTTAGTGTTCAGTTTCTATTTATGCTCCAGCAGAACACTCTTACCATCAAGGGCACAGCCTGTGATAGAACATAACTGTCAAACACAGTCACATTATTTGACAAAAATATTGCCTACACACCACTGTAGGACTCCTGGCAGAGTGCTGTGCTTATGGCTGCTACAAGGGACATCATTCTGTCCTCTCTGGAACATTTATTTTCTTTATAATTAGTGACAGTGCCCTTTTTATCTGTGTAGGCCCCATTTGGTATAGGGTGATTAAAGGTGATGCTTATTTTTATGTCATCGGCAGTCATATTTTTTGTTCCATTTTTAGAACATTTCTTACAGGGATTCTGAATACTTTTTTGACTTCTGTTTTGGAACGTATCACCAAATTCTTACAAAGATTAATAACAGCAAAGTTATTCAATGCCAGCCTCACCTGAGAATTAATCACTGCCTAAACAAAAGGTTATTTCACCATGCTGATTATTTGGACAGCTCTGTATAACTGAGTAGTTAATTACTTAGAAGCTACTTCTAATTTTATTTTTCAAGATTAGATGCTCTGATGTTTTTCTTTGAAGTTCCTTTTCTTTCCTTTCCCCTCCCTCCTTCCCTTCTTTTTTTTACATCTAATTTGATGCTTGCTGGGTACAATGCCTCAAGTGGGTCTCATTGCTCTTGGCTCCATGCCTGCCTCCTGAGCACTGGGGATTATCCTGCATTCTATTGAGTTCCACAGCTGTATGTCTTAACTAACACTCAAAACCACTTTAACATCCTCACCATGCTTCTGAAAATGCTTTCTTCAATCTCAGTTGACCAACTCCTCTTTCCTGCCTACATTCCCTTTAACCTCTGTACAAGTTGATACTATTAACTGTACTTGCCTTGACATTTTCTTATTTGAATCCCACGATGAACATGACCTGCTACATCACTCTGCTTCTTTTGGTCTTTTTTACTGCATATATATATCTTTTTATTGATTTTAGAGAGGAAGGGAAAGGGAGAGGGAGAGAAACATCAATGATGAGAGAGAATCATAAATCTGCTCCCTCCTGCATGGCCCCTCCTGGGGATTGACTCCACAATCTGGGCATGTGTGGGCTTGAACCAGTAACCTTCTGGTGCATGGGATGACATTCAACCAACTGAGCCACAATGACCGGGCAGTCTTTGCCTAATTTCTGGGAATCTCTTCATTCTGACTTCAAACAGTCTAGGTAGTTGGCATGAGCATAAAAGTTGGAGCACATGAAAATGCTGGTTAGTCTGGGTATTTGAATTTTGTCTTTTAATAGAATGGTTGATTGTTCTCATCACTGATGTTTTAATCTCCTTTAGAAGGTCCAATAAGAAGTACCCATCTTCTCTGTCCAAGTCCTGAATAAATTAAGAAATAAGCTTATGGTGACTACATTATTACCTCTATTCTGAAAGACTATGTACTGGAGAATGTGACTTATGTCTACAGGCAAGGGGACTTCCTAATACTAACGTCCAGAATTAAGCAGGCGTCCCCAGCCCCAGACAGTGCCACACTGCACACCTCCCCTGGAGAGGCAGGGCAGAATTTGGAGTGCTCTTCAGAAGTGACTTGGTCTCTAGAGAAAAGGTCCTAAATTATACACACTAATTTTCTTCATTCAAAATGATCAACAAGTCATGTCTGCCTAGAAGTGGAGAGATGTTAGGAGTGACATAGCTAGTGGAGCATTCTCTCTCTTGAAGGAAACAACCTGGACTAGGGAATAGCTATTCATTCTAACAGTGTTAATTCTCTGTGATAATCTGATGATTAGGAAAAAAAAATGGTATGCTTGGTTAGAATTGATTTACCCCAACATAGTTAATAAAAGGGACAGTTGAGATTTCAGGTAGTGCTTTGCTTTTAACCACTACCTAAAGATGAATTTTTTAATGTAAATGATATGCAAACTAGGGTGGCACCTTGTCACACATTGGCCATTTCACAAATGTAACACTGATCCCCAATATGCTCCTGCAGCACGTGTCGCTGTTTCATCTTCCGTGTTAATGATAAACCACAGAAGCATCTAGCCTGTTACAATATAAGTATTCTTCACCACCAACACATCGTAAGTTATTACTTCCCCAGGCACTGACAAATAACTACTCCCAAGACTCTACAAGAGGATAATTCAAATGAGATTATATTTGAAAAGAATTTTCTACTAATCTCTCTGAAGTTGCTGGTTTGCATACTTGATTAAATAAAAGTTTAGTAATTAAATAATTAAGTAATTTTTCTGTCATAATTTCAAGTTAGTGTACTATAAAATATTCAATTTATTTAGTTTCATTTTGTTTAGTCTTGTAACTATATTGAGGACAGACAGTTCTTTGAATTGAAAATATTGAGAAATATACCAATATTCTAACCACAGATATTTTTATGCCTCATATACAGAAAAATAAACGTCAGTAATATTCAATAATAGTTAAGTCATAGAGGGACAGGGTTATTATGGGTGAGAAAGCATCAGGGTGGGAAAGCAGTTTATGCTTTATAAATATTAAATCATAACCATCAAAGTTTAGGATAGTGGTTATATAAGTCACTCTTTAACAAAACATCTATCATACAGCTTAGAAGATCATAACACTATATGAGTGTCTGTTAAATGAGAACTAAATAAAATAGTGACTCAGTAGAAGTAGGATTTCAAACAAAAGTGGCACTGTGAATTCTAATGGTTTATATATCTTTAACTCTTTTCTAAATGCAATTTGTTGGCTATCCAGAGTATGTGTGGCTCCTTACTTGTTTGGCTTGTGTATTCTTTCTGTACCTGAGATAATTTATAAATCTCAGTAAATTAAACTTGGAAGCAATATTGCCTACAGGCTTGGAAGACAAAAGAACCCTTACATCTAAATTACAATGCATTGTTATTCATTGAGTTTGCATAGACACTGATCTTCTAAAATAACTCCTACATCTATTATTTTATTGTTCATCTAAGACTCAAAACTCTGACTAAAAAGATAGAAAATATGGTAAAAATATGACATATTATGTGAATATCATTAGTGACATTTATTCTACAAAGTTGCCCTTTGAAATTATTCAATTATTTCCAGGCTTTCATACTACGAAACTTATCTTTACAAAGGTTCTTTTGGTCTGTCATCATCATGTCCAGCATTTTATTAAGGTAAAGAGACCATTGACACTATGAATATTACACTTTCATTTCTACTTTGTGGTCTCAGACCTTTCATCATGAAATCACATATAATGTTATATTTTGTCATTTCCATGCATAGGCCTCTCCAGTGGCTCCTACTAGCTTTCAGAATAACTATAGAGCCTGGAGGTATTTTTGCTGTGTAACAAATTATCACCAAATTCAGAGGCTTGAAACAATCATACACATTTGTAATCTCACACAGTTACTCTGGGTGAGGAATTTGGGGGCAGCTTGGCTGGTTCACTTTGGGATCTCTCAAGAGGTTGCTGTCAGTACATTGGCCAGGGTTACAGTCATGTGTAGACTTAACTGGAAGTTCTCTTCCAAGGTGGTTTCCTCAAATGGATGGCAAATTGGTTCTAGCTCTTGTCTGGAGCTCTCAGCTCCTTGGCAACTGAGTTGCAGTGCTGTTTTTTTTTTTTTTTTTTTGTTTGTTTGTTTGTTTTTTGTTATTATTTAGTAAATCTATACATTAAGTGGGTAGAGAAATTAGCAAGCTTGCAATTACCAGAAACAATCTGAAAGAGTTAGAGGACTTGTAGAAAGCCATTATTGAAAACCAAGTTCTAGAGAGAAGAAAGAAATCAACGAGAGACTTGCATGCATGATACAGGTAATAGGAATATTGGAAATGTGGGTGACATGGCAGAGTTTTTGGCCTCTGGCCTGGTTTTGTCTCCTCAGTATTAATAGTTGTGGCAGGACCAGAACCTTCTGTCCCCTCCACCTCACCTGTGATCAGGGAGCGAGTGTCCAAACCTTGTGATTGATCAGGATTGCTTGTCACCATGGGTCAGCCGGCATGGGATTAGTCTGGACAATTTAACCTTTCCCTTTTTGTCGAGTCAATATAATGCCTGGCATTAAATGAAAATTTACTTTGAAATTGTAAGTAGCACTGTTTTTTTAAAACTGGTATAACTATACTGATGATGATGTAAACATTTAATAATGTGATGGTATTAATTTTTAACAACAGGGACCTATACTTTCTATTCTACTGCCCATTTCAAAATACAAATTTGTGATAATAACATTTCTGAAAGTGTTTTATTTACCTTTCTTTTTTGATGGGTTTTGACTTAGAAGTGCTATTTAATATGATTTCACTTAGTACATATTTAGAAAATAAAAAACAAATTGAGTTCATCAACATTATAGGGCATTATAATATATGCATGCATAAATTATGCTGCTAAATCATACATAGGGCTCCAAAGTAAGATGTAAGGTTCATTTAGTATTATTTTTATTCAATGGTTAGTTTCTCCTTAAATGGAAAAGTAACAGGTAATAATTTCCTTTCAGAATTATGTATTTTCCTCCTGAACAATAATAAGCAATTTATGTCAATCCCAGTTTTCATTAGTCTAATGGAAAACCTATATTATAGTAAAATATAATATTTTGACTTTCTCAATAAAATGGAAGGTTTATACTGTTTTCCTGTGGAGAATAATTTATATAAACATGTTACTAAAAGTTTACTTTAATACATACACTTTTGAAATTGACCTTAAACTCGGGATCTGAAAATATTATGATTCTTGCTGAGTTTCTAACCGTTGTCTTATTTTCTTTTCTTCCTAGAACCTCTTTTGAATTGCATATAGCATAATACATATTTTTAGTATCAAATGGGATTATATTTCAATTCTTGATATTTGGATTCTGTCAAACTCAGTGAATCACAAACATTTTTGATGTAAGCTCCTACTTCTAATAAGAAATGATAACCATCTGCTCAATCTTTTTAAATTCCCTTTGCACACTAAAATAACAAGATTTGATCTGATATTAATGGAGTGTGCCCTGAGGGCACACCAGTTTTATGATCTTATGTGAAGCTGTGTTTGTCTAACTAGAACATCTTTTCTCCTTGATGATATGCTGATATGTTTTGCTACGTAATTTTCTTTGCTAATGTCTCATCAATGGAATAATTTTCTTTAGTTATTTTTATTCTGTTGCCATTATAAATTTACAGAAATCAGTCATGAATACTTTATATACTTATTTTAGTCTGATTGGAAATAAAGTACAATTAATTTTCCAGTGCTCTGGTCCAATTTCATTTTATCTTTTCTTCTCTTATTCTAAATATAAGAAATGGAACTTACATGTATTGTTAAGTATTTTAATATGTAAAATATTGAATATTAACTAGGTCTTTAAATAATCTTAGTGTGTTATTTAGGGTTAATTTTGTTTATTAGTCATACAATAGAGAAAACATAAGAAGGAACCCTTTTTCTTTTCCTCTTAATAGGTGAGGAAAATTTCTTTGTTTTAAAACTAAAAGTCTTTTGAGTTAGCCCTAACTGGTTTGGCTCAGTGGATAGAGCATCGGCCTGCGGACTGAAGGGTCCCAGGTTGGATTCTGGTCAAGGGCATGTACCTTGGTTGTGGGCACATCCCCAGTAGGGGGTGTGCAGGAGGCAGCTGATCGATATTTCTCTCTCATCGATGTTTCTAACTCTCTATCCCTCTCCCTTCCCTCTGTAAAAAAATCAATAAAACATATTTATTTTTTAATTTAAAACATATTTAAAAAAAGTCTTTTGAGTTAACAGACTTTGAGCTAATCTTCACTGACAAAACAAATCCTTTAATTCAAGAGATGGACTAGAACATACAGTCATGTAATCCAACCCTGTAAATTCTACATGGCTGTGGCCATTCCTCTTTGTCTGTCCTGAAGAGAATTTACTATCTCCTGAGAAATTCCATCCTATATGTTCTTTCTGACTATTACTCCAGTAGATGAAATACTTTATAATGAAGATGACTCCCTAGAGGGGGTCATCTCTGACCTGCATTTTAAGGCCCATAGGAAATACAGGAGTTATTCAAGTGATGGAGAAGGAAGAGTATTCCAGGCAGAGGGTTCAGCAGCAATGTAGGAAACTGCAGCTGTTTACTGGTGATGGAACTAGAGTGAAAGTTAGGAAGTGGTGAGAGGGCAAAGGTAAGTCTGGGTCAAGTCAAGCAATGCCTTTATGTATCACATTAAGGAACTTGAATTTTATACTTTAGGGGAATGTTGATCAATGAAAGGTTTCAAGAGAAGGGATGGTATGCCCATACTTGTATTTTAGCTAGAACTCTTGTCTTTTTATTCAATGGCTAGTTTCTCCTTAAATGGAAAAGTGGAGGGTGGATTTGAGGTGGAAAAGGCTAGAGTGAGGAAAACCAGTTAGGTTGTTGCAATGGTCCCATTAAGAGACTATGGGAACTCAGATTATGAGAGAAGAATATGGATGTCAGGGTATACAATACTAGAACTGTTGATTGAAATAGAAAGTATGCGGGAGGAAAAATTCAAGAGTGAATCTTACTCTGAGTTACTTTGAAAATGATAGGATGGTAAAATTAAAAGTAGGAATGGATTTAGGGATGGAAATGGTCAGATTAGAGATGAGGTATATTGCGTGTTGGGGAAAGGAATGGAGATTTTGAATTTGGTTTTGTAAACGAGTTTGAATTGGCAGCAGGATATTCAGGAGGACAGTGGGCAGGTGAGTCTTCCAGTCCGGGCTCAGAACTTGAGAGTGGATGAGACCATGTAGTGATAAAGACAAAGGCTAAGGACAGACCATGACAAATATCAATTATGGG
The DNA here is from genome assembly GCF_027574615.1 of Eptesicus fuscus. Classification (NCBI taxonomy): domain Eukaryota; kingdom Metazoa; phylum Chordata; class Mammalia; order Chiroptera; family Vespertilionidae; genus Eptesicus; species Eptesicus fuscus. The sequence continues at coordinate 64,160,674 of NC_072479.1, read as the reverse complement.
ATGAATAGAAGAAGAGATACTTAAAAAGGTGACTAAGACTAATCAGGAAAATAGGAAAAAAAAAAAAAAAGAACTAGGAGTATTTGGTATTACAAAGGCCAAGGAGTATATGTGTAAGTATACCATAATAGGAGATTTTGGAGCAGAAAACTGAATGGATGGTAGTGTTAATTTCAGTTTGGAATCCTCATGAAGGAAGTGTTTTGTTCATTTATCCTTTTTAATTCCCGGTTAGGGTCTATGTATAATGTCACACTTTTTTTTTCACTAAATTAAATCTTGCTCTGTGTTCCTGCTTACCAAGGTGAGCAGAGGGTACAGTACTCGTAACTTTTCAGATCCTTTTAAAAATATCTACAGTTTAAAGAAGTTCCATGTCTTGGAGAAAAATCCTTCATTCTGTTTTTACCTATATCCTCTTCTTCTATTAGTGCTTGGGTGATGGTCTTCTGCCGCCTCTTGGGCACTATGGTGCTATTTCAGATGGTGTTGATTCACAACCTTGGGAGCTTCCCAGGTGAAATCTGAAACTGCCCCTTACACTGTAGATTGGTAGGTGGCAATTTTAATAAGCAAGGGAACTTACAAACAAGGTTTGTCTTCAGTGACCGCAGGATGAGTAGATCTCTACCCTGCCTGCCAGAATCTTAAAGATTATATAGAGGTCTTAACTGGGTTCAGTCCTGTATACCATACAGAAGGCCTCAACAACACCTTATTCTCTCAAAGCCGTATTCTTGCAAATGGCTCCCACTGTGGGAACGGTGAGCAGAACGTACGTCCCACCCCAGGGGAGGGAGGAAGGAGCCTCTGATTGCCCAGATCCATTTCATGGGTCAATTGGTAGTCAAATCCTCTCAGTGACCTCCCACAGTGGCTGGGATCTTACCAGGTTGTTGTGTTCCTAATGAAGGTGGGTGGCTGCTCTACTGGCCTTATTTCCTTGGGACTAGCTCAGTCTCCTTACCTGACTTCCAAGTCCATGACCCTTGATACATTGGCCTTCACCAGCACCCAGGGAATCTGCCACCAGGCCTAAATCTTTGTATCCTTCATGAAGCTAGAAGCCCTCACCTATCCAATCCTGCTTCTACAACAGTGGTTCTCAACCTTTTAATGCCGCAACCCTTTAGTACAGTTCCTCATGTTGTGGTGACCCCCAACCATAAAATTATTTTCGTTGCTACTTTATAACTGTAATTTTGCTACTGTTATGAGTCGTAATGTAAATATCTGTGTTTTCCGATGGTCTTAGGCTCTACAGCAGCAGTTCTCAACCTGTGGGTCGTTAGCAGGGTCACCTGAGACCATCAGAAAACACAGATATTTACATTACGATTCATTAACAGTAGCAAAATTACAGTTATGAAGTAGCAACGAAAATAATTTTATGGTTGTGGGTCACCACAACATGAGGAACTGTACTAAAGGGTTGTGGCATTAGAAAGGTTGAGAACCACTGTTCTACAACTTCCCAGGAGTAGGGCTACCCCCACCTCTTACCTGGGAGCACAACCACTTCCATTCCTTCTCTGCGGTTGTTTAGTTTATGTGTTTGCTCAAGGCCTCTTTGTGAGAATCTCTACTCAAGAAAAGGGACTCAGAACTTAGGATAAAAATCTGGGAAATACTCCTTTCCATTCTTTTGCTGTTGAGAACATAGCAGCAAAAAGCCAAGAAAATGAAGTAGCTTCTCCATAATTTTCTTGCGCTTAATAGCCTACCTCTGTCTTCCACAATACATGTGAGCTCATTATATATTTTTAATATGCTTTTATATTTTTAATCTCATTAAAATTTTATGACATCTTAGTGGTCTTAATCTTACTGTATTTCCAGGAGGGAGTTCAAGTTGTAGTCCATTTCGGTGGACTTGAACCAGTATTTATAGCTGTCAGTCATTGCCCTCCAGTCATCACCTCCAACACATATATAAGTTTGTGTTCCGCCTTAGTGCTTATGATTGTTTTAAGATTTATATTCCATGACCTTGACTATATTAAAGGTAACAGTTCATACAGTCCAAGATAGATTTTACTAATAACATAAATATACACTCAGGTTTATAAATATAACTGTGATTAAAATAAAAGTCACATATGACCTTGCCAGAAATGTACCTCTCTTAGTGATGTCCTTGACTTTTGCTGACCTATAAAAACTATTTTCACTCAGGTATTTCCTGAAACTCTTTCTAAAGGAAAGTGTTATAAAATTCTGAATTTTGTGACCTATAGGAAAGGTGGCATATGATTTATTGTCCAAACCCATACACTTAAGAAAGGATGGGGTGGTATTAATAATTATGCTAGAACAACAGTTATTAAACCACTACTGTCCCAAGCAAATGAAATGTATAGTGATACTACAGGGCAGAGACAACACATGTTCATGTGATATCCTCAGATTAATTTTGAAGTTCTTGGTTGATATGATTTGACTCCATATTTGGGCCATACCGGTTCTGGCCTGAACTACTGCAGCACTTTCATTGTGTGCTTCAAGTGAATTTCAAGCCAAGTTAACCTGCCCTTGTGTGCTAATGACTCTAATGATTGAAATTAGTGCCAGTGAGCTTGGCAAGGACAGCATAAATGGTACTGTCACACTTCTCTTTTTATTAACTGTCTCACTTCAGCCAGTGTACAGTTAATTCACTATGTTTTACTTGCAAAGCACTCTTAAGTCAACAGCATTATTATCGGACTTTTAAAGTACATTCTTAGTGAATTTTTTGACATATGCATATGTTAATAGGGAGATTCACATTTAAATTTTCAAGGAACTCTAATTGCTGGTCTTCATAGTTCTTCAAATAGGTCTTGGTTTGAAGGTAAAAGAACTCCCAGCAAAGGGAACTTTGAACACAGAGAGTCAATGGGTCTAAAATAAGGTCAAGTTTTCAGCAACTACCCAAATGATGATTGACTTCAAACACCTCCTTGCCCTGCTCACAGCACCCAGAAGAACCATGGCTGGCCTGTAATAAGGACATTAAATATTTGTTTAATGAATGAATAATAGTCCTTACAGTTTGCGCTTCCATATTTATGACATGCATTTTTTTGTTCTCAAGCATTCGGTGCTTAATATCTATTTATGATACTCCTGTCCCTGTGTTGTATGGAGACTTCCCTGGGCTTTCCATACTTTTTGATTCAATTAATCCAATCAGGTTGTAACTTGCAGGGCTGGTTTCCTTTGCTTCAGTAGAAAGTTTTCTGTGTTCTTTTAGTTACAATCCACATTCCCCCCGACTTTCAGATTTGCCCTTTGCTTTTCTGGTGCAAGCCAAGAAACCAGATGATGTAACCAAATCTCTCTTTTTGCTCTATTTAAAGTTTTAGCTAGGGTAATGTTTCTGTTAGCCTGGTTTCCAAATGAAATCTAAAGTGCTGTTTTAATAAAAGTGAGGTACAAGGGAAAATCTAGCAGTTAAATCTTAAAAGATCTTTCTATGCTCAGTAACCTATAAGAGAGCCACTGTCTAGCCCCAGAGAGGCAATTTCCAGATGGAGATGTGTGTGTGTGTGTGTGTGTGTGTGTGTGTGTTAATAACTTTGACTTATCTTACCTAATAAAATGGTAATATGTAAATTACCATCACTCCGCTACGCCCATGATTGGACCAGTGGGAGGCGCAGGGGGCGGGACTCGGGGTGGCCGGGGTAGCTGATTGGGCCAGCGGGATGCTGAGCTCGTGTTGCCAGCTGCGGCGCGAGCTCAGCATCTGCGCCATGGCTGTGCTGCGGAACAGAAGGGGCCTCTGGGGCAGCGAGCTCACGTCCCGCTGCGGACCATCAAAAGCGGGAGAGCTGGGTGCCTGTCTGCTCCGGCACCAGGCCTTTCAGAAGCCTCCACTGAGCCAGAGGCTTCTGAAAGGCCTGGTGCACCAGCGGACAGGCACCCAGCTCCCCCGCGATCGAAAGCGAAAGTGTGTAGGGGACCCTACACGTGCATGATTCAATCATGCACTGGGCCTCTAGTCATGAATAAAATGAGAATATTTTCTCTAATGAGAAATTCTATTATAAAATTTTAGGCCTACCCTATTTTAATTATAGTTTCTATACATATATAATCTCCTGTATCATTATTTAGATACACTTTCTCAGGAGTGGACATAAGTATAATAGACAAACTTTATCTTAGGAGAAGCCAGGTTGACCTGTATTTTTGTTTTTTACTCCCATGGTTTTTCATCTTCCCCACCTTTAAGGGACTAATGCCCTCATTTCTATTCTCTACCATTAATGTCAAACACTTTTCTGAACTAATTCTGATGTCAGTAATTTTTACTTTAGTGTTCTTCTTAATACATTTTCTTCTTGAAATATTTACATTTTAACATGCTAAGTTTAGCATTTATCTTTGTAACTGGAATTTTAGGTCTCAGTATGGAAACTATGTTTTTCTGGGAGCCACACCAAACTCTGTAACACATGCACATGTCCTCCCTCTTCCTCCCCAAACACACACACACACGTGTAGATACCTGTACACGGGTATGGATATTTTAGCTATGAGTAAGGCTGAGTCATCTCTCTCTTGTGATAGAGACTTCACTTTTATTTGAAGTTTCCATGCACCTTCAGTAATGGGATCCTCACATAAGGGAGGGCTGCCTTGGTTTTATTGTCTGGCCAGTGTCAGGAGTGGGTCTCTGGAAGCAAAAGGGAATTGTATGGGATTTATGTAATGTCTTTACCATTTGTCTTAAGTAGTTTCATCTGAATAAACCAAAAACATATTTGTGAAATCGACTATAGCAGGTAGGTGCTCTAATCCATCTTATTTTTTTGCAGCATAATGAACAGTCTCTGTGTGCTAGATTCTCACGTTAGTATCATTTGCTCCAGGATGATATAGGGGTTGTTTTGGACTTCATCTCTGAGCAGCAGAAAGGACATTATATAGTGATTTCACCAATAAGTCAATCTTACAGCAAAGACTTCAGAATGTAGTGGGATAATAAATATTTGCTAAGACAAAGCAAAGATGAAAGAATTTTGAGTTATGATGTATACTGACTAATCATATTTATATTTCAGGTCAGTTGCTCCGGTTAAAAATGTTTCGAGAGGATCACGGGTCGTGGATGACAATGTTCTTCAGCACGATTCTCTTTCTCTTCATATTTTCTCACATATACAACATGATTCTTCTCATGGATGGGAACATGGGGTAGGTTATATTTCTGCTTTCTACTGTGGTGAATGTTATGTTTGAAATTCCTAAGAATTCAAAGAGAATTTCTTAGTTTTTTTAGTAGGCTAAATGTCCTTTACAAATATTTTACCCTAAGGAGGAATACTTTATGCATTTTCTTACTTAAGACATTTCACGTATTTTCTCCTGAAGCTTTTCACAATACTTACCTTGTGTTTCTTATCCTTTAGGTTCTCTGTGAGGGTAGTTTGAGGGTAGCTACTAATTTCATTACAGTGACAGAGAGTCTGAGAATCAGGAAATCTTATTGATTTGTTTATACTCACTAGATTAGTAAGGCTGGGTTAACTTGAAGGTCTCCAGATTTGCAATTCCATTGCTCTCCAATGCCTGGCTGAGTAAAAGTGTTTGATGCTGGTGGCATTTAAAAAAAAAAACAAAACCTCTCTTGACAGTTCCAACAGAAAGACCTTTGTTATAAATGGATCGTTTTAGAAGTGGCCACCCTGTATTAAATCCAGGGTTGTGATCTATACTTATCTAATCACTAATCAAATCACCATGGCATGAAGAAGTGCTGCCAAGTAGATTGCAGATTATTTTTACCTTTCTCCAGTTCTTGGTGTGCTCTTGGTAAGTTTGAAGGGCAGAAAATAAGGCGAATTGCTTAGTCTGTAGCGTTAAGAATTAGATTAGTGACAAGAATAAGCTGCTTTAGATACCTGTGGTGCACTGAAGTAGTTCATAAGGAAGGTGTTGATTTATCCTCCCATAGATTGGAAAGTTGGGTTATATCCTTTCCTTCTAGATGGAGGCGAGGCAAGCTTGTCAGCCAGTTCTATAGTGCAATTACTTTGATGTTATATGTATGCCTTAGCCACCGCTGTTCAATGCAGAGAGGGATAGCTCAATTAAAATTGTGTTTCTTTCCCCCACCATTAAAGGAGATGAATAGTAAAGGGAAAGCAGGTATTTCACAAGTTTTACACTTTCATCTATACTAACAAATGGTACATTCAAGAATGTAATTTTAGATCAAATGTTCAAGCTTTAAACATTAAAATGAGTTGTTTATAATTACTTCTTGAGCTTTAAAAGATGCCATTTCTACTGGGTCTATTTTTAAATGGTGGAGTTATACACTCTAACGCACAGCTACTCAGAATAAGCCTCAGCCGCAGAGCTATGCCGGTGATAATGGTGCTCTTAGAATCACCGAGCACAGCCAAAGGTCTGGAGCTGTTAGTGCGTGCTCACCACTGGAACCAGAGGGGGAACGGACCCAGGTCTAACTTACATTTTTTAAGGCTGCTGCTGGAAATAATACATTAAATAGTATATAAAATATATCCTTTGCTCAGAAGTTGACTTTTCATCCAATTCTATTTTTAAAAAGTATGGAGCTAATAAACTAACCAGAAGTGCTTGTTCTGAGGGAAAAAGCAGATTTAACAGTAATGAATGAAATGCAACAATAGATAATCCCTGGCATGTTGTAAAGCACTCAATAGCTAATAATAAAACTCATCTTAATGTGAGCCACCAGTCATTGAGCACTCGGTACCAGGCATGAATTGTCTGTCTTAAACCTCATGATGACGCTATGCAATAAGTATTTTTATTATCTCCATTTTACAGAGCCAGAAACTGAGGGCCAGAGAGGTTTTGTCACTTGTCTAAGGATACATTATAATTAAATCTGTATTTTAAGCAATAATAGAGGACTTGAGCTATTAAGTTGTGAATTCTAGTTATATAGCAGGCTCTTTGGCTGGCAGATTTGATCCATGGTCAATCCTGTTGCTCACTATATGCCCATTAGCCGTTCCTTACATTTTTGTCACTCAATCTGAATTTGAAAGAAGTAGGAGGTATGTGCAGGAAATAAGAGAAGAATTAATCTAGAATTTATGTGTATTGATCTTACCTAAAATCGAAGTGATTTTTCTTTGATTCTCAGACTAATTACAGCATTCCATATTCTTATGTATCTTTTGCACTCTTCATCAATATGCCTCATCTTTGTTGGAAAAAGACCATTTACTGAAAAGACATCTTAACGGTGCCACTTTAAAAAAAAATCCAAAGCAAGGGATAAATTATTTAGTTCTATAGATAAAAAGAATTTCATCTCTATTTATAAAAGATGTGTTACCAACTTTTATGACCCATGCCAGTGAACATTTTAAGATAGGAATGTAAACTTGGAGCACAATCAGTTCTAGAGCAAATGGATACAACTGTGCTTTGGGGATTTTCCAGGAGACACCACGAGGTGTTGTCTCATCCTTTGTAGGAAACGATGGAACCAGAGGGAGTGGAAAGGACAGTAGGCACAGATATCACAGCTGACTGGCTTCATACAAGAGGATTGTTGGTGGTAGAGGAGAGCTCAGGATTCTTGATGACGAATCTGATGTCCACTGGGCATTCCAGTGTACTCTGGTTTGTGGATCTCTCTAGGAATATTGGTCTAGAACTATTCCTAAAAGGATTTCAAGGATTTTCTATGATGTCTAGCACCTACAATGAGTGGGTGTAGGGTTTCCGAGAGGGGAAAAGGAGTTTTCCTAGAATGATTGGCCTTCTCTCCCACTCCTAACCCCCATTTTAGGATTGGGTGTAAATTTAGACTAAGACAGAGCCCCTTGATTCCTGGTTACAAAGAACACAATTCCTAGGTTTATCTGACTAGAACCTCGGGTGTTAGCCAGAGCTAACTTGATAAGAGTCAAGTTGCCTGCTCCTGGCTCTCTGAGTACAGTGGATTTCCTGGAGTGTGCACTAACTCTTACGCCTTTAGCCATCTGTGCAAGCCAACAGAGAGGCAGTCAGATGGAGGGGAAAGAGGCCAGTTGGCTGGCTGGGCCAGAAGGGACAGAGGTTCATGCCATTCGTGTTTCCTACCACTGAGGGAAGTCTCATCTTACCTTCGATTCTTTCCGTCTCTCTACACCTCACACCACCAAAATGCTGCTATCACAACTTCTTTTAGTCTTTCCGTCACCAATACCAAACTAAATTCATCTTTCTATAAATGTCTCAGCTGTAGGCGAGGGTTCTGCTGCAGAAGGCTCTGATGCTGGGCAGGGTTTTACATGTAGACGCTTTATAAACAACTTCCTTTTTACAAGGTGGTCGACTAGGTAACCGGAAGCCTGTTCTAATACAAAATCTTTAGAAATGCTGGAAATAGGATGGAGCCCATAGACTCTTTTTAAATCCACGGTTGGGCTTACCCATAACAAGGGAAAAACCCGAAGCCAGAAATGAAGAAGGACCTGAAAACCAGGGCAGTGAGCCTGTGAAGTGACACTTGAGACAGTGACTTAGGGACTTGAGTTAAATAAGGATTTGGTCTCGTATTAAGTGAGAAATTGAAACAGAAGCCCTTGCATTAGGTGGCCCTGAATTAGAAAACACATAACCACTAGCACAGGCAGCATCTAGAGAGCTTCTCTGACTTACCCTGGACGTTGGGTGACAAACAATAATCTTCCATGGAATTCATAACCGCAGATGTGGCCTTTTTTATTTTGATATACATTTTCCTTTTGATTTTAGATGCGTCCCCCCAAAAAAAACAACAACAACACAATCAAACAACAAAAAACAACCCATCCCTGGCCATTCTTTTCTCCCAGTTCCAGGTTCCTACTTCTCTCTGAAGCCCCTTCCCCAATGACTTCCAGAATTCCTCTGGTTTACTATTTAGAGCAATTTAGTTCCCTTTCATCTCAACTTCTGTCCATGGCAGTTTATCCGGGGTGTTTCCTTTCATAGCCGAAATCTTAACACATTTTCCAATCAAAAGCACCAGTCCTCTGAGATAAATGTTGCTGTTTGTTGTTTTAAAAGTAGCAATTGTCCTTTATCTTTTGATTCAACTGATGTTTAACTATCTCTTGGGAGAGAGATAAGAAGACACTCAAAGAAAAAGGGGCAAAAAAAAAAAAAGGCGGGGGGGGGGTTTTCTAATCATCACAGTTCAACAGTCTGCTGAGTCATTTACATACAGGGCTGAAGCCTAAAGAAAGTGAGATGATAATAGGAAAGAAACAAACATGAAACCATTTCTTTCCCCACAGTCACGGGACTTTATTAAAAATGATTCTAAATAAATCTCTCTCCTAGCTTTTTAAAAATTTCATCTGTGTTCAGCTGGCTATCCTAAAGCCAGTCTATTTAGTAGAAAATTTCTATTTGGTAGAAATAAACAGAGGTGTGTAAAGTACAGGTTTAGGTTTTTCTAGGAACCCACACTTTAAACCCTTTTTGATGTCGTCTTTCTGAAGAACTTCTTAGTCAGGGAATTTTTATAGCGTCTACAGTATAAAGCCCTAATTCAAGAAAGGCTTTCCTGGTGTTTTCAAATATCCCAGGTCCCCACAGGATAACACGTGTCTTATGTATTAGGAAGGAAGCCTGTGTACACCATAGTTGATGTTCATAAAAAATTCTGCAAAGAGCCACTTGATGGCAGCAAAGGGCATGTTTTCAAGCACTGACAGCCTCACTGTATTGTCCTAGGCAGGCTTTCTCCTCAAAGAAAAGAATCTTCCGAATTTCTGAAGCTTGGTGTTGAAATGGTTGTGTTCCTAATTGTTAGTGGGCTTCTTTGAAGAAATCCATGTAGTGAGCTCTATATAAGCACTTACTATTTTGTGATGTGTGCGGCCCTCTTTTATGTTCTAAAACAATTTTAAATAATAGTGTATAGAACCATGTTTGTGTACACGTCTATATGTTATAGACTTATTTCAGTGTTACAAGGATATCACTGAGGAAATTAGACACTTGACTTATTTATAAAAATTCCTCTATGAATTAGCATTTCCAAAGACTATGTAGTATTTTAGGGTAGGGTCTGAGGAAGCTGATGTTTTCTAGTATTAATGACAAAAAGAAGGAGTTTTATTTTTCCTGACACAAAGCCTTTTCCACAGAAGTTTTACAAATATTAATTAGTAAATAGGTATGTGTTAAGTATTTTGGAGATCGAATTTGAGAATAAGACAACGTAGTTAAGGCCATTTTGAAAAAATGTATTAGCATTCATAATCAGGACCTGAAAAAAATGAAGGTAAGAATTAGGTGGTGGGTATAGTGAATATGGATTAGACTGTCTCTCTTCTGTTATCATCCTGATAAGTTTTAGTAAGAGCTAATGTGGAATGCTCATTAAACATTAGGGAGATGACAGGAGGGAATATTTGAAATGGACACTTACCTAAAATCTAAAATGAGTGGTTTCTATGTACAGAGGGGACAGCAAAAGGAACCACATAGACTTGTCTATGGGTTGGAGGGAATTATTCAAGAGTTAGTGCTTTTTAAAATCCATTGTGCCCAGCTTACTTAGGCCTTAGCTCTGATACTCTTAACCTCATTTTTAAAAGAATGTCCCATACTTCAGTCGATCACTGTGTCCACACATGGTATTAAAAAAGACTCTCTGATTTATAGCTTCAGTTTCTGTTGCCTGAGGTATAGATTTTAGCACATTATTTTTTCCCAAAGCTGAATTACTCTTAAATGGAAAAATTCAGGGTGAAGTTTTACTCCAGGCAGTATTGTTCTCTTTACTAAGCTTGCTATTTTTGAAACTTTCACTAATGTTTTCAGAGTCCTTTCTCAAACTGTTTTGTTCTGTCTAGTCACCACTGATCTAGAAGTAGAAGCTCTGAAACATACTTTTACTGTTAAGAACTGCGATTGTCACTTGCTATTGTTTTTCAAGTACACAGTTGGTTGACCTGCTACCACTCTGTACGTTGATAGCTTCGGTCTAAGAAAGGAATGTTTGTGTGTTTGATTCTTTGTTTTCAAAGGTGCTAAATTTATTTTGGGAAATAGCAAGAAAAAATTGGAATAGTCTTTAATAATGTTAAGCTATACAATTTTGGTCTGAGCTATACTGACAAAATTGTTGACCTACAAAGATATTAATTTAGATAGTAGTAAATGAAAATAAGAGTATGGTATTATTTTCAAAGTGATGGGTATATACTATTAGGGATGGTTAAAGGATAGAGGCCCTGGGCAGGGTTTTGGAGCTGGGGTGGGGAGAAAGCTTAGCTGTAAATATTCATGAATCCTGGAAGTACTGAGTCAATGGCTGGAAAGCTTGATTGGCTGCTGATACAAGGCTGAATGCAAATTCTGCTGGAGTGGTGCTCTAAATAATTTGTTGGCTTCACTCTTAATTAGGCTAAACACTGACTTGCTTCTACAATTAATTCACAATAATAGCACAATTAATTACTAAGGCTGGGGGGAAGGGGCAGAGCTGGCTACTGAGAATGGGCTGGTGAGGTGTAGAGCTGGTTACTGAGAATGGCTGAGTCTGGTCAAGAGGGCTGCCCCAGGGGGCACTGGAGGGAGGCTTGGTGAGAGAGAAAGGCAGGGAGAGAGAAACAGAGAGAGGGTGGGAGTCAGGGAGGCAAGGAGGCAGGGAGAGAAAGAGAGACGGACTTATTTACCCAGAGGCATTAGAGCAACAGGGCACAGTTTGCTGTTTTTAATACTAATGCTTTCACATTACTTGGTTGTGATAGTACAGAGGTAGAATAGCACAGCGTATCTAAATTATCACAAGTTTACTGTTAGTATTGTCTGAATTGAATAAGTTTTAAAACATTAATGAAAAACACAGTCAATGTTGCACCCTTATTATTCTGTGGGAGTGCATTATCTGTACAGACTCCACGTTGATTTGACACACTTAAGAGGTGTTCTGTTCATAGTTGCTTATTTCAACTCTGTCGTTAAATAGCTCACCAGCTTTCACAGGGGGAAAATTCTGATCCAGGAAACAGAGTACCTGGCTTTTAGCCCCATTTTAGCTACTCACTGGCAAAAATAACTCAGAAAAGCTAGAGTTTTCTCATTTTTAAGATATGGGTTGTGATTATGGGGTTGTTATTGGTATTACTATCATCACCATCATCTTAATCTGGAGGAAATGCATGCTTCTAAAGTAAAGAAATAAACTAAATGTAAGATTGCTGAGAAGGTGACATTTCTGTGATAGTTTATCCCATTTGTAATCTAGTAACTGCATAGTTATTCTTGAGGGATTGATGAAAAACAGTAGAGTTGTATTAATAAAAGACTTCAGCATTCAAATAGTCCCCTGGTAAGGTAACATCATTGGGATACACTGCTCTGGCTGCTCAGGAAGGAATGGCTACAACCTCTTTCACTCTTTCACACCAGGTCAGGAGAAGAATGCCTCTCTCATGGTGGAGAGAAGTGAGCGCAACTGTGCTCTCCTTGAGGCGAGGATCACATTGGAACTGGTTAACTTCTGTCCAGTGCAGTTCCCTTAGGCTACCGCCAGGGGACTCTGACATTCTACTTTTTTTCCCTCTAGGGAAGCAGAAGCAAATATGCAAACATACTTGATAAGTGTAAAAAGGCATGGAAGAGCATAATTTTATTTGAAATGTTAAAATTACTTAGAAATGGGACACTCAAAGACCGATCTTGATTTAAGCAACCCTTACCTAATTAAAAAATACTAATACTAATTTATATAGTTTACAAGGAATGTTTGAAAGAAAGAGAGTATTAGATTTTTACTTATATTTTATAGTCTATGTAATTTAATTCTCTTGCCCTAAAATTAATATTTTAGAATATTAGAAGGATGATTCCCAGGTACTTTGCAAAGCATAAAATATTCAGTATTCTGTGTAACAAATAACAAATAATATATATGCCACTTATAAAATGCTTATTTTCTTTTAGCAAGTAACAATAGATTTTTTGCTTCAAGATTGTCTAGATCCTATCTATATGTGCATATTGTGTTATTCTTAATATATCTTATATGCAATACCATAAATTATTCAATATACTCTTATTAGAGAATTTGATGTGCAGATTAAATCTAAGCATCCAAAATAAACCACTGATAATAAAGTTATGTGTAACTACACAGAGATAAGAATTTGCAACAGTGATATATGTTCTGAACCTTACAAAGGTATCTTAATTGAATATGTGGATATACATAAAACTGACAAGCAAGCAGGATTTCATGGTCTTAAATGAGCAACAGATATAATATTTCTGTTGGGATCATGCCAAGTTAATACAGGGCTCAGCAGACAGGGGAGAGCTAAGCTAAATAATTTTATTCAGCTTCTTAAAGAATTTAAGGGTTTGAAGAGGATGATATTGATTATTACTTCACTACGTCATCTAAAGGTGAATCAGTTAGGGTTAGTTTATGAAAATTCAATGACCTAAACTAGTAAAGAAGCTAGGTTTGTGCACCCATTTGGTGAACTGCTTCTAGAGAATTTACTTATTACATAGACCCTTCAGGCTTTTGAGGAGTTCCTAATTGAAATTCCAAATAGGCATGCTTTCTTATCTTTCTTAGGAACAAGGTCTCAGAGTAGGACTATCAACACTGTTGCTCTCACTGAGCTCTGCCTCAGTGATTGCAAAACATTTTCTGATATCTACTTTACACATCACTGACCAGTTGTAGTTTAAAGACTGATCTCATTGAGATCAAATACGTTTTGAGAGCTGGTTCAGGAAGCAGGTGATGGACATGTTTGTCATAGCCAGATAATGAGTGATAACAGGTTACCAAGACAAGGAGGGGATCTAAGTAAAAGTTGGCAACAAGAGGTTACCTGACATGGTTGTAGACTAAATTCATAGATTATTTAAGAATCAGCAACAAGATAGTGCTAAACTCAGAAGTTTTGGAGGATTTAATGAACACTGTAGACCTTCTTCCCTAGCCTCTTAAATTTTGTGTATAAGATGAGGGAGTGTATAGACTTAATGTTTAAAACCACTGAAGGGGGTATCTCAGAATTAAAGCCACAGAGCAGGAGCTTCCAATAATAAGATCTTAGAACTATAATATATCAGTCAGTTCAGGTTATAGGATGTCTCAGTAACAAACAAATCTAAAAATTTCAGTGGCTTAAAACCACCAAGTTTGTTTTTTGCTCACACTATATTTTCACTGTGAGTCAGCTGGAGGGCTCTAATTCGAGGCCCCCTCCCTGGGGGCTCAAGGCTGAAATAGCAGCTGTCGTGTGGGAGGTTAGTAGTTGGCCTTGGGTGGTCTCACAGCAGGAATTCAACATTCTGCCTGGGAGCGACTACTTCACTTCGCACAAATCTTTGATTGGAAGTAATTATTTGGCTTCACTCAAGCACAAAGGGGCTGGGGAGTGCAATCATGCCGTGCACCCAGCAGGGGGAGCACAGAACAGTTCAGGAACAACCACACTGACCACCCCTGGGACCATTCCAACCACACTAGGAAGTGAAGATGTTCTTTCTGATAACTTACGTCTCAGAGACCTTCCTATATACAGTGCCCTTAACATCCTTCTCCACACGGTGTCTTTCTTCCTGTGAAGGGGAGGTATAAAATGGTTTTTTAAAAAATGTAATGATGATTTGACATAAGAGGCATGGATGAATTTCACATCAAAATCCAATTTTTATTTAATTGTATATGGTGTATTCAATTATATATTTGCTAGGAAAAAGGGGAGGTATCAAGGTTAGACACTGCACTGATTGGTGGCTACGATGCTCCGGTTCAATTCTTGTCTACGACTGGTATACATTCCGATTTGGTTGAATACATCTATTTCGGTTGGTACTTCTCACACCATGTGTGTTCTAAACACGTTGAATATTATCTTCCGTTAGTAGAAATAAAAGAGTTAAGTAAGTGAATTTAGGAGAAAAGGTACAGGTCAGCGGGACCTTATGAAGATATGAATAAAATGTATAATAAGTCACAGGAATTATGAAGTATTTTACCTTCTCACAGCTACAAAACTGAGATGAGTCACGCACACAGCTAGATTTCGACCAATTAGAATAGTGGATCCAACTGAGGCTGAACTTGTGCACAGCACCTGGTTTCCCTGGCAACAGGGTTCCCTTCCCATGCTCATAATATTACAGTGTGAGTGAAGTTATAATTGGAGGTAGAGAAATATGTCTTCACATCAACTCCTACCTCTGGGAAAGTTAGGGGAGGAGTTTGCTAAAGGCAAAGGATGAGGTCATGATAAAGAAAGAATTTGGAATTTAAAAAGAAAAGAAAAATGAAATTGAGCCGGAGCTTGATGGCTCCTGGGCACAGCACTGCACATAGCAACGCTTCTTCCCTGACCGGTTAAAGCCAGAGTCTGTAGGAAATCGTGTGGTTGCCTATCTACATGATGTCTTCCGTCAGAGCCCAGAAAAAGGCCTGGTTCGGAAACGGTGACCTGTGTGAGTTGGCTCGGATTGGAGCCCTCTGCTGTGTGTGCGCTGGCTGTCCCCACAGGTGCCCAGGGAGCTCTCCCTCCTTTGCCCAGGAGTCAAAACAGGCTTGTCCTTGATTTTCTGCGAAATTGGTTTACTTTGTCCTTCACGTTGTCCTTGAGTGTTACTTGTCCAAATATATCTTTTCAAACTGTTCAATAGCCTGGGCCTTTTCTGCTTTTATTAAATATATGTCGAATGTGCACCGCTGCTTGGAAGATTGAGAGACTGGGAGAGTCAGTAATGAGCATTTCAGTTTTTCCATTCTGCTTTTTCTTCTCTGAACCTTTCTCGCTAGAAAAAGAAGAGGATAAGGAGTGCTCGCTCCATTCCACTCTTTATAGCTCCCTAAACAAGTCCCAATGAAAAAAAAGATGAAAATTAGAAAAAGAGCACACAGCATTACCTAGAAATAAGACGATTTTATAATTTATTATTCAAACCAGAGCACATTTGACAATGAAAGGGAGTGTTAATAGCAACACAGGAGAAAGGCATACATTGTGATGTCCATCAGTAGGAGAGAGACAGGGGGGGAAAGATGATCATCTGGGAATATTCCAGAAAAAAAATGGATTTGATGCACACTGAATATTCCTGGACATTTGTCACTAATTTATAGCCAAATCCTATTCTGATAAGGCCCATGAGATTATTTTAAGATTCCAGATCTCCTTGTTCTTTTCCAGGAATAACCTGTACCAGGTTAGAATGTAGTTAGAATTACTTCCTAGGCAAAAAATAAAGCCATAGGGATGCATATGCATAGTGCGGCCTCAGAAAGGGCCTTAGTGATTGACCAAAGAATGGTCAAGGTTAAGGACTGACTGACCAATTTGATTCCATTTTCTGCGCCCATGGCTATAGTTTAGAAAATTAAAATCAGTTTCATTTTGCTTTAAAAAAACCTTATCAAACCCTGTTTTCTCACCTCAGATCCCAATAGGAGTGAGTCCCTGTAATGTGAGAAAATGACTGTAACTGCGCAGTGGGCAGCTTCTGAGATGCTCCCAGTGACCCCCGCCCGCCTCCTGGTATGCACGCTCTTGGGCTCCCCTCCCCTTAGTGGCTGGTGTCTAATGAGTGGAATATGATAAAAGTGATGGGATGTGAATTCCAAACTTAGGCTTCAGTGTTGTTGCCTCTCTCCTCTGTCTCTCTTGCACTCTCTCTGAGCCTTACTCTGGATGCAAACGGCAACATTGGGAGTAATATTATGGAGATGCCCATATGGCTGGGACCTGTCCCTAAACAGTAGCCAGCAAGGACCTGAGGCCATGGGAGGGAGCTTACAAACAGAGCCTCCCCAAATCAAGCCTTGAGGAGACTGTAGCCTCAGCCCACATGGTGATTGACACCTGAGCCAGAGGACCCGGGACACTGCCCTAGGATTCCTGAACTGCAGTAACTATGAGATAATACATGTTTGCTGTTTTAAACAGCTACATTTTATGATAATTTGTTCCGCAGCAAGAGATAACTAATACACTGTTTAAAATAATGGGTTCTGTATTATGAAATGTTTGGAAAAAAATATATATATACTTATACATACACATACTCACACACACTCATACACACACAATGGCCACAAAATCCCTGTCTATGGTGGGCAGCAGTTTTCCCTCTGCTCTCCTCCATTCTTGACACTGATTTTATTCTCTGCTCTGTGTTTCTCTGGATGTTTTCTTCCATGTTGATGGTGGGTTAAAGTGGTCCCAGAGAATATTAGCGAATAATTGACAGATACTCTCAGGCATAGAGGCCATGGATTGTATTCGACAGTAGATATTTGTGAGAAGCACTATGATCCTTCTGATGAAAACCAGAGAGAAAATTTCCCTGTGAGTGTTTACGAAGAGGACTCCAGCATGTAGAGAAAGGAATCCTCAATGATATTCCTAACAGTTTCCTTACAGTAAGTAGAACAATCAATTCTAGTGAGCCGTTTCTCTTCTAGTCTGTCAGTATGACCTTTATTTCCGGTCTTAATGACAAACCTAATTGTAGGTATGACAGCCGAGTGACACTTACCAGTTTCCCAGGAGAACACCTTGTGTATTGGGCTTTTTCAACAACATCGTGCATCACAGCACAGGCGTTAGATTGATTTGGCAGGTGGATGGTTGACTTTTAGGGATAGTTTAAAGTTCTGTTGTGACCAAGAAAGAAGTAGTTGGCAGGTAACATCTTAATGTTCTTTCAGTTACATAATTCTGTGATTTAAAAAAAAAAATCTAAAATATTTTTTTTTATGTGTTACTGAAAAGGTAAATATTTAGCTTAGGAAGCTAAAGGAAGATTAAGTTCAGGTGACTTCTCGTACTGTTTTGATTGTAGGCGTAGCTAAGACTGCAGAATCTTCTATTTCTCTCGTTAGTGCAGTACCCATTGTCAGAGTCATCAGACTATAGGTGCCACGCACCACTGTAATTTAGGAATAATGGTGCAATGCTCTTCCAGTGAGGCCTGGAAAAGGATCTGTGTTTAAAACTATTTCCAGAGTTGGCAGTTTTCACTGCAGCCTGCACGTGGGCAAATAATTCTTATGGAAATCACTCAATACTTCCTCATGAGCTCTGTGTGACAGCTGATTTATGTGTAGATCCTTTTAGTAGGAAATGAGTTTGAGTTTTACTTCAGGAAGTAAGAATTATGTTGCCAGCTGAAATATAAAAAAAATACGATAAAACCCTTTCACCTGGTAATGCCACAGCATCCCTAATCAAAGGAAGCGCAACAGAGCCACCGGAATAGCCTTTCACTTTGCAGAATGAAGCGGCTTCCTGTAATGAGCAGAATACTCGTGGTGATAGATGTCAATGCAGACTTATCATCCTTTTAAAAATTAATTTAAAACCCCACACCTGCCCTTAGATAAAAACCTTGGAGGCTTCTGGCATTTACTTTGAAGTTCTTCTGTTCTGTCATCAGCAATTTGCTGATTTCTCTCTCTTACTCACGAAGAGGCTTTATTCAGCACCTGTATCAGTGTTGGTCTTTGCTGCAAGTCTTGCCGTCACTCCAGTGTGTCCAAAATCCACCTGTCAAACCTCCTTGTCAAACCATCCAATGGTATTTCTCAGCCTTATTTTACTTGATCTCTCGCTTCTGCACTTGGCACTTGTCACCATGCCTACCTTCTTGGAATGCTCTATTTCCGTGGGCTGTATTTTTTGTACACTCTTTTCTTTGTTCTCTCCTCTCAAGGTACTGCTTTTTAGCTTTCTTTAGGATCTCATCACTCAGGGTTCTAATCTGATTTTCTTACTCTCTCCAGCCTCTTTGTATGAGACCCACTTTCTGGCTTCTTCACCTTTCTATTGGTGATTCTAAAATATTAAGTCCCACTTTTTTTTCTGAGTTGCATATCATACTAACTACTGTAAATATTAATTTGAATATCTCAATAATACCAAAAACTGAACTCATCTCAGCCTCCATTCCCTAAACCATTCCCTAAAGCCAGACACTTAGGTATTGTTCATTCTTTCTTGCCCTCCCTTATCTCATTCATGTGATAAATCATAAAGGCTCATAGTTTCTACCTGCTAAATATCTTACAAAGCCTTCTATTTAGGTCTATCCTGCCTGCTATGCCCTTATTGTGTCTTCCTTGAGTTACTGAAACAGTTACCCCTCTCCATTCATTCTCCACACTGTGGTGATTCCTCTAAAAATATAGGTATCCTGGCTTACAACGCTTTAGTGGATTTTCATTGTCTTTATAATAAAGTCCAAATTCTTCCATGGCTTATAAGGCTTGCAATAATGTAGTCCCAACCTACCTTATTATTCTGCTCTTTCGTTACTTTTGCCTAAAGATAAAGTTCCATCCCAAGGGAACTTCCTTTAGTTCTATGAATAGAGCATTCTTTATACATTTTAGATATTAACCCCTTATCAGATATATAATTGGCAAATATGTTCTCTCATTCAGTAGGTTGTCTTTTCATTTTGTTGATGGTTTCCTTTTCTGTGCAAAAACATTTTAGTTTGATGTAGTCCCATTTGTTTTACTTTTGTTTCCCTTGACCAAGGAGATATATAAGAAAAAATGTTGCAAAGAGAGATGTCTGAGATTTTACTGCCTTTGTTTTCTTCTAGGAGTTTTATGGTTTTGAGTCTTACATTTAAGTCTTCAATCCATTTTGAGTTTATTGTTTACATGGTGTGTAAGAATGTTGTCTAGTTTCATTTTTTGCACTTGTCTGTCCAATTTTCCCAAAACCATTTATTGAATTGACTCTCTTTACCCCATTGAATGTTCTTGCCTAAAGGAGACATTTTAAATGATACTGTAGTGAACTGAAAGATTTAATTCTCAATCGCCTAAACTGCTACCAGAGAATGAATGACATGAAAGCACCTAAAGGAACATTTTATAGCTGCTTCAGTGGTGTAATAACAGAGTACCACATTACCCATAAAAAAATAACATTACTGACCACACATTATTAGATATATATTTTGAGTGATGCTTCTAGCAATGGCGTGTCTATGAAACTACTGTGTTTACTTCTGATATATTATTTATTTGTTCTTTAGCTTCAGGCAGCCTTTTAAAACTTTTTAGCTTGCTCATATTTTGTCAGCATTTCTCTAGGACGAGTTTGCAGATAGGATGAAAATATGGAGCTGCTTTACAACCCAAAGTGGTTCCTTTGAGTTAAATGATGGATGCATGCTTTTTTACAACATTGAGCACTTTTTAAAAAATTTCATACCAATACCTTGTTACAGTCTAAAGGTGCCAATTGCAGATGTGGCTGGGTGGAATAAGTTTTCTGTTTTGGTTCTTGTGTTACTTTAGCTCACCTGATCAGGGATGGTGTTAATGTGGACATAGTAGAAGTTCAAACCCTGTATGGATCCCATAGCCACAGCTGGTCCTTCTCACTCCAGCAATGCAAAAGAATGACCATCCCTGGCCATTTTGACCACCATGAGCATGAACAGGGCATGTGCTCTTGAGACATTTTCTTGTAGTCCTTCTAGACTTGTGATGATCATCCTGTGTTCTCTTGTATTTTATCTTCATGGAGAAATATAATTTTTGTTATAAGTAAAAACGCCAAGGATGCACTACATTTTTCTCCATATATTTCTGGCTCTTCTTAAAAAAGGGAAAGCATACATAGAGGAACAAAGCAAGTAAGACTTTGGAGTAAGGCCATGGATAGCTTTTGCAGGCTTAGGGGGTTTGGGGAGATAATGACTATAATTGGGCGAGTGTAAATTTTTCAGTAAGATGGTGGAGGTTTGAGTCTTGTCTCTGTTTATTAGAGGTCAAATTTTAAGCAAGTTTTTATGTCTCTGAGCCTCAATTTTTATATCTATAGATTAAAAAAATACCTTTTAGAGTTGTTTTGAGGAGCACGTATGAGATGCTGGATAGGAAAGTGATGGTGTTATTGTTGTTAATTTGTTTTTCTCTGCAGACGTGCTAAAAGGACATATTAAAAAGTGGCTCCTGCCCTGGCTGGTTTGGCTCAGTGGATAAAGTGTCAGCCTGTGGACTGAAGGGTCCCGGGTTTGATGCCAGTCAAGGGCATGTGCCTGGGTTGCGGGCTCCATTCCCAATGGGGGGCATGCGGGAGGCAGTCCATCAATGATTCTCTCTCATCATTGATGTTTCTCTCTCTCTCTCCCTCTCCCTTTGTCTCTGAAATCAATACTAAAAAAAGTGGCTTCTACTTTGCGATCTGTCTGGCAGAAGAACCTGAAACAAGATTGGCTGCCCTTGGCAATGGCATGCACTTTAGTACTCTCATAGTCTTATGGCTGAATCAGAGCTGTCAGGCAACCTTGGCTTCTTGGTTTGGGATTAGTTTCCAAGACGGTATAATTCTCACTGAGCTACCTCTTTAGATGTTCACTGTTTAAAGGATGCTACAGCTGAACTTCATTGACTATTCCTAAATCAAGATCATTACCCATTTGTATATGCCACATTTTAGTGACTTTCTTATTTTATTTTTTTTTTTTATTTTTTTTTTATTTTATTTTTTTTTTTTTTTAATTTCTTTATTGATTAAGGTGTCACATATTTGTCCTCATCCCCCCATTCCCATCCCACCCCTCTCCCCACGCATGCCCCAATCCCCTGTTGAACTTAACCGTTGGATAGGCTTATATGCATGCATACAGGTCCTTTGGTTGAACTCTCCCCCTCCCCCCCACCCTCCCCCTACCCTCCCGTATCCTCCCTCTGAGGCCCGATAGTCCGATCGATGCCTCCTTGCTTCTGTTTCTGTTCTTGTTCCTCAGTCTATGTTGTTCATCATTTCCTCTAGATGAACGAGATCAAATGTCACTAGATATATACTAATAAGAACTGAATGTGAGACGAGCAATAATATTTATGCTGACAGGCAAATGAATCAATCTGTAGCGAGCTTCCCCCTGGACCAACAGTTCTTTTGAGACCCAATTTCGATGTCCAGTAGTTCCTTATGTGTACATGTCAGCACTGACCCCTCAGCTCTGGATGGTGGACAAATGGTGGTAATGGAGGTCTGACTCCCTCTGGTTTGGTCTCGGCCGATCCCAGGGGCACGGCGTCACCTGGACTAAGGGGCACGTGGCCTCACCCATATCCAAGGGGCGGGTGGTCTCACCCGGGCCTGGGACCCAGCCTCACCCGGATGGATCCAGGGGCGCACGGCCTCACCCGGACCCAGGATCTGGCTTCACCCGTACCCAAGGACACTTGGCCTCTCCCAGACCCAGGGGCACGTGGCCTCACCCGGGCTTAGTTGCACAAGGCCTCACCTGGATCCAGGGACACATGGTCTCTCCCGGACCCAGGGACGCTTGGCCTCTCCCAGACCCAGGGCCACTTGGGCTCACCCGGGCCTAGGTGCACGAGGCCTCATCCGGATCCAGGGACGCATGGTCTCACCCGGACCCAGGGACGCTTGGCCTCTCCCAGACCCAGGGGCACGTGGCCTCACCCGGGCCTAGGTTCACGAGGCCTCACTCGGATCCAGGGACACATGGTCACACCCAGACCCAGGAACGTTTGGCCACTCCCAGACCCAGGGCCACTTGGGCTCACCCGGGCCTAGGTGCACGAGGCCTCATCCGGATCCAGGGACACATGGTCTCACCCGGACCCAGGGACGCTTGGCCTCTCCCAGACCCAGGGCCTCTTGGGCTCACCCGGGCCTAGGTGCACGAGGCCTCACCCGGATCCAGGGACACATGGTCTCACCCGGACCCAGGGACGCTTGGCCTCTCCCAGACCCAGGGCCACTTGGGCTCACCCGGGCCTAGGTGCACGAGGCCTCACCCGGATCCAGGGACACATGGTCTCACCCGGACCCAGGGACGCTTGGCCTCTCCCAGACCCAGGGCCACTTGGGCTCACCCGGGCCTAGGTGCACGAGGCCTCACCCGGATCCAGGGACACATGGTCTCACCCGGACCCAGGGACGCTTGGCCTCTCCCAGACCCAGGGCCACTTGGGCTCACCCGGGCCTAGGTGCACGAGGCCTCACCCGGATCCTGGGACACATGGTCTCACCCGGACCCAGGGATGCTTGGCCTCTCCCAGACCCAGGGCCACTTGGGCTCACCCGGGCCTAGGTGCACGAGGCCTCAAACGGATCCAGGGACACATGGTCTCACCCGGACCCAGGGACGCTTGGCCTCTCCCAGACCCAGGGCCACTTGGGCTCACCCGGGCCTAGGTGCACGAGGCCTCACCCGGATCCAGAGACACATGGTCTCACCCGGACCCAGGGACGCTTGGCCTCTCCCAGACCCAGGGCCACTTGGGCTCACCCGGGCCTAGGTGCACGAGGCCTCACCCGGATCCAGGGACACATGGTCTCACCCGGACCCAGGGACGCTTGGCCTCTCCCAGACCCAGGGCCACTTGGGCTCACCCGGGCCTAGGTGCACGAGGCCTCACCCGGATCCAGGGACACATGGTCTCACCCGGACCCAGGGACGCTTGGCCTCTCCCAGACCCAGGGCCACTTGGGCTCACCCGGGCCTAGGTGCACGAGGCCTCACCCGGATCCTGGGACACATGGTCTCACCCGGACCCAGGGATGCTTGGCCTCTCCCAGACCCAGGGCCACTTGGGCTCACCCGGGCCTAGGTGCACGAGGCCTCACCCGGATCCAGGGACACATGGTCTCACCCGGACCCAGGGACGCTTGGCCTCTCCCAGACCCAGGGCCACTTGGGCTCACCCGGGCCTAGGTGCACGAGGCCTCACCCGGATCCAGGGACACATGGTCTCACCCGGACCCAGGGACGCTTGGCCTCTCCCAGACCCAGGGCCACTTGGGCTCACCCGGGCCTAGGTGCACGAGGCCTCACCCGGATCCAGGGACACATGGTCTCACCTGGACCCAGGGACGCTTGGCCTCTCCCAGACCCAGGGCCACTTGGGCTCACCCGGGCCTAGGTGCACGAGGCCTCACCCGGATCCAGGGACACATGGTCTCACCCGGACCCAGGGACGCTTGGCCTCTCCCAGACCCAGGGCCACTTGGGCTCACCCGGGCCTAGGTGCACGAGGCCTCATCCGGATCCAGGGACACATGGTCTCACCCGGACCCAGGGACGCTTGGCCTCTCCCAGACCCAGGGCCTCTTGGGCTCACCCGGGCCTAGGCGCACGAGGCCTCATCCGGATCCAGGGACGCATGGTCTCACCCGGACCCAGGGACGCTTGGCCTCTCCCAGACCCAGGGCCACTTGGGCTCACCCGGGCCTAGGTGCACGAGGCCTCATCCGGATCCAGGGACACATGGTCTCACCCGGACCCAGGGACGCTTGGCCTCTCCCAGACCCAGGGCCTCTTGGGCTCACCCGGGCCTAGGCGCACGAGGCCTCATCCGGATCCAGGGACGCATGGTCTCACCCGGACCCAGGGACGCTTGGCCTCTCCCAGACCCAGGGCCACTTGGGCTCACCCGGGCCTAGGTGCACGAGGCCTCACCCGGATCCAGGGACACATGGTCTCACCCGGACCCAGGGACGCTTGGCCTCTCCCAGACCCAGGGCCTCTTGGGCTCACCCGGGCCTAGGTGCACGAGGCCTCATCCGGATCCAGGGACGCATGGTCTCACCCGGACCCAGGGACGCTTGGCCTCTCCCAGACCCAGGGCCACTTGGGCTCACCCGGGCCTAGGTGCACGAGGCCTCACCCGGATCCAGGGACGCATGGTCTCACCCGGACCCAGGGACGCTTGGCCTCTCCCAGACCCAGGGCCACTTGGGCTCACCCGGGCCTAGGTGCACTAGGCCTCATCCGGATCCAGGGACGCATGGTCTCACCCGGACCCAGGGACGCTTGGCCTCTCCCAGACCCAGGGCCACTTGGGCTCACCCGGGCCTAGGTGCACGAGGCCTCATCCGGATCCAGGGACACATGGTCTCACCCGCACCCAGGGACGCTTGGCCTCTCCCAGACCCAGGGCCACTTGGGCTCACCCGGGCCTAGGTGCACGCAGCCTCACCCGGATACAGGGACACATGGTCTCGCCTGGACCCAGGGGTGTGTGGGCTCTCCCAGACCCAGGGGCGCTTGGCCTCGCCCGGGCATGGGGTCCAGCGTCATCCGGGTCCAGGGGCACTTGGCCTCACCCGGACCCGGAGTCCGGCCTCACTTGGACCCAGGGGCATGTGGCCTCACCTAGACCCAGGGACGTGAGGCCTCACTTATACCCAGAGGCGTGTGACCACACCCGAGTCCAGAGGCGCGCAACCCCGCCCGCACCCGGGTCTCAGCGGGACCCCGTCTTCCCGATCCCAATTCCTGCCGGTCAATCCCCCCTCAGCAATTCCCCTGGCCATCCTTCCAGAGCTCCAGTATGGCTGCTGCAGAACTCGTCGGGCGGCGGCTCGGCGAAGTTCCGGTGCACCCGGTGCATGGCGGTGGGCCAGTCTGGCGTCGCTGCGTCGGCCCTTGGGTCTGCATAGGTGGCCGGTCGCCGAGCATGCGCACCTGGCCGCTTCCGGGGCGTTGAGATTCTTGACGGACTCAGAGGTCAGCAAGCGCGGAGTCTCCCACCCCATGTCTCATAGGGGCTCGTCTGTCCGTGCTTGGCTGCCAGTGGAGCCGTCCCCTCAGCCGGAGACCGCCGGGGGAACTGCGCCGAGCACGTTCCAGGCCGCTGTTGTATCGCCTGAGCCATAGTTCTTTTGTGTCGCCTGAGCTGTAGTTCTTAAAGTGTGGTCTTTGGGTCACCGGCATCAGCATCATCCCACATACCCCTCTTTTATTCTAGTTGTAGAGCATCTACTCAGCCAGCCCTATGGTGGTCTTGGATGGTGTCTGCTCTGCTCTCTTGTCGTAGTCTCAAAGTTGTTGTGGTAGGCAACAATCAGGCTTCCGCCCTATGCCTCCATCTTGGTCCTCCTTTGTATAGTTAAGTCTTGATTGTTGTTGGTGTCACTGGGGGGGCTCTCTTTGTCTATAAAGGAAGAGTTGCTGTGCAGGAGACACGTTTATGGGCCGGGTCTTGGTGCAGCAAAGCTTTGGCGCTCACTGAATATTCCCGTTGAATGTGTCCCTTATGCACGTGGTTGAAATCTGGTGTCATCTCCCACAGACCACTAGATGCCCTCGTTTCTGGGTCTCCAATGGGGTGTAGATCAGCTACTGCCTTAGGCACTCAGCAAGGATTACAGCAAAAACTGTAGTTTCTTCCTCCTGTCTGAGTGGCCCTGGAGCAGTCCGACTAGAACAGCAGATCATCTGGTCCGCTGCCAGAGGGCAGGCCACCCACATGCATAAGCCGTTGCTTGGGGCGCAGGTGTGCCTGCAAGACTTGCGGGGCAGGTCTTCAAAACATGCGGGGCGGGTCCCAGGGCGGGGCGGGGTCTCAGGGCGCCAACAGGCCATGGTGCGGCGAGCCTCGATGGCTGTGAGTCTGGTCCTTCTGCCTTCCATGTATCTAAGTCCCCTCGTTCCGCACTCCAGCGCAGCAAACACTGATTGCTGGGCGCACCTCTGCAAGAGTCCCGCCTCTCCCCGCAGGCATCTGGGTCTCCCGGGGTTCGCCAGAAGATGGGTTTCAGGGTGATGGAGAGCTAATCTCCCTTAGGTTTGGAACAAAAGCCCCTTTCCCCCGCCACCAGCCAGACCCACGCACCTCCACACCTCATCCCCTCCGATTTCGCTGGGTGCGAGGCAACAGAACAGCCTTTAACCTCCGCCGCCATCTTTTTCAAACTTCTCAATTTGTACTTCTTAATCCCTTCATTTCAGTCAACTCTACTGAAGTCTAGCGCCGCCGGGAGGTGCAGGGAAAGGGCGCCCGGGCCTCCGTCCGGTGCGCGGTGCGCGCGTCCCGCGGAACCAGGCGCGCGAGGGCTGCGCGGCTGGGACGGGCGCTGGGCGGCCGCCGAGCTCCAGGCACCGCCATCACCGTGTTCCGGACGTCGCCGCCGCGGCGTCCCCCCAATTTATACTTTTTAATCCCTTGAATTCAGTCAACTCTACTGAAGTCTAGCGCCGCCGGGAGGTGCACGGAAAGGGCGCCCGGGCCTCCATCCGGTGCGCGGTGCGCGCGTCCCGCGGAACCAGGCGCGCGAGGGCTGCGCGGCTGGGACGGGCGCTGGGCGGCCGCCGAGCTCCAGGCACCGCCATCACCGTGTTCCGGACGTCGCCGCCGCGGCGTCCCCCCAATTTATACTTTTTAATCCCTTGAATTCAGTCAACTCTACTGAAGTCTAGCGCCGCCGGGAGGTGCACGGAAAGGGCGCCCGGGCCTCCGTCCGGTGCGCGGTGCGCGCGTCCCCCGGAACCAGGCGCGCGAGGGCTGCGCGGCTGGGACGGGCGCTGGGCGGCCGCCGAGCTCCAGGCACCGCCATCACCATGTTCTGGACGTCGCCGCCGCGGCGTCCCCCCAATTTATATTTTTTAATCCCTTGAATTCAGTCAACTCTACTGAAGTCTAGCGCTGCCGGGAGGTGCACGGAGAGGGCGCCCGGGCCTCCGTCCGGTGTGCGGGGCGCGCGGCCCGCGGGACCAGGCGCGCGGGGGCTGCGCGGCGGGGACGGGTGCTGGGAGGCCGCCGGGCTCCGGGCGCCGCCGCTGCGGCGGCGTCCCCAGCGTCCCGGGCCGGGCGGCCTGCGGGGGCGGCGGAGTTGCGAAAGTGAGTGAGTTTCCCAGGGTTTCGCCCGGAATGGGGTTCAGTGCAATCGGAGCCGGTGCTCAGCGCACTCCGGAGCCTTTATCTCCTTCCTGCCAGTGAACTCCGGCCAGGTCATCAGCCGCCCCCTCCTCTCCGGTTCCGTCCTCCCCGCAGGCGCGTGTGCTCGTGTCTCCGCCCGTTTCTCCATACCTCAGGCTTTTACGGCTTCCCCGACTGTCCCCGTGGCCTTCTCCTTCCCCCCAGCTGTGGGCATTTCAGTCCGCCAGCTCTCCTGTGGTTCTGGACGATGTCCGTTCTGACCTCTAGTTGTATTTTTGAAATTGTTGTGCCCGGCTGCAGGTTAGGTGTTTAACCTATGCCGCCATCTTGGTTTTTCCGACTTTCTTATTTTAAAAGTAGTAAAGTTTGCTTGAGTACTAAGATACCTGAGCAGTTAAAAAAAGAACATTTTGCATATTTTTTTTGTCAGTTTAAGTATATTAAGCAAGAATTCCAACAGATTATACCAGAATTGTATATGACTCAGTCTTTCCCACAGAACCTTTCTACTTGTCAGGCAAGAAAAGCAGGACTTCATTAAATTGAATAAAGTAAGTTTTTCTATACCCTTCAGTTATTTGACTTTAAGCCATAATTGGAAAGAAAAGTTCCCTGCCTTTGTCATGCTCTGGAAATATCTGTCCGTGTCATTCTCCCTGGTATTTCACCGGACACAGCGCTGTGACATTTCCCTGTCTTTTCTCATCAATCTCAGTGTTGAGAGAAGCTCTGGTTGTATGTCAATGGTTGACTCAATGTAAGAGACTTTAAGTAAACTTCAACATTTAGAATTAAATCCAGAAAACTTTTACTTTTTTAGTAGAATATTGATGTTATTGTTTGTTTGAAATAAAAGAATATGCCTGGCTAGTGTGGCTAAGTGGTTGAGCATCGACCTATGAAGCAGGAGGTCCTGGTCAGGGCACATGCCTGGGTTACAGGCTCCATCCCAAGTGGGAGGCATGCCTGTGGTAGCTGATCAATGATTCTCTCTCATCATTGATGTTTCTATCTCTCTCTCAATCTCGCTTCCTCTCTGAAATAAATAAAAATATATTAAAATAAGAGAATTTATAGCTGGGAATTATTCTTTGGAAAGTATGTTTTGTGACAGATTTGCTTTCTTTCTGACTTCTTGAATCTTTAATATAGTTTAAAAGATTGTGGTTGATTAAATATACACTAGACTGTCTGATACCTGAAAGTGGAAGAATGCTCTTTAGAATTTCTGTTGTTTCCCTTTGTCTTCTTAATCAAATAACTAAGATAAGCAACATTTATGCTTTATCCCTCTATCTTACCTGTCTTGTTCCAGATGTACATTTTTGTTGCCTTTTATTCCAGTTACATGTATTTAGTATAATCTCCTCACCTTTGCTACAATATGGAAATAGATATTTTTACTAAGAAATACACACATTGACATTTGTCTTCTAGCTTAATGACTTTCCCTTCCCCAACTTTGTTGAGTTAGAATTGACAAAAAATTATATATAGTTAGGTGTACAATGTGATTTGATAATATGTAAACATTTTGAAATTATTATCACAATCAAGCTAATTAACAAATCCATAATTTCCCATAGCTACCTTACTTTTGTGTGGTAAGAACATTTAAGATCTACTCCCTTAGCAAATTTCAAGTACATACTGCTGTATTAGTAACTATGGTCACCATGCTATACATCTGATCTCTAGACCTTTTTCATCTTGTATAACTGAAACTGGATACTCTCTTACCAACATCTCTGCATTTCCACCACCCCCAAGCTCCTGGGAACCACCATGCTACTCTCTGATTCTATGAGTTCAACTTTCTAGATTCCAAATAAAGGTGAGGTCATGCAGTATTTGTCTCTCTGTGCCTGGCTTGTTCTACTTAACATAATACCATCGAAGTTCATTAATATTGTCACATAGGAAGGAGTTCCTTCTATTGTAAAGCTTACTAATATTGTATTGCATTGTGTGTGTGTGTGTGTGTGTGTGTGTGTGTGTGTGTGTGTGTGTGTGACATTTCCTTTATCCATTCTTCTTTTGATGGACACTTAGATAATGATATTCTTTCCTTTGGGTCCATACTCAGACATGAGATTGTGGGATCATATGGTAGTTCTATTTTTAAATCATTGAGGAACCTCCATACTGTTTTCCATAATGGCTTTATCAATTTACAATCCCACCAACAGTTGCACAAGGGTTCCCTTTTCTCCATAGCCTTGCCAATATTTGTTACCTCTTGTCTTTTTGGTGGCAGCAGTTCAAACAAGTGTGAGGTGATATCTCATTGTGATTTTGATTAGCATTTTCCTGATGATTAGTGATGTCGAATTTTAAAAAAATATATCTGATGACCATGTATATGTCTTCTTTTGAGATTTATATCCTTAATAATATCGACGTGCCTGTAAATAATATGTAATGCTAATGAATAATTTAGCCTCTTGGGTGTCGACAGCAAATGAATTTGTTGCTGCCTCACCAATGCTCTGCCTTAGCTATGGCTTGTCTGCCTTGTAACTCATCTTTCCTGTGACCTCATTCTTAGCCTGTTTTTTGTCTTTAACTTGTCACTATAAAAATCTCTAATTGGGCTGTGTCTTCAGGTGCATTTTTTATTTTATTAGTCTCAAAATGCTATTTTTTTTATCGAATCAAACAATATGGTCAGAAAGACAAATTGTATTTGCTAGGAGAAAGATAAAATTAGTTCTCTGTGTCCTTGACTATGCATATTTGTAGTTGCTTTGAAGTCAAACTTTGCTCCAGATCCTGCCTTTGCCACGTTTCTAACTCTCTTGTCTTAGGCCCTAGTAACTATACATAATACTTATCAAGACCTTCCTATTTTCCTGGTACTATGTTACATGATTTGCATGTATCATTTTATTTAATGCGCATGACAATCTTGGAGGAGGGACCACTAACAGGTTATGTAGTTTGCCAGTGGTCATATAGCTGATATCATATCGGGCTGAGTTAGAATTCAAATGCAGGCTTCTGACTCCAGGGAACCTGCAGTTTCAGCCAGATTAAATTTTTCCAGCTCTAAAGTAAAAATGGTAATAACTACGTTATGGGATTAGTTTGGTGATTAAGTAATACCATGTGTGACAAATGCATTTTTTCCTCTTTAAAACCAATCTTCATACACTTAATGTTAGCAGACCCTCCGGGTACGTTGCATTCTCTATCAAACAAGGATGATTTTTGCCAGAAATCCAATGCCTTTGTGGTAGTGATTCACCATTTTATAATGAAAACACACACACGAAGCCTTATGATTTTAGCACGACACGGAGAAGCACATGCTAAAAGGACCAGCAGCCAGATGGCCCTCAGCAGCCTCTAAGGGTGGGCCACGAGGCTTTGGATGGGCCCTGGCCTAGCAGCCTATCTGTAGTTGGATGATGGTAAAAAAGCTGAGGAAGGGAGTTAAAGCAATTAGCATTAAGAGAAATCTCCATAGACGAGGGTGATGGATGACGGTAGCAAGAGGGAAATTAGAGGCAACTTTCAACCTTGCACTCAGATTAAAAAGTCTACAAGAAAAATATGGGCTGTCCTCTTAATAGAAGTTTGTTTAATAAAGCTCTTAGTGTTTTAGCTGACTGGAGGCTGAATGGGAATCCCTAGTGTGGCATGACTGTTAAAAGAGCTAATGCCATGTAGGCAGCAAGACGAATAAAGAGGTGAGTAGGACCCTGCAGTATCAGACCACATCCAGCACATTTGATCAGATCTCGGTCCACAGGCGAGAAGCTTCATCGGTCATTTCCTTGCATTTGGAGGCTAGACCACACTAATAAAGGGTTTTCTGACGGTTTTATTGAAGGAACTGTCAAATCCGGATTTGAGCCCGGGGAATGGTATCAGTGCCTTCAAATACGTGAAGAGCTGTCATGTATAATTGGGAGTAGGCTTAATCTGGGTAGTGCCAGAGGACAGAAAGGGAAAGATGAATGGATCGCAGTTATAGGGAATCAGTTTGAGCTTACTATAAGCAAGAGCTCTCTAACTACGTAAGCCATCTGGCATTCAAGTGACTGTTGTGTTGGTGTAGCAATGAGTTAGTTCTCTGTCAGTAGAAGTACTCAAGCCACTACTGGATAAATCACCTGTTAGAAAGACAGGGTGCACAAAAGATTTCTACTTTGGGTGATTAGTTAAAGTTGATGACCTCAAAAGTGTCTCCAAGTCCAAAGTTCTTTAATATTATAAAAAAAGACAGACATGTTTGCAATGGAGCAAAATATTGCCTTATGAAATTAAGTGAGAAAGAAAATGGATTCTATTACAGGAATTACATTTTCAAGATATATTAATTTTTTATTGTACAAGTAAATATCATTTTCTCTTTATAAGTAGGAATATGAATGTATTATTTTAGGGCAAGACTACAAATGTCAGGAAAACTGGATATTTGGGTTGGCTTAATTAGTTTCCCTGAAGAATATAATAGTGGAAGTCAAATTATAAGAGGGGTCCAGGATGAGGGGGACTCTGGATAGAGGGAAGAGGTGAACAATTGAATATTCAATCACATCAGGTGCTAACATCTCCATCTCCACACAAGGGAGATATCTACTGGGTTGACAGTCTACACACTGACATATCAGGTTGCCTCTTATTTCCTAGGTACAGAAAAAGATGGGTCTAACTAAGAAACACACATACTTTTATTTCCTAGCCATTATGCTTCTAATTAAAAACATTACCTTAGATCAAGTTATAATTAAATTTTGTAGTCCTGTAGTTATTTATTTTTAGATACTTTTTTTGCTTATATATTAGTATATATGTGTTTTATTGCCCAAATTTCATATTTAAAAATTGCCTATTTTGATTAGGCTTCTGTAAATTAAAGTATGTGAGAAGACCTGTGATAAAATCTCATTTTAAATTGGTAGTGAACTTACTATTATTTAATTTTTCTACTTTACCATAATTATTTCATCTATCTCCCTACATATACTTGACAAGCTTTTGAGCTGGCAAATTAATGTTTTTCCCTTTGATAATACTGGGGAAAGGTCAGTATAATTTTGTCTGTCTCTCTTTTTCAGGAAAAATCACACCGAATCACTCAATAACAATCTCTTCTGGAAGTAACCTGGGAATAAAATATTCCTTCTTTTACTTCTCCTGTGTGATCACCAATCAGAAAATAGAAAGTATTTATGTATTAAATACTTTGTTTAGGAGCTCAGCCATCAAGGTATTAAGCCACATGAATTTCTCGAAAAAGTCCTTGTACCCCATTTCCCCTGGTTAAGGATGTCCTTAATCGGTATCTTCTCAAGCAGATTAGCAAATCTCATTTTTAAAATTCGTATTACAGTGTTGAAAATAACTACACAGTTGGAAGAGCTGCATAATAAACCACTCCCAAATTTAGTGGCTTTAAAAAGAGCTGTTTTTTTTCCTAATTGGTTTTGGCTCAGTGGATAGAGTGTTGGCCTGAAGGGTCCTGGGTTCCATTCATGACACATACCTACATTCCTGGCTCCATCCCCAGGCCCCACCAGGGTGTTTTCAGCAGGCAACCAATCAATGTGTGTCTCTCACATTGATGTCTCTCTGTCTCTCACCCTCCCTTCCACTCTCTCTAAAAATATTCTCAGGTGAGGATTAACCAAAAACAAACAAACAGATAAACAGCAATTTTATTTGCTCCTGTAGCTGTGGGTCAGAAATTCAGGCTGGGCTAGGCAAGGTATTTTTTTGCTTGTCTCATGCAGCCTTAGACTATCATGCTTTAGGATGACCTTACTCACAGGCTGGGTCTGTCAGTTCCTGCTGTTGGCTGGACTACAGGTCCCAGCAGACTTTTTCACATGGTGGCAGCATCCCATAAGTCACAGGAGAGAGTTCCCAGCAGCACAAAAACAAGCCCAATGCACAAGCAGTTTTGAAGCCTCTGCTTGTGCCACATTTGCTTGTATCCCATTGACCAAAGCAAGTCACATTTGGTGAGGAAGAGGACCATGCAGGGTCATGGGTCCAAGGAGGTGTGATAAATTATGAGTTATTACTATAGTCATCTATCATCTCTGTGTGTACATTTATTTTAACTTTTTGATGCATTTAGTTTTTGGTTTTGGTCAACATACTAGTAATATGAGTATAGACTCTAAGTATTGTAAAAACTGTGTTGTGGACAGGAGAGAATTAACATCTATTGAGCGCTCATGGGGCCAAAAACGTCACTAATGTATTCTCATTTAATTTTGTGGACTTGGAGTGAAAACACTGAGATGTAGAGAAGGTAAATAACTTGTCCAAGGTCACAGTTGGCAAGTCATACTCCAGTTTAATGGTGTCAAAGGCATAACAAAAGGGACTAGCTTAGAAAATATCAGTAATGGTTCATATTATGGATAGGTACTATTTCATGAACCATTTTTGTGTTGGTTCACAGTGCATGATAAAATTCTTGCAATGAATAGTTTTAATGAAAGCAAGCCACTCTGTTACCTCTGACGGCCTCCCATGAGCATGTGAAACCAGAATGCTCATAACCAGGGGTATTAAAAATAAATCACTATTTCCCCATTCCTGATTTATCTGAAAGCTGTACTTTGACTACTGTATTATGTTGACATAGTGTTTTAATCAGGTGATGAGCACCTGACCTTTTCCACTGCAGTTAATCTCTTTTTATCAGCATCTACTAACATTTCTTTGTGACTTAAAAGAAAATCATGACCTTAGGAAAGATTTGATATTCTGGATGGAAGAGATTAGAACATAAATTTTCCTTATTGATAGACCCTTTTAGAAACCAATAAAGAACAAAGAGGCACCAAAGCAGTCTGGATGCAATGCTGTGGGTTTGGACTGAAGCATTTGTTACTCAGATTTTTGTGTCTGAAAGAGGTAAGGAGGAAGCATTCTGTCACAATCTGTTACCATGTCTCTGTTAATCTCATTTTTCTTCATTCATGTGAAATGGAATAGTCCTTTTACAATCAGCCCACACACTGAAATGTCTTTTATTTGCAAAATGGAACCACTTCATTAAATGTTGGTAAAGAGACTTTTAAGGAAACATCAACAAAACAGAATCATTTCCAATGGAAGTTTCTTTGGGCTGAAGTAAGTCCCTGCTTGATGGCTTAATTTGAAGCTTCCCCCTTTGGGGTTATTTTTTACATACCCACCCAACATGAATAAAGATTGCAAATTAATAAGCTGGGAGTCATTTAATAGAAAACAATAGGAGCAAAATGTCCACACATTTCTACAAATCTCTGCATGTGAAGAATTCAGACAGTAGCTGGAAATTCTCAAGAGTGCTTTATAGATTGATTACGGATTTTTTAAAGCCTTCATCTTCTGTGCTCACCAAGTAAAGTGTGTGCTGGAACATTATTTTAAAGTCATTTTATTGTGAGGAAACAGCAGGATTCTGCCAGAGCCCAAATGCTGGTAAAATTGCAATAAAACACTGAAAATAACAAGGTCAAAGCTTTATATTTATATGAGAGTAATATTCAGATTTTTAAAAAGGTGATATGATTTTTCTAAAATATGGCATATTCCAGAGATACACTGAAAGAAATAATGGCATGATATAGTTTAATAATTACCCCCAATTAAAAAATTATAATGGGAGAAACCAAGATGGCAGCATAGGTAAACACCTGAACTGCTGCCTCGCACAACAACTTCAGAACTACAACTAAAAGACAAAACGGACATCATCCAGAACCACAGGAAGGCTGGCTGAGTGGAAATTCTACAACTAGAAGGAAAGAGAAAAGCACACTGAGACTCAGAGGAACTGCGGAAGTAAAGGCAGAGGTATGGAGGCGCGCGTGTGGAGAGGGCTGGCAATTGAGTATGCGTTTGTCTTTTTCAAGTGGGAGGGAGACAAAAGATCCCAACTGCACTGAACTCCAGTTCTGGGTGAGACTCTGGGGACCCAGACTCAGACAGGGAGAAACTGGACTGTCTGGCAGCGGGCGGAACTCGAGGGCAGCTTTCTCTCAGAGGTGCTTACAGCAATTACCGAGGGACACTGAGACCCGGGTGCGTCTTAGGGCAGGGCTGACGGGAAGCCATTGCTGTTTGCTCCACCCTGAGACTGCCCCATCCAAGCTGTGCGCAGAGGCTTTTGCATATGTATGACCTGGTCCTTTGAAAACCAAACTTACCTAACAAACTGCAGCTGAGTCAGTGAGACCCAGAACATCCAAAAGAAGGCCCAAGGCCCCACAGCAGCTTTCATTGCTTCACAGCTGGGCCTCATCTGGGCACCTCCAAAACCCAAACAAAGAAGAGGAATCTGCAGATCTCTCCATAGCTCCTGCTGGGTGGCCTTAGGCAGAGGCTAAATTAGCACCTCCTTGGAGATCCAAGAGAAGGTGTACTCAGGGGTCAGAGTAGGACCATCCAGATTACAACTCTTCAGATCCATAAGGGACACACTCAGAGGGCAGACTCAGTGAGCACCAAAGCTCCACTGAAGCAAGTCTTGCCTCATAAGGGAGTCTCCAGCACAGAAGTTTTCCCATTGTAGACACAGCTGATCCTCACTGCCAACTGACCTGGAGGTCAATTTCTCCCAGTGATACCAACAACAACCAAGGCTTAACTACAACAAGACTGTGCACACAGCCCACAAAGGGGTGCACCAAGAGTGTCCACCTCAGGTAACTGGGGAGGCTGAGCCACTGGGCCCTATAGGACACCTAGCAAACAAAGCCACTCTATCAACTCAGGGAAGCAGCCAAAATGAGGAGACAAAGAAACAAGTCACAAATGAAAGAAATGGAGGAAAGCAAACGACTGGATATAGAGTTCAAAACCACGGTTATAGTTTTCAAGAATTTTCTAGAAAAGGCCGATAAATTTAGTGAGACCCTCAAGGATATGAAAAAGGACCAACTAGAGATTAAGCATACACTGACTGAAATAAAAAAATAATATACAGAGATCCAACAGCAGACTAGAGGATCCAAGAATCAAGTCAAAGATTTGAAATACGAAGAAGCAAAAAACACCCAACTGGAAAAGCAAAAAGAAAAAAGAATCTAAAAATATGAAGATAGTGTAAGGAGCCTCTGGGACAACTTCAAGCATACCAACATCCAAATTATGGGGGTGCCAGAAGAAGAGAGAGAGCAAGATACTGAAAACTTATTTGAAGAAATAATGACAGAAAACTTCCCCCACCTGGTGAAAGAAATAGACTTACAACTCCAGGAAGCTCAGAAAACCCCAAACAAGAGGAATCCAAAGAGGACCACACCAAGACACATCATAATTAAAATGCCAAGAGCAAAAGACAAAGAGAGAATATTAAAAGCAGCAAGAGAAAAGCAGTGAGTTACCTACAAGGGAGCACCCATACAATTGTCAGCTGATTTCTCAACAGAAACTATGCAGGCCAGATGGGAGTGGCAAGAAATATTCAAAGTGATGAATAGCAAGAATCTACAACCAAGATTACCCAAAGCTATCATTCAGAATTGAAGGTCAGATAAAGAGCTTCACAGATAAGAAAAAAGCTAAAGGAGTTCATCACCACCAAACCAGTATTATATGAAATGCTGAAAGGTATTCTTTAAGAAGAGGAGGAAGAAGAAAAAGGTAAAGATAAAAATTATGAACAACAAATACATATCTACCAACAAGTGAATCTAAAAATCAAGTGAATAAAAAATCTGATGAACAGAATAAACTGGTGAATATAGTAGCATCAGGGGCATAGAAAGGGAGTGGACTGACAATTCTCGGGGGAAAGGGTGTGGGGGGTGCGGGAAGAGACTGGACAAAAATTGTACACCTATGGATGAGGACAGTGGAGTGGGGTAAGGTCAGAGTGTGGGGTGGGAATTGGGTGGAGGGGAGCTATGGGGGGAAAAAAGAGGAACAATTGTAATAATCTGAACAATAAAGATTTATTGAAATGAAAAAAATTATAATGAAGAGCATACTTTTTAGATACTAACTGTGATACTTTTTCATTTTAAAAATGCTTGTGAAATGTAATTGTGGTGTGATTATTTCTTACTGACTTTATTTCCAATATCATTTATTGTATGGAGTATTGTTTTGGAAGGAAAGATTTAGCAACAACAATTAGCTCATAATTAGTGCCGATACATTGATAAAAATAATCAAGATGATAGTAAATAGACAATCATAACTAAAAATGAAGGTTATTAAAAGAAGGTAATTTTAGAAACAAATGAAGAGGAACTGAGTATGGAATCCCAATTGTTTCCCTACTTTGGCTCACTGGGTCACCCCTCTGACAGCTGAATATGAGGCTGGTGCTCGGAGAACTAACCACCAATGGGTGAGCCTGAGCTGTCATCGCAGATCAAAGGTTCCATAATATGTTAGTTCAATAATATTAATAAAATATTATGGTGCCATTACACCTGAATCCAGAGTCACTGCCCCACTTCTTACAGGTTAATTTGGGGATCGCTAATTTTATTGGAAAAAGTATGAGTCTTTGAATGAATATTTATTTTAATGAGTTCAGAGATGCACTACACCAAGAAAAATGACATTTGTTTAAAGTGGAGAGAATGACTATTGACGTTATTCCTTTTTCACTTTTTATATAGTTTTATTGCTTAAATTTTTTTTTTGCTTAGTGTTAATGTTAAAATTTTCGATGTTAAAAGTAACATTAGTTCATTATACATTTTTGAGAATACATAAAAGTATATACAAGAAATAAAACTCATCTATAATTAATGTACTTAGAAGTAATTATGGTTAACATTTTGGTATAGACACATCTAAGCCCCCCGTCCCCTTTATTTTGTTTTCTTTTTTTTTGAATGTGGTGTAGCTGGATATAGAATTAAAAATGGCTATTATTTTCCTTCAGCACTTTGAATATATTTTTCTCTTGTCCTATTGCATCTATTGTTGATGAAGTCTTTATAATTTTTATTGCATTTTAGGTAATGCCATTTCTCCCCTCCATTACTGCTTTTAAGATCTCTTTTTTTTGTTTGAAGTTATTCATTTTAATACAATATCTAAAAGTGAATTTCTTTTTATCTTTCTTGCTTAGAATTTTGAGGGATTCCTAAATTTTAGAACTAATATGTTTCATGAATTCCGGAAAATTCTCAACCATGGGTTTTTAGAGATTGCCTTCCCCTTCTTTCTATAATATCCTTTCTGGAATTTCAGTAAGACATTCATTGGGTCATCTCAGCTTATTTTCATTTCTTCTTAATCATTGCTTCTTAGTCTACATTTTTCTATTCCTTTGTGCCATATTATTCATTACTCACAGATGTTTTCCAGTTCACTAATTCTCTCTCTAAACTCTAAAGTGAACTTCTGCTGTTTAACCCATGAATTGGACTTTAAATTTCAGACTATATTTGTATTTACATAAGTTTTATTTTATTTTTTCAAATTAGCCATTTTCCCTCTTCCATACTGTGATGGGCTTAATTGTGTACCTTCCCTCCAAATTCCAATTTCCAGTACTTCAGAATGTGACTGTATGTGGAGGCAGGACTTTTAATGAGGTAAGGTAAGATGAGGTCAGATGGGTGGCCCCTAATCCAGTATGACTGATGTCTTTATAAGAAGAGGAGATTGAGATTAAGATAGCCACACACAAACACACACCCATGTGAACATACAGCAAGAAGATGATCACTTGCAGGTCAAGGAGAGAGTATTTTTTTTGTGTTTGGTATAAGATAAGGGTCTAATTTCATTCTTTTGCATGTGGATATCTAGTTTTCCCAACACCATTTGTTTAATTGACTATCCTTTCTCCATTGTGTATTCTTGGCACTCTTGTCAAAGATTACTTGACTGTATATACAAGATCTCTTTCTGGGATTTGTCTGTGGTATCATTGGCCTATATGTCTGTCTTCATGCCAGTTATCATACTGTTCTCTCCCAGGCAGCTAGCCTGTGCTGGACCTGTCAGGACTTCAGAACTGGTAAGACAGATGCTGATTCTTTAGACATCCTTGGGGAAGTTGGGGCACTGGATTTATGGATTTTTCACCCACTCATTCTATTTGAGCAAGGCGGGGATAGGGAGAATTTATGGTGTCTATTGGCCCTAGCCATCAACTCATTCCAGGCTGCTAGACTGTGCCACACCTTATCAGAACCTCAGGACTGATCCGATGGATGCCAGTTGGTTGGCTGGTCCCAGAGAAGTTGGGTCCTTGGTCCCGCAGATCAACTCTTTCCCTCCCCAGCAGGCGGCTGGGATATTTCTTTGTCCACTCTCTCTGTGTTGAATAAAGGATAGGACCTATGGCATGTATCAGCCCAAGCCACCATCTCTGTTTTTCTCAGGGAAGCTAATTTGTGCCGGACAAGTCAGAGCTCAAAGACTGTCAAGACAGAAGCCATTTTTCTAGGGAAGCCCCTTAGAAAACTTGGGGTTCTAGGTGCATGAACAAATCCATTTCTTTCCCTGGGTGAAACTGGGGGCCAGGGCATCTCTTCCTGATCACATGGCACTACACCAGAGATAGGGGTTCTGAAGGAGAGTATTCCAAATTTCCTACTGGCGCCATTGAGTCTGGTTTCACATTCTCTGAGGTACAGGAGCCTTTCAATTAGTGTCTGGATTTCTCACAAAGGGAACTTTTCTATTAATTATTGCTGAATAAGTATGTTTATGGGACGAGAAGGATTCAGGGCTTCCCACCTGACAATCTTGCTGCTGTCACCCCGTTTTCTGGTTACATTGTTTGTTGGAAATCACATGTGCCCTTAGGCCAGTTTGAAAAATAATAATCCAATGGGCATAAATTGAATATCATTTTAATTTGTCTTATTTAGGTACTAGTGCATTGGAACTTTTTCATATGATATTGGCTATATGCATTTCTTAAAGTTCAGGTCTGTGTTCATATTCATCACTTTAAAAAAAGGAGCACATTTATCAGCCTACATTCTGTTCTGATGATTCATGATATCCATTTCTGAGCTCTGTCATATCTGCAAGTTATGTCTTTCTTGGCCTCCTTTAGGAAGTTAAATATTAATATTCATTTCTATGTTTGGCAGGAAAACACATGAATGTTGGAAGATGGGGTGGAATCTTATTTTTAACTCTATTTAATACCTGCAATTAATCATAGAAGACTATTAATTTTAACTTGTCAGGATAGTGTTACTGTATTCTAATTTTGCACCATCTAAAATAACATACTCCTTTTTGGTTGAAATCCCTTTAGGATCTCAGGCCAAGCCTTAGAAAGGACATTAGTGCTATGGAAAACATGAAAACATGAAACACTGAACAGAAAGATTTCAGTGAAATTTCTTCTTATAAGAGAATAAGATGAGATATGCTGTGGCAATAGGTCTTCACAGAAAGGGCCCATAAGACTCATCTATAGATTAAAAATATATATTAGATGCCTGGCAGCATTTGCAAGAGTGGGATGTAGGCATGTGTGTTCATGTTATGTAACCCTTGGTTTAGAAGTTCTTCCTACAATTGATAGAAGAGTGTAAGTTTTATGCTTTAGTTAAATTGCTGTTGTTAAATTGCTGCAAATTAGAATGTAAGCATTTAGACTTGAGGAAATATGATAGATTACGGTACATTAGAAAATTCTAGAAAGAATTGCACCAAATATTACACAGTGGTTAAAATGAAAATTGCATGGGGGGATAGTTTAGGAGGTCAATTACTGATTGCTCTGAATGATAACTGGTATTTTTCAAAACTATTACAAGTATGTATTTAAGTGTTTGCTAAATGTAACATGTAAATGAGAAACCACTGCTTTTTAATTATAAGCAACTTTTTCTTTTCTTATTAGTTTCTAAGTTGAGGATGGGAAATAGATATCACCTCAAAAGGCATGTCTAGTTGATCGGTAGTGACTGCCTGGGAACAGTGATTTAAAAAGGATTCTAAGACCTTCTCCATGCTCAGTGGGAAACAGTATCATTTTTCAGTAAGTGATGTTTACTATGGGCGAGGAAAAGGGGAGGGTGGCACCCATGTGGGGTGTTTACTGACCCTTTTTATTATTTGGCCTTCATAAAATATGTTAAAAAATAGGTTTACAAATGGGTGCAACTTTATTCCTTCCAATTTTATTTTCACTTTTCTGGGACAGGTTTTCGGTATTTGTTACTCTTGGGCATATGTTTATATTACTTATTGCTTCCTGGTCACTGCTCTTGACTCAGCCTTCACCGGGATGGGAGTCAGGCTGCCAGGCAGTTTTGCTGTAATGCTTTCCTGACCACTCATTTGTATTTGAAATTTAGATTTGGTTTCACAATGTAAGACCTGGGATCTGTCTACTGTTACAGTTTTTAAAACTGCGATGTTATTCTCTTTCCTACAGTTTATTCTACCCACGGCTAGCTTCTTCTCTCCTATTTCAAAGCCTGGTTGGTATTTGTGAAAGTAACTTAGCATTTGGGTATTAGAAGTTTCTGCTGTTACTTATATGATTCCAATCAGATGGATGATCTCTTTGAACTCAAAAATATTTATCTTTTTTTGGACAATTCTCCTCTCTGTTAGGGAATTCTTAGCTGCTTAAGCCTTCTAGAATGTCACAGCTCTTTTTAGGGCATGCCAGCTCCATAGAACATGTTCCTCTATTCCCCAAATAATAATAGTCGTCATTATTAAATATTAGGGTTATTATATCAATATGTTATAATGTTAATATTAATGATATTATTAAGTAATAATGACTATTGTTATTATTTTGGTTTCTGCCTGAGATTTTAAGCTCAGACAGCAATATGGAACAATTAACCTTCATTTAGAAGCTTAGATCTTAAAATCTCTCTTGTCCTTGGGATCAGTGGCATTTCCTGACTCCTAAAGAAATAGGTTTTCAGTTCTGTGTCATTTCTGCACAATGACTGTGTCTTGCCCTTCTTCCCAGGAAGCATTTTAGGCTCTATCTCCAAATGGGAAACATGCCCTGTAGTAAGAGTTAAACTGGTACATAAATCAAGGCCAACACTTCCTAATGTGGGAGCTGATGCGCCTTAGGAAACATTAATCATGAGAAAATTGATTTAGGAGGAAACCTTGTTAAAGGCGGTTCTTGGAATGGAGGGTGTTAGAGAAGTGGACCCTCAGCCCGAGTCTGGAGCTCCAGCGTTCTCGGCAGCAGGCGAGCGTCTGCCTGATCTACACCCACATGAGAATGCGGACAGATCTAGGCAGCGAGGGTCAAGTGAGTCTCGGGTCTTTTTTCTTGCAGCTTCAGAAAATAAATGTTAAACCGTTTTATTACCCCAAAATGACTTCCCGGTAACTCCACATGGCCTCTTAAAGGGCTACCATGAGCTCTTTTACTATTCTCTGGATGTTCAGAAGAAGATGAAATTTAGCACCACTGGCTTTTAATCTGAAAAGGAGAAAACATTTAGAAAATGATCTTGTATTTAAATGTTTTTATACCTCACTCGGCACAAGTTTTTGTGTAGTTAATATGGCAGTGAATTCCTCTGAAGTGTATACATTAATAGGATTTGTGTGCATCTTTAAATCATTAAAATTAATTAGGATTTAATGTGCTGGATCTTTGATCCAAAGATCTCAAAGCATCTTGAGCCTGTCTGTATTAGCTCAGTATTTTTTCAGTCTATCCCTGTGAGGTAGTTGTTAAGTATTATTCCTTATTTTACAAATGAGGTACAAATGAAGCTGAGAGAGACTTAAGGGACTTGCTTAAAGTCCCAGAGCAAGTTGATAGCAAGTTAAAAGCAATAAAGGAAGAGTCCCTTAACTTGAAAGATTTTCAACCTTTTTTTCAGAATATATTCCACTCTAAAATGCTATGTTTTCCATGAAATGAGCATATTCTTATATACCCAGTGCTTTAGGAAATTAAAATGTACCTAAGAGGAATTTAATAAAATACCTCTCTCTCTCTATTATACTTTGATTAGGTTTCCGGGGAAACGTGTGATTGAAGTGCCCTTCCTGCACATAAGTAGGTATTTCCTTTTGTGCAGTCATATGAGCACTGAAAGAGGGCTCAGACAGTAGCCAGGGAGAATATGCTGACTGGAAGAGTGGGTGAGATTAGCGGTGGCTTTCTTTCTCATGGAGAACCTTGCAAGTTGAGATTTTCCTATTAATTAACAGACTGTGCATCCTTCACATTCACTGAATCATAAAGTCAAGGAAATGTTAGTGTTAGTAGGGGCCTTGGGATTTTCTGGGGCCATCTTCCACAAAATACAGGCTTTTGTTGCAACGTATGCTTGACGAATCTTCACGCCGTCTCTGCTTGAGCATTTAGGGAGAAGCAACGTTGTCTTTTTCTA
The DNA here is from genome assembly GCF_027574615.1 of Eptesicus fuscus. Lineage (NCBI taxonomy): Eukaryota > Metazoa > Chordata > Mammalia > Chiroptera > Vespertilionidae > Eptesicus > Eptesicus fuscus. Next base: position 64,116,763 of record NC_072479.1, on the reverse strand, counting down.
AGAAACTGTTCTGCTGGTGAATAATTGTAATAACCAATGCACCACCATATATAGCTATACATAGTATTTATCTATAAACTTTATTATATATATATAATGAAAAAAAGATAAATAATGTCTTTGACCTCAAGAAGTTTGGCCAAGTTAATTTCTGAACCTGCTTCTTCATCTGTATAATGAGCAATTGACTTGTTTGAGTGTTAAATGAGCTGGATATAAAGCATTTAGGAGAGAGCCTGTTACATAGTAAGTGCTCAATAAATGTCAGTTTCTATTATTATCTAAGATGAGGGAGGGAGGGAAGGAGGGAGGGAGAGAAAGTGTGTCACATCATTCTGTCTTCTTATTTTGCTCTCTATCCCATAGTTGAAGATCTGCCCATCATCATTTCTCATTTGGATTACTGCTGGAGCCTCTAAACTGGCCCCCCTGTTTCAAGTCTCAGTCCTTTCAATCCACTTTCCCACATTGAAGAAAAGAGAACTTAATAAGGTGCAAGTCTGAGCATGTTAATCACTATCTTAAAATTCATTGCTCTTCCTGAACTTCAGGAAACTAGTTTATTGGACTGACACCTTTGGTGATCAGCCCCCGACTGCTTCTTCAGGCTTATTTGCACTATACCAATCCTCCGACTTACATTCCAAACTGTGAGCTGTGGGTAATGTGCTGGCAATCCACGCCTGAGCTGGGGTACACTTCCCATCATCTGACCCTGTTTTCCTTCCTCGCTCAGACTTCGTTCTATTCATCTTCAAGGTTCAGTTTATACACCTCCTCCAAGAAGTCATTTTTGAACCCTTAGGTGCTCTCAGACTTTTATTTCTACCTATTTGCCATGTTTGATTACAATGACTTTTCTGTCCCTCTCCATCTCTAAACTCAAGAGCCTGGAGATCAGGGACTGTATCCTGTTCACTGCTCTTTCTCCTGACTTCAGTTCTTGGCACGTGGTGGGTAATAGATGTTTGTTGAATAAATAACAACAGACAACAGAGTGGAATTACTGTTAAATAATTTCTTCAGACAAAGAGGGTGATAGAAGTTACAGAAAGGAGGGCTCATCTCTGACTATGTTTATAGGCAGAGAAAGGATCATAGCGTGTTGGTACTTGAGTTAGCGTTTTTATTGATCTTTCTGGAGTAAAGGCATTCAAATAAAACTTGGGGCATCAGTTAGTTAAACTGTAGCCTTTGCTTCAGGATGAAATTCCAACTCAGCCACTTCTTAGCTGTAAGATTTTATATATCTATAAAATAGGTATTAAGCCTATTACTGTACTATATGCCTCAGCTCAATTAAATCCTTAACTCTTTTGAGGGACAGAGTAAGCCTATGTAAGCTGTTTTCCTAAACCCAAGATTAGGAACACATACTGTATATTCCTGGTATGTGCACTAGACCCTTGTGTTGGGGTTTAAGATCTTGAGTGGAGAGCCCTTGAGAAGATGGAAGGGGTGAGAGGTGTGAGGAGAAGATACAAGGGAAAGGGAAAAAAAATTAATCGCTATATATGTGTCAGAGGGAACAGACATGGACACGTATCTATGAAATTCTTTTAAAAATACCAATAGTTGAGAATTTTTTTTCTCTTAAAACACTAGTTTTATTTTGCCAGTGTTATTTTTATTGTAGGAATGTTTTCATGTCAATGAAGATATTAATGCAGAATATTTAGATATTCATAATCCTGCTAAGTCAGGGACCAGCCAGAGTCTACAGGAGGCCTATGGATGTCTCTTAAATGGAGTTACGTCTTTGAAATTTAAAAAAAAAATGCAAAATTTCATGAATACATTTTTCTTTCTCTGAGGAGAGAGACCATTATATTGTCACAGGTCTCCTGGTTTAACAAAGGTCAGGAACCAGGAGTATTTTTGTGCTTTCTCCAATCAGAGTCAGGTAATGAGATGCAACTCTGAACAATGGTGGTGTGCTTATTAATAATAGACCCCCTCAAATATTTAGTTACAGTGGAATATCATCATTCAAAAAGACTTTACAAATATTTATCTTCTTATATTCCTATTCCTCATTGTAACAATTACAACAAAAAAGTTTACTAGTTCAATTTACACTTAGCATTTAATGATGTGCAAAAAGTTTTTCCATAGACTAACTTTTGTATAATTATTAAGCTTTGTTATTTTGGAGGACCAGAGGTTGGAAAAACAAAACAAACAAACATACAAATAAACAACAACAAAATACTGGTACAGTCCTGGATTGTGGACATTAGCAATAGCTACAGTGTCCAGACATTTCATATTTTTCTTTCTTTTGCATCTCATATTGAAATTTAAAGCTAGTTTTTCTTTTCAATGAATTAAAAGTCTTCTAATTATTACATTTTTATAGTGAATATATATGTTCAAGGGGAATCACATTTTGCATATACTTATCTCACACATTATGGTTGATAGGAAATGGCTTTCACTGGGATGGGTATAGGAGAGAAGGAGAGGAGTTGGGATGCGGTTAAAGGAGAAAATGGACTTTTGAGGGACAGAGTAAGCATATGGTGTGGCAGGCCATCAGGAGTATATCACATGTTATTTAACTGAACCCCTACAGCAATCCTCTTGTATGTTAGATGCATACATACAACTTTATTGTAGGGGAGAAGATTGAGGCTTTAGAAATTAAGGAATTGCTGAATGAATGGCTCACAGCTTATAAAATTGGTCTTTAAACTCAACTTTGACTTTGAACCTATTAGGCCCTCTCTCCACCCCAACTAGATGACCTTTTACACAACCTGATATCATCTAAAGGCTTTTTTAGGTGCCTTAGTGTTCACGTAGGAACTGACATTACCGTTACCAGATAAATTAGAAATATTTACCCTTTGAAGAGCTATAATAACCTTCAAAGATGAAAGCATCACCCATAGTTGTCCTCTCGTTAACTAGTACTAGTTAGTGATCTGGACTTTGTATGCCTGCGGAGTACTGAATGATCAGAAGTCACAGAAAATAGACTGTTAACAACTCAAACATCACTGAAACAATTGCTAAGAGGATAAATAGCCAGATAATAAAATTAACCTGTGTGATTTATATATATATATATATATATATGTATATATATATATATATATACTTTATATATATAGGTACTATATATATAGATACTTTCGTATTTATATATATAGGTACTATATATATAGATACTTTCTTATTTATATATATAGGTACTTTTATATATATCAGTTGGTACTTCTACTCCTCTTGTGTGTATACACACACACACACACACACACACACACACACACACATATATATGTATTGATTTCAGAGAGGAAGGGCGAGGGAGAGAGAGATAGAAACACCAATGATGAGAGAGAATCATTGATTGGCTGCTCCTGCACGCCCCCACTGGGGATTAAGCCTGCAACCCAGGAATGTGTCCTGACTAGGAATCCAGCCGTGATCTCTTAGTTCATAGGTCAACACTCAACCACTGAGCCATTTTAATAGGTGTTCTCTGAAAACTCTTTTCTGGTAGCTCTATCTTGAAATAAGCATTATGTTCTTTAAAAACTTTCACAACTCCTATAGGATAGCATATACAACTTTAGTCTCAGTTCCTAGGGTTGTTACTAGGGTTATAAACTGAGCCAGTTATAAACCTGAGTCCTAGGTATTACAAGATTTAATCTGAAACAAATATATATGATATTAAAACAACAATAACAGAAATCTTTCATTGTTTTCCCTTGATTATAAAAGTAATATAATCCTAGTTTAGAAAAAAAGTAGTACAGTAAAACATTTTAAAAATATGCTTTTTATTGATTTTAGAGAGAGAGGGAGCAGAAGGAGAGAGATAAAAATATCAATAAATTGCTTCCTGCATGCCCCCTACTGGGAATTGAGCCCAAAACCCCAGCACATGCCCTGATCAGAAATAGAACCAGTGACCTTAGTGTACAGGATGATACTCAACCAACCGCCAGGGCAGTAAAGCACTTTTAAGAAAATAAAAATTATTCATGATTCTGTTAGCCATGACAAATACTATTAATATTTCAATGTACTGTCTTACAATGATTTTAGCACATATTACACTTTCTAAAGTTGAGATTATACTCTATAGTTTTATATCTATTTTCACTTAAATTTAATGGATCCATTTTCACGACAACATTTATTTTTCTGAACATTATTTTGAGTGGTTTAAAAATGCAAATTTAATTAATATCTATGGGATTTCTTTTTTTGCCAAGCATCATCCTTTCGCTGTCCCCTGTCCTCCACTGCCTACATGGTTACTCTAAGGAGCAACCATGTTCTTATTTAACCATATCCCACTAGTTATATTTGGTTGGAACAGAGGTGGGCACTTGGCCAAACTTAGCTAATTGGTGTGCTTCACCAGAAAAATTTTAAACTGGAGACCTCCCTGGTAGCTGAAGCCCTGGGGGTTTCACTGGCTATATTTGTTGGTCTTAATGAGAAGAAATTAAATGCAGCGACAGAAAAAAGCACGCTGCCGTGTCTGTAGTTTCAGTTGTTCTTGAAATTCGGCTTCATCTCCAACTTCCCATGACTCGTTTGCTCAACCTTTCTTTGGATGACTTGAGCCAGTAAATTCTCATTATGTTGAAGCTAGTTTGATTTGCATTTCTGTTGTTTTCTGAAAAATATTCTGGTGAATACATTAACCTTTTGAGGTTAAAGATGAGAAAACTGAGGCCCAGAGAAAGTAAGCAAGCTGGGAAATGTAGGAGGCGTGACAGAACCCAGATATGTTTGACTCCGAAGCCTGCAAACCTAACCATTAAGATTCATACTCCTGGAACAGAGGTTTCCTAGGACTTCTCTTTCTATATTTTTTTTCAACAAAAGTTGCCGCAAGAATAGAAGAAATGATGCATTTTAATTTAACTTTCTCTCATTCTCTCTCTCTCTCTCTCTCTCTCTCTCTCTCTCTCTCTCTCTCTCTCTCTCGTATAGGAAGAGAAAACTGAATATGAAACCAAGTGAATATATTATCTTTCTACCTTTGAATTTCTGTATTTCTACTTGAAGATCCCCACTTTCTACTCTTAAAATATACCTTGTTTATAAAGTCTAGACTACTTTTCATTTAGTAGGAACTAGTTATCAGCTCCTTTGTTAAAGATGCCTGGTTTCTTGTTTCTTCTTTTGCATTCCCAATTTCTCCCATTTCCCTCAAGTTTTAAAAATAAGAATGTCTACATGGAACCTGTGAGATTATTATCATTATCATCATCACTGACAATACTTAGTGACTGACATGGGTCTGGCATGAGTTAGAAGGCTGATATGTACTATCTCATTGAATTTTTACTCTAAGGCTTTGTAGGTACTTCTACTACTACTCTTCTTATTGATGCCATTGTTGTTATTATTCTTTCAAATTTAAATATGAAGGAAACAAGGTTTAAAGAAAGATATTTTCCAAGGTTAAATATATAATCAGTGGTAGAGCTCCGTTTTGAATTCATATCTGTCTGCACCAAAGCCCATGGCCACACCCACTTTAATGTTGCTGCTTACAGCAGATTCTGTGATAGGCATGGTTCCCTCAAATGCATGGGGCAAGACAGGGCAACTGCAAGAAGCCAAGAGATTGCTCTTGGCTGCTGGGCCACAGGGTTCAGTATTCAGGCAAGTGTTTAAAGGATTGTATAATGGAGTAGGTAAGATAAGATCCACAGCCAAAATCCATCTCAACTAGTGCAACACACAGATCATTTTGCAGGTAGGAATGGCGGTTCTGCTTCCAAGCATAGGACTTATTTACTACTTGGGAATTACAGAGACAAGGTCATCCAGAAATTGCCAGAAGGAAAGATAAGGACTGGAAAGGTTGTCAGGTCTATAGCCAAGAGTAGAAGGGGGTGGGGGTGGGGGTGGGGTCAATGCAAAACTCTAGATTCAGCCAAAGAATTGAAATGAGTTAGAAAACAAAGTTGGAGTCTGGTTATAGGAACTGACTGATCACACCAAGGTTGAATAAGAAGGTTGCATAAGAGTATCTGTGGGTTCCCTGGTGTCACTGCAGATGCATCAGCATGTAGGTATGTTGTATTAGTTAGGTTTCTCCAAAGAAACAATACCAATTGGATCTCTATCTATCTATCATCTACCTATGAAAAATTATACAAATGATATATAAAAATATATAATACATGGGAAAGTATATAATATATGAGAAAATATATCTATATAGCTATATAGATAAAATGAGATTTATTATAAGGAACTGGCTCATGTGATTATGAGGCTGAGAAGTTTTATGATCTACTGTGTTTAAGCTAGAGACCCAGGAATGCTGGTGGTATAAATTCCAGTCCTAGTCCAATGGCCTGAGAATCAGGAGAGCTGATGGCACAAGTCTCAGTCCAAGGGCAGGAGGACACTGATGTCCCAGCTGAGTAGTCAGGCTAAACGAGCAAATTTTACTTTCTTTCACCTTTTTGTTCTATTCAGGCCTCCAAGGCATTTGATGATGTCCATCCACATTGGGGAGGGCCATCTGCTTTACTTAGTTTACCAATTCAAATGCTGGAAACAAACTTACAGAAATATCCAGAGATGATGTTTAATCTGGGCACCCCGTGATCTGGTCAAGTTGACACATAAAATTAACCATCACATATGCTAAGCACTAGCCATTAGAAAGACTAATTCCAGAGTGTATTAGCTAATGGGCAAAATCAGCGATTTGGAGATTAGCCAATATCTACTCAACCACTTGCTTGCTGAATGACCTTTAGCAAATTATTTCCCTGCTCTAATCCTAGATTCTCTTATCTGCAAAATGAGGACAGCAATATCTATTTTATAGAGTGGTAATTAGGACTGAATCAACGGATAATTTATATGTAATGGGATACTATTTCAAAATATTAAGATAAAAATTCTTCGTTTCGGAGAAAGGAGGAGAATAGAGAGGAAATATATCATCCAGAGTTCTCCACAGAAGCAGAACCAGAGGGGATGGAAAAATAGAAAATATAAATATAGATTATATTATATGTATAACCTGTCAAGGATTGGATCATGTGATTGTAGGAGTTGGCAAGTTTGAAATCTATAGAGTAGACTGACGGGCTGGAAACTCTTGGGAAGGAGCTGGTGCTGCTGTCATGAAGTTGAATGGGATCTTTTTCAGGGAAACCTCAAGTTTACTTTTAAGGCCTTTGACAAATTTGGTCAGACTCACACACATTATTGAGACCAGTCTCCTTTACTTAAAGTCAACTTATGGTAGATGTTAGCCAAATCTACAAAACACCTTTACAGTATTACCTAGATTACTATTTGAATAACTAGGAAGTATAGCTTAGCCAAGTTGACCCATAAAACTAACCATCACTGGAAGTAAGAGAGAAAGACATCTGTTGATGAGAAGCCCCGAGAAAGGGTTGTAAACCCAAAAAGCTTTGCAGGGGACTAGAACAGAGAACATTGTTCACCTCAGCTACACTTGGGGACCTTGGAGAAGGGAAGTCCTGTGTCTTGCTCATTCTGTGAAGCCTGGGAGGTGGCAAGTTATGGTCAGAGCCTCTCTAGCCCTACAGCATAGGAGCAATAGAGCAGAAATGATTTCAGGCAGATAGGCCACATCATCCTTACAGATTTCCAGTGGGAACTCTGTGATGGAGAGAATAACAGAATCAGTTTCCACCTTGCCTTTGAGATTGGTTTGGACACGTTCTGCTGGCAGGCCTGAGGAGATCATGGGGTGGAGATGGGAAGGATGAGAGGATGAGAAGATGAGAAAGATGGACAGAAGACCATAGACCTGGACTACTGAGAAACTGAGTTTATCATGACTGACATGAAGTTTCTGATTCCAGGCCAGATATGAGCTACAGGTGGAAATTTTTATTACGGAGAAAAATACAATGATCTTTTGCACACTTGACTATATATACACATGGCAATCATTATGTGTGGCACAGCACCTGTCACATAATGAGCAATCACTCAAACAATAGTGACTTTTGGAGTTATAGTAATAGCAGTGACTAGTGGAAAGGGCGGAAATGGCAATGTTGGAGATGGTGGTGGTGGTAGTAATTGTATTGGTACATTGACTACTACTCTCAGGGTTGGCTCAGAGATTAGATGGACCAGAGACCCCATCTGGAAGGTTCTTCCTACAGTGGTGATGTTGAAAAATGGCAGTGACATTATGGCTCATCATGGCCTCTGTGTCATTTACTGCTGGTGTGTGGATGCCAGCAGAGAGTTGAGAGCTACTCAGATGACCTTCCTTATTTGTAGTTGAGGCAACTAACCTTAAGATCTCATAATAAGGTAATTGCTGAGACTGAACTTGTGTCCTCTGATAGCCAGCGGTATTTCTACCATCATTTTTTACATCTCCTCAAGAGAAATGCATGACCAGGTACCTCATCTAAAGGACAGATCAGTTTATGCACAGTAAGAAATCAAAATAATAAAAATAAACCTAGAGACATATTTATTTTTAGGAGAAGACAAGGCTCAGTTTCTAAAGCCTGACTCCAGGAAACTTAAGTATAAAATGTGAATTTCTCATACCAATGTCTCTAGTTGGTTAGCAGTATCCTTTAGGAAGTCCTGAATGTTTAAGAAGAGAAACTTAGTAGGAAATTAATTTTTGGGAAAGGTGGATAACCTAGTGGTGACTATACTAGTAAACTGCATTCCCTGGAAGCAAATGAATAACTCACAAAATGGTCACACATGCTCCAACATTTCTGGTTTTGTTTCACAGAATATGTTATTGATATTTCAGTATCCTGAGGAAATATATGCTGGATTTAGTAGTAATCCTTGTTTCTCTGATTTTTATGAAAATTGGCAAAGGTGATTTTAGCATATATTTCCAAAATGTTTTAAAACAAGAGCCTCAGAAAGAATAACTGGGAGCCTGGTCTTTGGTCATCGACACCCATCCCCCATATGGATTCACTTGGCACAGCACCCAGCCCAGAGCTGGATCAGACAAAGGATAATGACCAATGTTCAGCTCGAAGTGGACACAGAAGGTCACCTACTGGTGCTTGAGTCTCTTTTTTAATATCTGTTCTAAGACTCTTTCAAGTCTTTGCTCAGCTGCCCTCTGCCCACTGAGGCCTGCTCTGGCCTCCTTTAAGTTGCTATTTAAATTATATCCCAACACAACTCTGGCACTCTGAAATCCAATGATCCTACTTATTTTTTCCTTAGCATTATTTATCAGCTAACATATTATATCATTTATTTATATAATGTGTGTTATGGGTTGAATTGTGTCCCCTCCCCGCTTCCCCTTCCCCCAACCCCAATGTTGCAGTCCTAATTCCCAGTACGATTAGGACCTCTGAATGTGACTTTACTTGGAGATAAGGTCTTTTTAGGGGTAATCAAATTAAATGAGGTCATTAGTGTGGGCATAATCCAATATGACTGATATCCTTATAAAAAGGGGAAACAGACACAGAGACAAACACACATGGAGGGAAGATGACATGAAGAGACAGGGAGAGAGAAGATGGCCAGCTACATGACAAGGAGAGAGCTCCGAACAGGTTCTTTCCTCATGGCCGCCAGAAGGAACCAATCCTGATGACATCTTGATTTCTGACTTCTAACCTCCACAACTGTGGGGCAGTAAATTTCTGTTGTTTAAGCCACCCAGTTTGTGGTACTTTATTATGGCAGCCCTAGGAAACTAACACAACATGTTTATTTTTTTCTTAAAATTAAGTGTATTGGGGTCAACATGATCATATAGGTTTCAGGTGAGGATTTCTATGTTACAAGATCTGTATATTGCACGGTGTGCCCACCACCGAAGTCAAATCTTCTCTTGTCACCATATATTAAGACCCCCTTCTCCCTCAACCCCCTTCCCTCTGATGTTTATTGTTTAAGGTGTGTTTTATTCCACTTGAATCACAAGCACCAGGACAGCAGGCATTTTTCTATTGTTTTGTTCATTGATAGATCCCAAGCGACTAGAACAAATTTCTAGCACATAGTAGGGGCTCAATAAATATTGGTTTAAAACCAATGAATGAATGAGTGAATGGATGGGCTTAAATACCAGTGGTATCGAGGAGCTTGCTACCTGTATCAGGTGGGTATTATGTTCTTCTTTTCAAAGGTGAGAAAAAAGATACCTGAGATCAGGCTGCTCAGAATCATCATGGGATTTATACCCAGGTTTTCTGAACTCTGCCTCCAAGGACAGTGTGTGAGTTACAGTGGATCTGAAACTTTAGTCTGCATCAGCACCACCTGGACCAGTGAAGACCCAGATACTCTGATCCAGAAGGCCTGGGGGAGGGCCTGAGAAAGTCCAGCAGGTTTCTAGGTGATACTGATGCTGCTGTTTCTGGGTTGGCGCTTTGTAAGCCACTGCTCTATATTATAGCCAACTTCCTAACCTTTTATTATCTGGTGTGTATAAGTAACTCTGTGCATGATCAAAAGCTATGTTACACTACCCCGTTCCACGGTTGTGTACCTTTCTAAACTTTATGCTTAGTCACCTAGATGTAGCAGGAAAATGGACACTTGCATTTCCATTTCTTGGTTACTGCCATTTTTTGCTTTAATGTTATGCTTTTATGTTGCCCCCTTTCTTTCTTTCCTCGTATTCTTTGTTCTCCTTAACTCTGATCTTTCTTTGGAAACTCTGCTTGTATTGTGTTTTTCCCCATGTTCTGTGAAATACTGTGCTTACTATGTGAAAATAATGTAATTTAATTAAGTTTAAGGTAAATTACCTTGCATCTAGCCTGAGCACAGCACAAAGGCTGCCGTAATTCCTATTATTAACTTCTCTTTGGAGGTTTTATTTGTTGAGGGGCATCTGAAAAACCTTAGAAACTCAGTTCAGAAAAACAAATTGGGTGACTGCAGTAATAGTGTATAAATCAGGGATTTGAGATTTCAGACACAGACGCTGAAGTTGCTATGGAAAATGTTTTATTTCCTCTGGCTGTTATTGTTCTTGTTACCACCCATAAGATCTGTCCAGAAACAATGCACCATCTAACAGAGGGCAAGCTAGACTTCCACAAAAATAATTAAAACATTTAAATCAGAGGAAAAGGCCATCTTAAATCACTCATTGTTGTATCCATATTGATGTCTTTAGTTTAAAAAAAGAACAAAACCAAGGAAGGCCTTGATTGATTCTTCAAATATTTCTTCTGTATCATGATAAAATGAACAGTGATTCAGTTTATGTAATAAACTCAAATGATATTTCTTAGTATTTCCAAGTATAAAATTATTGGATTCTGTGGTTCTGAGACTTTTAAATACGTACATTCATCTCATACATGGAAAAGCTTTTTTCAGTGGATTTTTTAAAATCTATGTTGAAATGACAATTAGTACCACTAGAGGGCACTGTGGCTAAACATTTGTACCAAAGATATCCACATAGGAGCTCTATCTTGACCAAATTTAATTGCATAGGAAGTGTCAGATAACCCATATGTACTGGTCCAAAATTTTGTTTTAAAATTACTTCTTTGGAATTTGGAGTGCATTTTTCTCATAGAAACAATAAAATAGTGGTATGTTCCTCACTTAACCCCTCCCCCCAATCTGTTAAATATATATTACAACTGAGGTTTATTTGCTATCCTTTATAATAAAAGCCTAATATGCAAATTGTCCCCTCAATTGGGGGGGGCGGGGCCAGCCAGCCAACCTCTGGAGTTCCCTCCTCCCCTCCCCCAATGGCCAGACCCCACCCGTGCATGGATTTGTGCACGGGTCCTCTAGCATAAAAATAAACAAGAACAAAAACAGCAACAGCAAAAAGCCCCAATAGAATTGCAACTTATTTATATATAATGAGGTTTGAAAAATATCTGAATGTAGAGGTTTCTTTGCTGGAGGCGGGTGCAATAGGTTTAAATACAGATGCCTACTAGTTTGGAAATACATAGTACAAAGTTGCAATCCCACTCCTTCGAAAGCAACAATAAAACAAAAATAGCAATGAACTGTTGATCTGCAGGTCATCCCAATGACTAGGTTGATAGCATTAGCCCTCTCCTCCCCACTCCCTTCTGTTATTGGTCAGTAGGTTTGACAGATACCCCTGGGCTGCTTTGCTTCCTAAGACCTCCACCTCCGGGCACCTCTGCTTCCCCACCTAGTGCTGTTCAGCAGCATTTCTTGCTTCTTTGTCTTAAAAGGCAGCCAGATGTCTAGCCAGCCCCAGCCACTGGGTGAAGCCATTTCCTCCCAGTCTCAAACTACCAAGGGTAATTTCTTGGAACATCGGTCTCCCCCAAATCCAGTACTGGGAACTGCATCCGCTCACTTCCCAGGTGGGAACAAGACTCTTCCCATGGCTGCAGCACAACTCCCTTTCCCCCCTCTGTCCCCTCTTCTAGAAATGGTTCCCCCTTTTTCCTCCCCACTTTAACTTTCTTCCCTTAAACTTGATGACTGTTTTTGGAATATCCTATTTTTTTTTCTCTCTAGGGCTTCTATTACCTTAGTCTACATTTCAATCAATGAGTATTTTCAACTAGATAGGAAACAAAACATGACTGACAGCTAATTTCTCACCACCTTCCTTCCCTTTTCTCTTTAGCTTGAATTGAAAAATCAGTTTTCTTTCTCCTCAGAGCTAGAGGCAGATGAAGGTGGAGGTGAATGGTGAGCAGAATGTCTAAAGGTCTGTGGATCGGAGGAATGCTGACCATGGTCTTTCTCGCTGGATGCTGAACACCACAAACCACCCTCATAGTTTAGGTTGTATCAGTATCATCTGGGAGGCTAGTCCAAAATGCAGACTCCCGGAAGAGTGGAGTGAGGCCCAGGGAAGTGCATTTTACATAAGTGGGATTCTGATGAGGATGTTATTCGGGCCACCAGTTGATACATTATGCAATAGGTCCTCCTTTCAGGCTAATTTTAGAGCGTATCTTCTGTTTATGGGTTCTTGTTTTAAGGCAGCAAATGTGTCACTATCACCAAGGAGACAGGAAAGCTATTTAGTTGGTGTGTTTGGTGAGGTCATGAAATAATAATGTTTAGTAAAGGCGGGCATTGATCTGATCTGCCCATTCAGGACTACAGGCGTAGTATTTTCACAAAAGGAAAGCATTATTCATGAAACCTTCTCTGTGTGTGTTTTTGTAGATGATAAATAATTGAAAGTAAGGTTGATATTCATATGCCACATCAAGCTTTTCCTTTCCTTTTTAAGGATAATGAGGAGACAGATGGTATTTTTTTCTATAGATGCCAAAAAACAACAACTCCCAAATCTCACAGTTGTGGAAGCAAATCTTATATAATTTCCAAAAGCAGCATATCTCGGATTCCACTGGCAGCCTCCAAGGACAGCGAATCACATGGAGAGTAGATTGCACGTTCTGGATGTTTGTCATTGGGTTGGTTGAAGAGAAGGCATTTTGAGTGAAACTAGAGCTTTCTGAATACACAGAAAACAAACTTGTAAGAGGTGACATTTAAATGTGCCCAGTTGATTAGTAACGGATACATTTCCATCATGCCGAGGTTTCAATGGATAATAGGAATGGCACCCCCTCCTATACACACGTCAACATGTTATGTCATTTGAGAGGTTGTAGCCTTTCATGCAACAGAAGTAAAATTATTACTCAAATAGACTGAGGACAAGAGTTTTAGGAAGATCAGGTAAGTTCTCCAGTATGTGTTTTGGTTAGATGGCCAAAAAAATCTCTTGGATGCATCCTTTTTAAATAGATCATTGAAATGAGAGAGCTTTGATTTTTTTCAGTGTTCTCTTTCCACATCTAAGTGCTTCTGTCTACATAAGTCACATACTAATTAGTAATTAACCACTCTTATTTAATTAGACTATCTAGTTGGTGGATCATGCATTAATCACTCCCAGTTTGGTGTGTGCCGGCTGCTCGTGGTGACGAGGCCACTCTACTGGGGTGCGTTTCATGCTGTGTGCTGCAGCTGAGCCCAAACTCAGCCTTTTTCTATCTTTGCCTTGAATTTAGAAAAGAAATATCAAAGTGTGTGAAGTTGCACTAACCCTAGTGACAACTAGACTTCTGAAATAGTTACAAAAGGCAAAAAAATGAATCTTGGCTGACTGAATAAAGAAAGGAATCTTTCATTCAAGAGATTCATTATATTTTCTTCTTTTCTAAGCTTTGGGTTTTCTCTCACATCGTTTGAAAATGATATGTATGCTTTAAGGAAAGGTAAAAATAGACTCTTAGACCTATTGTATTTTCAGGAACTATAAGCCTGCAATAAAAATTCAAACTTTCAACACTTTTCTAAAGCTTTGGGTGAATAGAATATATTAGATGAAACATACCTGAAAGAATTTTAGACCCTAGCCAGTTTGGCTCAATGGATAGTGTCCACCCACGGACTGAAGGATTCTGGTCAGGGGCATGTACCTTGGTTGCAAGCTCGATCCCCGGCCTTGATCAGGTTGTGTGCAGGAGGCAATCAATTGATCTCTCTCTCTCACATCAATGTTTTTATCTCTGTCTCTCTCCCTCCCTTCCACTCTCTTTAAAAATCAATGGAAAAATATTCTTAGGTGAGTTTTAACAACAACAACAAAAGATAATTTTAATTAGAAATGGCCACAGTAATTTAGAAGCAGTTATTTTAGTAAAAATGTTACATTTCTTAGATTATGAAACTAACCCTTTGTACTTTTAGTTGTACTCTTGTCTATTAGTTGTTACATAAGTGGAGATTTTTGCTATTATTATTAATTTCTTATACCTTATAATGTGTCTTAACAACTTCTAGGATGTCATCAATTATTTTATCCAGAAAGACCTCTTGATAATTAACTCTCCACTCTTGTAGCTGCACTTAACCATAAGTAGACTTCATCTAAGTCAGTGGTTACCAGCTCTGGTCAGAGGTCAGGGAAGGAGTTGATTTATGTATCCAAGTTGCCTGTGGAGTTTTTTTGCTTGTTTAATTGTGTGGATTTATTTATTTATTTATTTTTGTATGAAAGACTGTTGTTTGGAAGCAGGGTTTTAGGAAGAAGCACATTTGGGGCAAGCTCATCCGTTTGCCCAAAGTCATCATTTCCCCAAAATGTGAAACATGCATAAACCTGATGCAAAGATCCTCTCAGGCAAATCACTGTTCAGTCACGTGGTCACACTTTCTTGGATGACTGGACACAGGTCCAAAGATCCCTAATATTTCCCAAGCATGCTCACCCTGAGAGAGAGGCAGTGGTAGAAATTGAGGCTCCAACAAGATATTGGCTCATTCAAATTTGGACAGTTAGTTAGCACTGGACTTAGGATCTGGACTCAGATCTTTTGCTTCCTGGTTTGGTGTTCTCTTTACTGCACCATTATTTTCCTCCTCCTCTTCCTCCTCATCATCTTTGTTATTTTCTTCTTCCTTCTTCTTCTGGATAAAAGTATTTAGACAAAGAAGTTTAAGTTTAATGTAGTAATTATTTCAAGTTTTATATCATGTTTTATTTCATGAACATAATTTCTGATTAATTTTCATTAAAATGGCAGGTTGATCAATCAGAGTGGACATGTACGGATTATAAACTAGTCAGGTGATGCGTTTTATTCTGCATAAATGCATGGGGAGTCTTTTCTTTACATTCCTAATTATTGAAAGATAGAATTATACTTCTGTAAAGGTTTGGAAGTATTTTAATAAAGCCTCTGTGAGCATGGATAAGGAATCCCCCTAAATTGCCCTGACTTTTCTCATTCCATGTATGATAATTCCCAGCTTCGATAAAAAGAGTGAAGGTTTTGATTGTTGACACATTGTGATGAATCTGGTTGGTGATAATACTCAGCAAATAGAAATTCTTCCTCCCACTACCACTCTGTAGCATAGGGAATATTTTGATCAGTAATGGCATTTCCTTAAAAATTTCCAATTATGAAATATACATATTAAAAATAAATTAGAATTTTTTTTTCTTTTGTGAAGATTGAAGAATTCTAGGTCTTTTGGTCAATCCAATGGTCAGGTCTATGAGTCCTTTGATAAGAAAAACAAACAGCTTAACTCTTTCAATGAAAATAGTAGGGTTCTCTATAGCAGCACTCAGGTGTCATGATCTGTGAATACTGTTCACCCAGAGTTATTTTATGTCTTCTGTATTACATGGAGCCCAACCTGATAAGAATCAACATTCTAAAAGTGCATGTGGGTGTTATGCCTCATACCATCCACTTGCTATGTATTCTTCTCAGGATCAAAGAGCAACGTTTAAGGATTTATAAAGTGTGGAATGGCATAGAAATCAAGAACACATTTTGAACGTGAGACTCCTGACTTCTATCTATCACTGGCTGCCATCCAGCTTTGTGATGCTGAGATAACACTTACTCCCATCTATAAATTGAAGGAATCAGCCTAACATTATCATTTATACCTCTCAACCCTAAAGTTTTATGTGAATGTTTAAGCAATTATGCTTAAAACTCTGGGCATACCCCCAGGCTATGAATGCTGATTTTAAACCTGGGACTAGGGAGTTTTCACTTAAACTCCAGCTATTTTGCAAACATTCTTGAGTTCTCAGTAGTCAGGGTATTTTATTTGACAGTTTGCCAAAATTAGCTAGCGGCTAGAACTCAGCCTACGATCTCCACTCCATTGGGAGAATGCTGAAAACAGGATGGAGGCTACACTACATAGAAATCACAAAATCCAAAATTGTTCTTCAGTTTACACATCAGTTTGGTAAGCAATTAACACGTGTCTTGATTTCGAATGCGAGCTGAGCTTGGTAATAGAAACGGCAAGTCTTATAAAACCCAAGCATTTCTTGCTTTCTCCTCGCCAGAAATCAAGGCAGAACTTATCAGCTTGTTTGTTAAAAATATAAACAGGAGGAAAACTCGTGCATTTAACTATTATCCTTTTCCTTTGCACAAATTAACTGGCAAACTGTCTTTAGATTTTTTTTTTTAATATTGTGTATTGTGTAACATGAGCTCTTTGTGGTTCACTTTTTCATCGCTGGTTAGGATAGTTCTCTGGCACCAAATCCAAATGTTTACATTTAATTGCTTTAAATGTAACATAAATTAGCACATTTTTTAGCCATTTGGAGGTTGCCTACGTTATATACTCCGTGAAACTGCACCCAACTTGTACTAACCATAGAATGGACAGATTCCAGCTATGAAAGACCCACATCCTCCTGTCTTTTGGAGCTCTCTGACCCTCACCCTCACCTTGATGCTGAGTGACATCACCTAGACACATAGCCCCCCTTCCAGTGTCCCTTTCTGTCCCAGGAGATCCCTTACCCTATCTCCTGAGTGGTGGCCACCTTCTCTGGAACTTCCCTTCCTATGCAATTCTAACTTCCACCTAATAAACCTTGTTGTGTGGTACAGCCTCTTCCTCGATTAACCACCAACTTCTCAAGCTTCCCACACATGTCTGACATATATCCATGAGCGTATTAAAGAAATAGTAAGTCAAATAGGTTTGCTTCTGGCTGGGCATGAAGAGAATGAATCTTTATAAATGATGGGTTGATTGCTGTTTCTGCATGGTGTGAAACAGTGATTTGGTTGCTCTTTTATGTGAGTATTAAAGGCAGAGTGATATAGAGAAACAGCAAAGGAGTTAAAGTCAGAGGCCTTGAGTCTGACCGTTTATTCCCGTGTGACCGTGGACAAGTCATGTAGCCTCTCTGAGGTTCAATTTCAGAGCTATAAAATAATATGATGCTACTTATAATTCTTTTTATTGACCTCACTACAATATATGGGATAAAATATGTTGTCAACTCTAAAGCACAGTGCGATTTAGAAGGTGGTCTTCATCTTCAAATCCTGGCTTTATCTGCAGGTGATCTAGGCAAACCTCTCTGAACCTCATTTAAATTTTTTAAATTTATTTTTTATTTTTCAATTACAGTTGACATTGAATATTATGTTAGTTTCAGGTATACAGCATATTGGTTAGACATTTATATAATTTTCTTTTTTTTTTTTAATATTTTTATTGAGGTATTATATGTGTACATATCTTACTATTACCCCCCCCACCCCACACCCACACATGCCCTCCCCCCCCAGAGTTTTGCGTCCATTGTTTATGCTTATATGCATGCATACAAGTCCTTCGTTTGATTTCATAACTCCCCCACCTTTCCCAAACTTTCCCCCTGTACTTTGAAAGTCTGTTTGATGCTTTACTGTCTCTGTATCTATCTTTTTGTTCACCACTTTATAATGTTCTTTACTATCCCTAAATGAGTGAGATCATGTGGTATTTTTCTTTCATTGACTGGCTTATTTCACTTAGCATAATGTTCTCCAATTCCATCCAGGTTGCTGCAAATGATGGGAATTCCTTCTTTTTTATGGCAGCATAGTATTCCATTGTGTAGATGTACCACAGTTTTCCGATCCAGTCATCTGCTGATGGGCACCTAGGCTGTTTCCAAATCTTAGCTATTGTAAATTGTGCTGCTATGAACATAGTGGTGCATATATCCTTTCTGATTGGTGTTTCTAGTTTCTTCGGATATATTCCCAGGAGTGGGATTACTGGGTCAAATGGGAGTTCCATTTTCAGTTTTTTGAGGAAACTCCATACTGTTCTCCACAGTGGCTGCACCAGTCTGCATTCCCACCAGCAGTGCACGAGGGTTCCTTTTTCTCCGCATCCTCGCCAACACTTGTTGTTTGTTGATTTGTTGATGATAGCCATTCTGACAGGTGTGAGATGGTACCTCATTGTTGTTTTGATTTGCATCTCTCGGATAATAAGTGACTTTGAACATGTTTTCATGTGTCTCTTGGCCTTCCTTCTGTCTTCTTTTGAAAATATTCTGTTTAGGTCTGTTGCCCATTTTTTTATTGGATCATTTATCTTCCTCTTATTGAGTTGCATAAGCTGCCTGTAGATGTTGGAGATTAAACCTTTATCAGTGATAGCATTTGCAAATATGTTTTCCCATGCAGTGGGCTTTCTTGTTGTTTTGTTGATGGTTTCTTTTGCTGTAAAAAAGCTTTTTATTTTGATGTAGTCCCATTTGTTAATTTTCTCTTTAGCTTCCATTGCCCTAGGGGCAGTGTCAGTGAAGAAGTTCTTGTGGCATATGTCTGAGATTTTGTTGCCTGTGGATTCCTCTAGTATTTTTATGGTTTCCCGTCTATACACCAATAATGAACTTACAGAAAGAGAGACTAAAAAAGCAATCCCATTTACCATCGCACCAAAAAAATTAAGATACCTAGGAATAAACTTAACTAAGGAGGTAAAAGACCTATTCGCAGAAAACTACAGGACACTGAAAAAAGAGATAGAGGAAGACGTAAACAGATGGAAGAACATACCATGTTCCTGGATTGGTAGAATCAACATCATTAAAATGTCCATACTACCCAAAGCAATCTACAGATTCAATGCACTCCCCATCAAAATACCAACAGCATATTTCACAGACCTAGAAAGAACTCTCCAAAAATTCATCTGGAATAAAAAAAGACCCCGACTAGCCTCAGCAATCCTCAGAAAGAAGAATAAAGTAGGTGGGATCTCAATACCAGATTTCAAGCTGTATTACAAAGCCACTGTTCTCAAAACAGCCTGGTACTGGCACAAGAACAGACATATTGATCAATGGAACAGAATAGAGAACCCAGATATCGACCCAAACCACTATGCTCAATTAATATTTGACAAAGGAGGCATGAACATACAATGGAGTCAAGACAGTCTCTTCAATAAATGGTGTTGGGAAAACTGGACAGATACATGCAAAAAAATGAAACTAGATCACCAACTTACACCATACACAAAAATAAATTCAAAATGGATACAGGACATTTATATAATTTTCAAAGTGATCCTCTGATAAGACTAGTCCCCTCCTGGCACAATACATAGTTATTTACAGCACTAGAGGCCCGATGCATGAAATTCCTGCAATGGGCTCGGCCCTTGCAGCCGTGGTGGCTTGCGTCAGCCCTTGTAGCCATGGCAGTTTGCCTTGGCCCTCGCAGGCCTGGCTTTGTCCGGAAGGACGTCCAGAAGGTCGTTCGGCTGTCTGGTCTAATTAGCATATTACTCTTTTATTATTATAGATTATTGACAATATTACCTATGCTGTACTTGGTAACAGACAAATTTGAACCTCATTTTCTTTATCATTATCAGATGAGGTGACGATACTATTTCCTTCGTAGGGTTGCTCTGAGAATCAAAAGAATTCTTCAGTTGTTTCGAGTGCACAGACATAGACATGTGCATTGTATGTGTGCTTCAGTGGTAAAACGCAGTGGAGTACAAGCATCATATGAGTCAACTAGAGATGTCATGAGAAATGCGAGCATAAGACAGAAGCAAGATGTTTTGGAGTGGGTAATACTCAGTTGGGACTTTGGGCAGTAATTCTGCATTTATGGGGAAAACAATTCACATGAAATGTGAGTAGTGTGAAAGGTTGGAAGGGAAGAATGCTCAAGAATAAAAATGCTCTCAAATGATCAAAATAATACTCATCTACTCCTTACTCAAGATTCACACACACGTATAGTCTCCACATATATTATACTCAAACCATAAAAATATTACTCAAGTACAAAGATGAATAAAAAAAAAGGAGTCTTCTAGTTTTAAATTAATTCCAGACAGCGAATTACATCAAGGAGGTCTGACATCTAGTAAAAAACTATGAATAGAGGAAGCAGATTAATTACCAGACTACAGTTCAGTGGGTCCAGCATGACACTGAGTGCTTTTACTCATGTCGGGCTGACAAACCCAGTCTTCTTAACAAAAAACGCAGACTGTGCTTGAACAAGAACAATAAGGTGGCTTAGTCTTCCTAAAACTGTTCACACGAGGACAGGAAACCCTTTCCAGAAGACTAGCATGGTAAAATGGGATCAGAATACGCAATGAACAGTCGACACTTGCTCTTGGTGAGCCAGAGCATAACATTGTCACGTGCAGACATAAGGAGGTGCATGCAATTGGTCTGGTGTGCTGCATTAAAAGGGTTACAGAAAAGACAGTGCAGCTAAGATGAAGAAGCTTAGACTGTGTGCTGAGCAACAGAAATGCCTTTGATGGAAAATGAAGTAGAATACACACAAGGTGACCCAAACAGCATGTAGGATAAAATCATCATTGCTGGGTGGGCAGATGGGAAAGGGAGTGCTCCTTAAACTTACAATGTATAATTCCATGGTGAATGGTCCAGAGAGCATGGATTGCCTACATGTATGATGAGAACCAATTTTTATAAGATGAGCAAGGAGATTATTTAAAGTTTCTTTATATGACTCAGATAGCTATGCTGTAACTCTTTTGGAGAAGATAGCAGGATACAACAGAATAAATTAAAAGAAAGAAGGAAAGGGGGAGGAAAGGAAAGAAGGAAAACAAGTAACAACTTAAAAAAATGAAAGTAAATCAAGGGATTATGATGATTAAGAGACAAATTTATCCAAACATTTTCTATTAGATTTTTTTCAACATTAGGAAACATTACTTTAACCATTAGTCGGTATAGCTATAAAAATGTTACTTTTGAATATGAATATATATGAATATATTCATGTTTATTTATCCATTCATACATATGGAAATATTAGATAGCTTGTGTTAGGGACTAGATTCCTAGTTAGAACCAAAAGGTAACTAGGTTGCTCTGCCACTCACTAGGGCTCACTTAACTACATAGTAACTAAATAAGTGAATGACCTTAGACAAATAACTTACTTGACTTTGCTAGGTTTTAGTTTCCTCTTATATAGAATGTAAATAAAATGTTCACATGGTTGTTGTAATGATCAGTACCTGTGAAATATTCACATACATTAAAAGCTCAACTTTTTAAATTATCATCATCATCATCATCATCATCATCATCATCATCAAACAATGAGGCAGAAAGCACCTTGAACAGATACAGTCCAAAACATACTGACTGACCACTGTAAGCAAGGGTTATGCAACTGTGCGGATTCATGCAGTACTAATTTTCATTTAAGAAGGAATTAAAGTCTAGTATCGCTTAACTTTTCATAAATACTCATATTAGCCAGGTTTCTCCTTCCACTAATATGGAAATGGGCAGAGTTTGAACTTTAACGCAGGTAGAAATTTAACTGTATGGGTAAAGGAAATATATGGAGAAATTAGTAAATGTTAAAATCGAATCCATCTCATTTAAAGGTAGAAAGCAAGAATGCAGAAAGAAATTCCTCTTCTCATTGCTCCATCAGTTGGTGTTGAAAGGACTTTTCATGAGTGTAGGAACATGTAGTAATGAAATGCTAGGACAGTTTGTGAATTCAGATGTTGTATTTCAGGGGGAAAAAAAACTATTACTGGAAACCTATTGGAACATTTCATTTTCTGTTTTATTAAACTTGTATTAAAGAATCTTTTTTCCTTGAGAAAAGCAACATTTCTAAAGAAGATTTCTGAAGTTTAAATATGATAACAGATGGTATTTCATATCTTCTGTCAATTACATATGTGGTAGAACTCCAAACTTAGATTCATTACACAGTTACAATTCTTGACAAAGAGTTTATGGAATTCAGATACCATTGATGGTACCATAGATGGCTTAGGTTACTGGTTCTTCTCTTTCAAAGATGACTCTGAGGGTGGTTACTCTTGAATTGTCAACACAGATCAGTGTGGGACCAATAGTCTTTTTCACCTTCTGCAAGGTCAAACATACTGGCTGATTTGAGGCTATAGCAGGCGGTCCTGTTATTCCATGGCTTGTCACTTCTTGGTCTTGTGATTATTCTCTTTCACTCAGATGAGAAGTATTTGACTTTCTCCTGCCTGTAGCTGTCTTGTATTAGTAGATGTCTACAGTGGCATTATTTGGTTTGAAGCATGTCCATATGTCCAAAATAATACCGTGGGCTCTTCTGATTTTATCCTCTTCTTGCTTTGGTACCTTGTTGTCATTTTTCTCTTGTCTTTCCTTGTATATTTAGACTATGATTAAAAACCTGAGGATCCAGCTCATGACCTTATCACATGCTGTGCCATATGCCATTGTTGCTTTTCTTATGTTTATGCATGTCAGTGATAATGTCACCTTCTCAGAGAGCCATTCCCTGACCTTTACATCAGTGGTTCCCACTGAAATCTATTATTTCTTATTTAAGTACTGTTTTTTTCAAAGCACTTACCACAATTTATAATTATTTATTATGTATTTTGCTTGCTTTCTTTTCTGTTTCTCCTCTGTACTCATAAGGGTAGGCACCACATCTGCCTGGAACATACTTATATTTCCAGGTTCTTGAACTGGCAAATACACTCAGTTATTTTCTTAGCCTTTTATTTGAAACTAGAGGCCTGGTGCATAGATTCGTGCACCAGTGGGGTACCTTGGCTGGCCTGCGGGCATCGGGCCAAAACTGGCCCAGTACAGAGATTTGTGCACCCAGTGGGGTCCCTTGGCCTGGCCTGTGGACATCCCTCAAGCAGTCCCGGATTGTGAGAGGGTGCATGCCAGGCTGAGGGATCCCACTGGTGCACGATCGGGGCCGGGGAGGGACCATGGGAGGGTTCCAGGGCATGTCCAGCTCATCTTGCCCAGTCCCGATGGGCTGGACCCCAGCAGCAAGCTAACCTACCGGTTGGAGCGTAAAGTCAGTGTGCATCATAACGGTTGGTTGAACGGTCGAATGAACGGGCAGACACTTAGCATATTAGGCTTTTATTATATAGTATTATATAGGATGATTTAAAACTTAAAAGGAAGTTGCAAAAATAGTACTAAAGCTCCCATGTGTTTAGATTCACTATTAACACTTTTGCCATATTTGCACTATCATTTTCTCTTTGTATGCACATATTATTTTGTATGTATGCCTACATTCTCCAGTTCAGTTGTATTTTCTAAAAGTGTCTCCTTTAAGGACATTTTTTGTCCTACAGGACAATTATAAAGATCAGGACATTTGACATTGATATGATATTAATTGGTTAATCTACAGTTCACATCCAAATGTTGACAACGGTTTCATTAATGTCTATCATAGCAGTTGTTCTACCAGTCCAAGATGCAGCCCAGTATCACACATTACATTTATTTAACACATCTCTTTAGTGCCCTTTCATATCAAGCCATTCTTTAGCCTTTTATAATCTTGACATTTTAAAAGAGGATATGTAGGAATCCCTTTCCAACTCCAGCGTGGTCCAGGGTTCCGGTTCAGGGTTCGAGTTCTGGAGAAGGGCCACACACAAATGAATGGAGACTTGAAGAAATTCAATTTGGCGAAATGGGGGGCCAGGCGGTAGTCCACCTCTAGTGGGAGAACTCACTGCTCTGGCTCTGCCATCCCTTTTATTGAGGCTTTGGGGAAAACATCTTAGGCAAGATAAACAGAAATATACATGTAGCCCTTAGGCAGGAAATAACAGAAACTTACATGGGACAAACAAAGTTGGAAGCTGCTTCAGCTAACAATATCTCAACTAAAGGGTGAGTGGTTAGAGCAATTAAGGTTGTTGACCAGCCTTCCTGGCTTCCTGTCAACATCTCTCTTTTTAGTGAAACTGATTTGTTTCCGGCAAGGATAGGTCAGTAATATTGTGGAGTATTTGGGTTTATCTGGTGTTTCCTCGTGACTAGATTCAGACGCTGCATTTTGTCAGGAATACTACCTGAGAGGTGTTCCCTCTGCCTGCATCATCAGGAAGACACATAATGTCAAATTCTTATATTACAATCAAATTTCTTCTTTTTTGAGAACATTTAAGTCCTACTCTCTTAGCAAATTTCAATTATGTGGTACAGTGTTATCAGCTATATTTTACATTAGGTCCTCAGATCTTATTCATCTTATAGTTGAAAGTTTGTACCCTTTACCAGCTTTACCCTATTTGCCCCACACCCCATCCCTGGCATCCACTTTTCTACCTTCTGTTTCTGGGTTTGACTTTTTAAGGATTCCATATATAAGTGATACCATGTAGCATTTGTCTTTCTCTGTCTGGTTTACTTCACTTTAATCAAATTTCTTAACAGTGACTGAATGAATGTTAGAGGGCTACAGATCTTACAAGTGGTATTAATGAGATTGTTCAAATACAGAGATAATTTATGTGAATCCAGGCCTCTAGAGCTCTTCTGGTAGGTATATCTAGAGTTCGATGTTACACACTGTTAGGTTATATATATATATATATATATATATAAAGTATATACTTATTATTTACTGTCAATAAAGAGTTTCACAAGGAATAAGCCGTATTGTTTTTAAAAGATATTACAATATTTTCATTATTCCAATATCTAGGCATAGGCATGGCGTGAATGAATAAATGAATGAATGAATCAATGTTTAAGTTTAGTGTTATTTCATAATAATATGCCAGTTTTAAAAATTGATCCTTTGATTATATCAGTTTTATGTCCTTGATAGAATCATAATATGTGATAGCTGTGAAGTCATCACCCTCACTAACAAATGAAATAACAGGTCTAGGATTATGGAGTGGTTAGCTGTCATCGCACACATAGCATGACTGAGATTCAGACATTTCCCTCGGATGGTCTCTAGATTTTAGGGTCATTCTCTTAATTCCTTCAGCAGAAAGAGAAGCAACTTCTGGGTTTCTTCTTTCTCCTTCAAGGACCACTGAATAGAATCCAATTAAAATGCTTTTAATGTAAGTCTCCTTGATTGGTGATGGATAATGGACTAGATGGTGCTCTGCCAAGTGTATGTTACTGATATTGCCTTCTGCTTAAGGATTTGGGTGATTTTTCTCAGGACAGACTTAAAAAGCATTAATAGAGTTTGATATTTTCTTCAGTTCAATGGAGGTAGAGAGGCACTGACTTTGTTTCAGTGATTCTTGTCTACCTTGTCACAGCAAAGATCATACGTGTCATTATTATATCATCTATTCATTCTCTGATGCTGTTAATTTCTGAGAGCACTTTGCACATTTCTAAGTCCCTCAACAAAACAAAGATGAGGAAAATGTAAACATGAAAATAGAGCATAAGTGGCTCTGCCCTTGGTTTTAATGACATCACAGGCAAAGTAGCATTTGGTTTTGCCTGTGATAGTATTGGTATTATATATAAACTAGAGGCCTGGTGCACAAAATTTGTGAACTCGGCGGGGGGAGGGTGGTCCCTCATCCTGGCCTTCACCCTCTTGCAGTCTGGGAGCCCTCGGGGGATGTCTGACTGATGGCTTAGGCCCGCTCCCCGCGGACATGCTTAGTGCTGCTATGGAGGCAGGTTATCCTTAGCACTGCTGCTGCGCTCACCAGCCATGAGCCCGACTTCTGGCTGAGCAGCCCTTCCCCTAGGGGAGCTCACTGACCACCAGGGGGCAGATCCTGCCTTGAGTGTCTGCCCCCTGGTGGTCAGTGCGCGTCATAGCGACCGGTCGTTCCGCTGTTTGGTTGATTTACATTTTAGCCTTTTATTATATAGGATAATATAAATAATAGTTGTAAAATTAGGCCAAATCAATAAAAATATATGTGTGATTTTTAATGTGATTAAGTTATGGTGATTGCTCCTAAAATCATGTTAGAATTCTGCAGATGCAAAATTTGCAATTTTTAGTAGCTATGTTTTTACTGTCATCTTGGACTCAAGAATGTTGCTAAGTGAGCAGACTTATATCACACATTAGTGGTTGAAAACCATTAAAAATAATAGAGTTATTCACTTAATGAATCACTCTCAAATGAAATTAAAATTCAAAAAATCAAAAGAAATGATGATTTCACATTTTGAAACACCTGTGCTCTGTAGAAAGTTAATACTATATATGTACTTTTTAAAGTAAATATGCAAACAAAACAACTCTCCATGGTCTCAGTTTTCTCACCTGTAAAAACAAAAGGAGTTGGGTAGGTGAATGCTCATGCATTCTGTGATTATGATTGTATTTATTTAATATTAATTGAGTTCTTACTATATGCTCAATGCTGGGAATTTCAAGATGAATGAAATATTGTCTTAGCACTCAAGAAACTTATGCATATAAGCACACCAATGGACACAAGTCACTGGGTGGGTGGGATGAGAGCATGTGGCAGGGGGTAGGGGAGGCTGGGGGAAGGTTAATGGGGGAAAAAAGGAGATATATGTACTACTATATGTAATACTTTAAACAATAAGTATATATATATACATATATATATATATATATATAATTATGAAAAAAATAAATAAAATTGTGGTTTTACTTGAAGAAAAAAAAAGAAACTTATGGTCGAGTGAAGGAAACAATAATAAGCAATAATTAAGACACATTATTATATTTTAACTAGAAATATATAGAATGAACTGATTTAGAAAACTTTTAGCAGGAAGACCAGCTAGGACACTACTGCATTAATCTATGGTTAGCTCTGAGTACTCACTCTTCCTATTTGTTGCTGTTACCTTAATCTAGCATGGAAACTGAAATGCACTCTTTCTTTTAAGTCCATACTATTTATTAGTGTTCTCAGTCTGGCTTGGATTTTAGGTGACTTTTACCTACTGACAGTGCTGCAGTGTCGAGGCCTTGTAATTAGCTAAACAGGCTATGCTTGATAACAGATTGTTGTTAGGTTGCACCAGCGCAAGTGGGATCATGCGTCCCTTCTGGGTGAATGTCATTGGATACTGATGAAAACAACCGGAATCACATTAGAAAGAAAGGAGGTAATTGGGGGACTGTTGAGAGTGTCTGATTTTCTTGATGTGTTTCCTGAATGAAGGATAGGGCAGGTGTTTTACTTCAGTATGGAAGGACATGTCCCATTCTCTCTCACTGAGTGTTACCAAACTGTTTGCTCTCCGAAGTTTCCCTCTGTGCTGTCTACACAGGTTTTGGGCGCTAATAATGTGGTTATATGGTAGGAAATTCTAGGCAATAGGAATCCTTACAGTTCTTAGAAATTATCATGTCACTTTGCAGTGAAAAATCTCTCCCATCAAAATTGTTATGTACATTACTTTTAAAGAAACAATATATATTATGAAACACATAATATGTAAGGAGTATCCTATATAATAAAGAGGTAATATGCAAAATGACCCTCACGCCCTCACACAAGATGGCTGCCCCCATGTGGTCAAAGATGGCCACCACAAGATGGCCGGCAGGGGAGGGTAGTTGTGGGCGATCAGGCCAACAAGGGAGGGCAGTTGGGGGGGACCAGGCCTGTGGGGGAGGGCAGTTGGGGGCAACCGGGCCGGCAGGGGAGGGCAATTGGGGGTTACTGGGCCAGCAGGGGAGGGCAATGGGAGGCAATCGGGCCAGCAGGGGAGAAGTTAGGCATCAGTTAGGCTGGCAGGGGAGTGGTTGGGTGGTGATCAGGCTGGCAGGCAGGTGAGCAGTTGGGAGCCAGCAGTCCTGGATTGTGAGAGGGATGTCTGACTGCCGGTTTAGTCTCCATCCCACAGGGAGGGATCCCAGATTGGAGAGGGTGAAGGCTGGGCTGAGGGATACCACTTCCCCCTCCCCCCCCAGTGCACGAATTTCGTGCATTGGGCCTCTAGGATAAAATATTTGTAAGTTTAAGGAATAATAATGAAAGGGATAATCCTCCAACCACCACTCAGTTTGACCAAAAGAACCTTAGCCATATCCTGAAGTTCTCTCTGGGCATCTCTCTGATCTCCTATAATGAATTATGTGTTTATAACCTTTTGCTTTCCTTCATATTTTATCACATGTAAATGCATTTTAATTAATATATTACTTATTTTTGCATTTCTGGAACTTAATATAAATAGAATCATACATAATATACAAGATGGGGCAAAAGTAGCTTTCCAGTTGTTTGTATGGAAAATAATACAATAACTAATAAATAATAACACAAGAATAAACTACATGTTTCTTGTACCTACAACTGTAAGCCTACTTTTGCCACACCCTATATATTTTCTAGACTTGCTTTTTTCATTCAACTTTATTTTTATGAGCTGTATCAATGTTCTTGGTTATGACTAAGGATTATTCATTTGCATTGCTGTATTATTTTGAAGAAAAATACCACAAATAATTTGTCATTTCTGTTCTCAGTGGAAAATTTGGTTGTTTTCAATTGTTATTTTGAACATTGTTGTTAAGAATATTCTTGTACATGTCTCTTTGTGTACATATAAACAGATAGCAAATATTACTACGTTTCAAATTGTAGGTTTGTAGGTTATGGGAACCTCCGCTTTGTTAGATAATGCCAAATGATTCTCCAAATTGGCTATGCCAATTTACACTCCTATCAGCTGGGATCAGTTCTTACTTATTCACATTCTCATCAAACTTTTAAATTTTTGCCCATATGGGAGGTATAAAATGATACCCCATTGTGTTTTTAATTTCCTTGATTATAGATGAGACTGAATATCTTTTCATACACTTATGTGGAAGACATATTCATATCTGTTGCCTCCTCTTTTTCCCCATTATATTCTTTTTCTTTTTCCTTATTACATTTTTATGAGATCTTCAAATGCTTTGGATGTTAAAGTTTTTTTCTTCTAGGTATAAGGGTCATTAATAATTTCTTCAAATTTGTGGCCTTTTAGATTTTTTATTATGAAACATTTCAAACATGTACAAAAGTAGAAAGAATAGCATCCTGAACCCGGGGGACCCATTCCCTAGCTATAACAGTATCAATTTCTTCGCTACATGGTTACTCAGATTTCATCCATATATCTGCCCATAATCCATTCCCACCCCTTAAGCAAATCCCAATTTTCATATAATTGTATTGTGGCTTATTTGTCATTTCGTTGGTGGTTCTTTTGATGAACACAAAGTTTCCAATTTTAATGTAGTTGAATTTAACAACCACTTTTCTCCACAAATCATGTGTTTATGTTTTTTAAGAAATTTTGTAAACTGAGATCATGAAGATATTCTCCTATTTCCTTCTAAATGTTTGAATGCTTGGCTTTTTCACATTTTAATTCTTTTTCCATTTGAAATTGACAGAGATAACTCTGTCTCCTAGTTGTGCTAGCTAGGTCCCCGGTGCCCTCCCCATCTGATCTCTAATGCTATCTCTGGAATAGATCAATTTTACAAATTTGTGAGGGTTTATTTCTAAATTCTTCGTTTTATCTCTGTGCTGATGCCACACTATCTTAATTACTATAACTTTATAATAAATATTAATAAGGTTGGAGCTCTCAGTTTTACCCTTCTTCAGGAATCTTGACTATTCTTGGATCTTTGCTTATTTTGACAAATTTTAGAATTACATTGGCAAGTTCTATCAAAAATTTTTTGGATTTTGATTGACACTGCAAATTTGTGGTAAAGTTATGACTTTCAAATTTTGAAGTTATAACACTTGAATGTGTTACACTGTTCTATTTTTTATTTCCTAGAGGCTCAATGCACGAAATTCATGCATGAGGGGGTCCCCTCAGCCCAGCCTGCACCCTCTCAAATCCAGGACCCCTCATGGGATGTCCGACTGCTGGTTTAGGCCTGGTTGCTCCTAAGTGCCCCCCCCCCCCGCCAGCCTGGTCACCCCTTTCTGCCCTTGCTGCTGGCCTGGTTGTCCCTAACTGCCCCCCCTGCCTGCCTGGTTGCCCCCAACTGCCCCCCTCTGCCAGCCTAGTTGTCCCCCTGATGGCTGGTCACCCCTTACTGCCTCCCCCACCAACTTAATCACCCTCAACTGCCCCCCCCCCACCAGCCTGGTCACCCCCAACTGCCCCCCTCTGCAGCCTGGTCGCCCCTAACTGCCCCCGCCCCTGCTGGCCTGGTCTCCCCTCACGGCCCCCCCGCCAGCCTGGTTTCCCCACGCAGCCTGCTTGTTCAGTCGTTTGGTCGTCCCTCACTAACCCCCGTGCCAGCCTGGTTGCTCCACACAGCCTGCTGTTCAGTCATTTGATTTTCCCTCACTAACCCGCCTGCTGGTCTGGTCATCGCACGCAGCCTGCTGTTTAGTCATTTGGTCGTCCCTCACTAACCCCCCTGCTGGCCTGGTCATAGGCAGCCATCTTATGAGGGCATGACAGTCAATTTGCATATTACCTCTTTATTATATAGTATTTTGCTCTCTTTATTGTGTTTTTTAATCAAGTTTCTCTTCAATGAGGTCTTTCCTGTCCAGCTACTTAAAATTATAAACCCTATCCTCCCCTGGACAACTTTATTTTACACCCTTAGATCTTAGCACCATTGTACATGTTGTCCTCCTTGATATATTATGTGAGAGCAGTTTTGTATTTCTTAGGTTACTTGCTGGAATATTGCCTCACATATACTAGGTACTCAAAAAATTAATTTTTATAATCTTCTCCATATAGATATTTTACATATTTTGATAGATCTATTTATTGATTTAGTGATGTGCTGATAAATGTTTAATAGTAGGCTCTCTGGGAAAGGAGAAAAGGTGAATGATTTGTAGAGTTTGCTAATTTCCATGGTGTAAATTCTTCTACTATCGCCAATTTCAAGCTACTAATGTGAATACAAAATTAGAAGAAATGTGGAGTAGTACACCATTGTAAAGTATTCCCACCAAACAGAAATAATGTGTGTAAATAGACTCAAGAACATAAATCACTGTAAATTGTAATAACATAATTAAATATTTAATTGTAAGTTTATATAATTTAATTTTATTGATATTTGTATTTAACAAATTGCTTGCACAATTCTTGAAAATTTAACAATGAGCCTTTGCAAGCTGTACAAGCCAGCTACATACCACTGTCTAGGTTCTTTTAATTTTTGTGACTATTCTAAATATCTTTTATTGATTTTTAAAATTATAATTTCTAATTATTTCTTGCTGGTGTGTAGGAATGCAATTAAGTTTTATGTGATGTCCTTATATCTGATAAACTGGATAAAATCTGTTCATAATTTCAATAATAATATGTGCACTTTGTAGGTTTCTTTGTAGATAATTCTACCTATAAATGACAGTGTTTCTTCAGTTCCAATCTTTTATAGTAGAGGCCTGGTACACAAAATTCATGCATGGGTAGGGTCCCTAGGCCTGGCCGGCAATCAGTGCCAATCGGGGCTTCCTTACCCTGGCTGCTGGCTGGGGCCTTCCTTTGTTTTGTGCCACGCCCTGGTGGTCAGTACACGTCATAGCAAGTGGTTGAACTCCTGGTCAGTTCAACTCCCAAGGGGATAATTTGCATATTAGCCTTTTATTATATAGGATCATATTGCTGTTTTATTGCATGCATCTCTCATACAATATTAAATTTTAGTGGTAATGGAAAATTTTCTTGTCTTGCTTCTGATTTTCAATGAGTCCTTTAAGATTTTGTTACTTTTTGTATCTTCTTGGTTTGGCAAAAGTTTTCTTTTACTCACAGTTAGATAAGAAGTTATTTTTTTCATGAGTGAATGTTAAATTGATAGAATTACCTTATATCTATTGAGATGATCAAATACTATATAGAAACTGTTCAACTTGCCAGGAATATTTTGTGACATATTTAATAACAATATGGCAAACTAGAGAGAGCAATGGATAACCGAAGTAAAAAGAGAAATGGAAAGATAAGTAAATAAAAAATAAATGTATGTGAAATATGTAATTAGCCACTTGAACTATGGAAGAAAACAGAGCATTTCACTTAATAATTTAAGAATATGTATTATTCTTGAGTCACATTAAATATTTATAAAAATTGGCTATTTAATAGGTTAGCTATAAAACAAATCTCAGAAAATTTCACGAAATCTGTATCATGCAAGCAATATTTTATGATCATAATTAAGCTTCTTTACAACCTACCTCTGAGTAATATCTTCATATTTATAGTCCATTTCACCAGTTCTTCTTTCAGCTATGCATAATTTCCCTTTTATCGCCTATGCTTCCCCCACACAAAAAAAACCTTGAAATTATAGTTATCAGTTCCTAAAATTCTTTTTCTTTGAAACTTGCTAGGGTTTATTTACTTACTTTAAATAATTTCTTAATAGATTTAAAAATTTTCTTCAAATATTATTAAACAATTATTTTATATTGATTATATGCTGACTGCAACATCAATAATCTTTGCCTGATTTTGTTGTTTTCTGCTATTTATATATTCTAGTTTCTTACTTCCCCATGTTGTTATAATACATGCAATTGAACTTATAATTCATGACAGTTTATCTAGGAATTCTTTGAGTTTTGCATTTATAGTGCTTTACTGCTGAGAAAATATGAGTTTGATTCATTCATAACTGTAGCCTCTAGCAACCTGGGATTACTTGATATTGATATCTTGGCTTGTTGTTGTTGTTTTTAACCACAAAAATACTGGGAAATCAGTCCCCAAATCCCTCACCTTCATCTATATTCAAGACAAATAGGTATATTTTCTCTCATTTCCTTCTACAGGGTGTATTTTATTTTCTAGTTCATTAATTTGTGGAGGGTATTACCTTGTCAAGATTCTTGCTTCATTTGGGACTTTACTACTTTTCATAGCCCATAGGCTTTGTCTGTACTAATCCCTTACTTACATGATTGTAGACTAAAAAACCCAAGTGCTATGCCTTTAGGGAAAAATCCCAAATTGATAAAGGTATATAATTTATCATATATTTTAGTGGGCATGGTTAGCTGATATTTTGTTGAGGATTTTTGAATTTATGTTCACAGGTGAAAGTGACTTCTAATTTTTCTTTTGCACCAGTTTCTTGTCAGAATTCCGTATCAAGGTTTGCTGACCAAAATAAGTAAGAGAAGTTCTCTCTTTATCTGTTCTCTGGAAGAGTGTGTATAAAGTTGGCTTTATTATTCTTTTTTTCTTTCAATGACTGGTATTTCCCAAGGAAGCTATCTGGGCTTGAACTTTTGTTGGATAAATTTTTAAAATTACAGGTTAATTTCTTTAGTTGCTATACGACTATTTAATTTTTTCCCATGTGTAAGTTTTCTTTTATTATTCTATAATTGTATTAATGTTATTTACATTTCAACTTTATTATCATAAACATTCTAATGCTCTCTTGTAATATTAATATTTATAGATTTTTATAATGAATGATGTCCCTTTCCATCCTAACGTTATTACTTTAGTTTTTCCTCTATTATCCTTGATTGGTCTTTCCAAGGAATTACCAATTTTATAGTCATTCCAAAAACCCAACTTTTTCTTTGTTATCCTCTCTAATTTTTCTTTGTTTTCTATTTCTTCAATTTCGACCTCTATGTTCTATTTCTCTTTCCCACTTCCTTTGCATTTATTTTACTGTTAGTTTTATAACTTTTTGAGATGAATATTTAGTTCATTAATATTTATTTTTTATTATATACATGAAAGGGTATGCATATTCTTATACATCTCTATAAGAGCTTTGCTGAATCGGGCAAATTTTGGCATATGCTACAACTTACAAATCTTTTTTTCAGCTATTATGGATCAAAACTGTTTGCCTTGCATAAAATACAGGCCAAAAATAGAGGTCACAGCTAAAGAAAGAACACATATTTCAGAGAAGGTTCAATTTTAGCTGAGAAAATTTGTAGCCTGGTGGAGTAATACCAATTGGCCAAGACAGTGTGATGAGTTTTTGTCATACTAGCCATCAATGGCTATGAACATACTAACAGTCAGAGCATAGGAAATAAAAGCACACACTGTTCAGGGTATTTCTCTCAGAAAAAAGAAAACTTTTAGAAACAGATAGTATTATAACAAATTAGTAATTCATAGGAGTGGCATTTAATGCTGTAATGATGTTTGTCATTGCATTCTCTATAGCTCTTAGCACATGTTTGCATGGCTGATATTAGAAATATATATTAAACAACGGGTAATTTCACTCTGGTTTTAATGGTAGTTAAAGAACCCTTGGGTTAGTCCTTACCCATGTGTTTATTTCCCTGAATGTGATGAGTTATGTACAAGTACTAGGAGACCAGTTTATGTGTATTTATGTAGAAGATAATGACAATTTTCATTACTTTACAAAATCATTAATCTAAAATTGCGAATTGTCTATAAAATCTTATTTTATCCACAATACATATTCAGAGTATACTTTGAAGAACTAAATAAAAAGAAAAGATTATAGTTAATAAATT